>NW_027436711.1:344129-678258 GCF_047716275.1 Strix uralensis | reverse complement strand
ATCCTGTCGTGTGGTAGGAAACCATCGAAAGTGGAAAGCTGCTGTGTGGAGCCCCACAAGACAAGTCGTTGAGGCCACTGAAGGAGAGGGCGAGTCAAGTCAGTTTGCAGAAGTAAAAGCGATCCAACTAGCCCTAAAGATTGCTGAACGAGAAAAGTGGCCAGTACTGTATCTCTACACTGACTCCTGGATGGTGGCTAATGCCCTGTGGGGGTGGCTACAGGAGTGGAAGAAGACCAATTGGCAGCGCAGAGGTAAACCCATCTGGGCTGCTGCACTGTGGCAGGACATCGCTGCCCGAGTGGAAAACGTGGCTCTAAAGGTACGTCATGTAGATGCCCACGTGCCCAAAAGCCGTGCCACCGAAGAACATCAAAACAATGAGCAAGTAGACAAGGCTGCTAAAATTGAAGTAGCTCAGCTGGACCTGGACTGGGAGCGCAAGGGTGAGCTATTTGTAGCTCGATGGGCCCATGAAACATCCGGGCATCTCGGGAGAGATGCAACGTACAGATGGGCTCGTGATCGAGGGGTGGACCTGACCATGGAGGCCATCTCACAGGTCACTCATGAATGCGAAACATGTGCTGCAATCAAGCGAGCCACACGAGTAAAGTCTCCCTGGAACAGAGGGCGATGGCTGAGTTTTCGATATGGTGAGGCCTGGCAAATTGACTATATTGGACCATTGCCACGAACACGCCAAGGCAAGCGCTACATACTCACTATGGTGGAAGCAACTACTGGTTGGCTTGAGACGTACCCTGTAAATCATGCCACTGCCCGAAATACCATCTTAGGTCTTGAAAGGCAAATTTTATGGCGACATGGTACTCCTGAAAGAATCGAATCAGACAATGGAACCCATTTTCGAAATAATCTCATAAACTCCTGGGCAAAGAAACATGGCATTGAGTGGGTGTATCACATCCCTTATTACCCACAAGCGTCTGGAAAGATTGAAAGATACAATGGACTGTTGAAGACTATGTTGAGAGCATTGGACAATGGGGGATGGAAACACTGGGATATAAATTTAGCAGAAGCCACTTGGCTAATTAATACCAGAGGATCTGTTAACCGTCCTGGTCCTGCCCAAACAAAACCCCTTCATACTGTGGGAGGAGATAAGGTCCCTGTAGTACACACAGGGAAATGGCTGGGGAAGGCAGTATGGATTGCTCCTCCCTTGGGAAAAGGCAAGCCCACTCGTGGGATTGTTTTTGCTCAGGGACCTGGATGTACTTGGTGGGTAATGCGGGAGAATGGGGCTACTCAGTGTGTGCCTCAAGGAGATTTAACCTTGGGGGGGAAATAATCTGTGAGCTGAGTTGTATGTTGCAGGAAGTGATGGAGGAAGTAGGAACGACGAAGAGTGAACCAGATACATGCGATGATGACCCAAACCTAGCCGGTGCTGGAGTCCAACAGTCAAACATACTGCTCCTGTCCTGAACATCCACCTTGACAGATGGCAGCCAAGTCACTGAACATCTAGAGGAGTGAAGAAAGCTTACGGAATGAATAAATGAGTGTTATGTGGGACCTGGGCATGACGTAAATGGTATGGAATAAGGGGTGGAGATTGTATCGGGTCTGGCTGAGCCAGAATTGGTTTTCCCCTGTAGCAGCCCTCATGGTGCTGTGTTTTATGCTGGGAGCTGACAGGGTGTTGATAGCACACTGGTGTTGTGGCTACTGCTGAGTAGTGCTTACACAGCACCAAGGCTCTTTCTGACATTTCCCCCCCCACAGTGGGACGGGGTGGGCAAGATCTTGGGAGGGGACACAACCAGGACAGCTGACCCGAACTGACCAAAGGGATATTCCATACCATATGACGTCTGCTCAGTATAAAGCTGGGAGAAAGGAGGAAGGGGGTGGGGTCACCCTTGGTCCTCCGAGGCAACCGCTACGCGTATCAGAGCCCTGCTTCCTGAGAAGGCCCGACATCGCCTGTTAATGGGAAGTAGAGAATAAATCTGTTTTCTTTTTTTGCTTCCGCGCGCGGACCTTTGCTTCGCTTTGCTTATATTAAAACTGCTGTTGTTTTACCCACAAGGGTTGTTTTGTTTTCCTATCTTATTTTCTTTCCCTTCTTTGCCCTATTGAGAAAAAAAGGGGAAAGGGGGGGAAGTGATAGAGCGACTTGGTGGGTACCTGGCATTTAGCCAAGGTCAAACCACCACAGTGACATAGCCCCCGTAGTGACATGGCCACCACTGACCTGCTGCCCACTGTGACATAGCCCCCACAGTGACATGGCAAGCAGTGGCCTGTTGCTCACTGTGACATGGCCACCACTGACCTGCTGCACACTGTGACATGACATCACCGTGACATGGCCACCACTGACCTGCTGCCCAATGTGACATAGCCTCCATAGTGACATGGCCACCACTGACCTGCTGCCCACTGTGACATGGACCCATAGTGACATGGTCACAACTGACCTCCTGCCCACTGTGACATGGTCCCCACAGTGACATGGCCACCACTGTTCTGCTGACCACTGTGACATAGCCCCACAGTGACATGGCCACCACTGACCTGCTACCCACTGTGACATGGACCCCATAGTGACCTGGCCACCACTGACATGCTGCCCACTGTGACATGGCCCCCATAGTGAAATGGGCACCACTGACCTGCTGCCCAATGTGACATAGCCTCCATAGTGACATGGCCACCACTGACCTGCTGCCCACTGTGACATGGACTCATAGTGACATGGCACCTCCTACCTGCTGCCCACTGTGACATGGCCCTCATACAGACTTGGCCAGCACTGACCTGCTGCCCACTGTGACATAGCCCCCATAGTGACATGGCCACCACTGATCTGCTGCCCACTGTGACATGGCCCCCATAGTGACATGGCCAGCCCTGACCTGCTGCCCACTGTGACATAGACCCCACAGTGACATCGCGACCAGTGGCCTGTTGCTCACTGTGACATGGCCATCACTGACCTGCTGCACACTGTGACATGGCCCCACAGTGACGTTCCCACTAATGACCTGCTGCACACTGTGACATGGCCCCCATAGTGACATGGCCACCACTGACCAGCTGCCCACTGTGACACAGCCCCCGTAGTGACATGGCCACCACTGACCTGCTGCACACTGTGACATGGACCCACAGTGACATGGCCACAACTGACCTGCTGACCACTGTGACATGGTCCCCACAGTGTCATGGCCACCACTGATCCGCTGACCACTGTGACATAGCCCCCACAATGACATGGCCACCACTGACCCTCTGACCACTGTGACATGGCCCCCACAGTGACTTGGGCACCACTGACCTGTAGCCCACTGTGACATAGCCCCCACAGTGACATGGCAACCAGTGGCCTGTTTCTCACTGTGACATGGCCACCACTGACCTGCTGCACACTGTGACATGGCCCCCATAGTGACATGGCCACCAATGACCTGCTGCCCACTGTGACATGGCCCCCACAGTGACATGGCCACAACTGATCTGCTGCCCACTGTGATATGGCCCCCATAGTGACATGGCCAGCACTGACCTGCTGCCCACTGTGACATAGGCCCCACAGTGACATGGCAACCAGTGGCCTGTTGCTCACTGTGACATGGCCATCACTGACCTGCTGCACACTGTGACATGGCCCCACAGTGACTTGGCCCCTACTGACCTGATGCTCACTGTGACATGGCCCCCATAGTGACATGGCCACCACTGACCTGCTGCCCACTGTGACATGGCCCCAACAGTGACATGGCCACCACTGACCCGCTGACCACTGTGACATAGCCCCACATTGACTTGGGCACCACTGACCTGCTGCCCACTGTGACATGCCCCCCATAGTGACATGGCCACCTCTGACCTGCTGCCCACTGTGACATAGCCCCCACAGTGACATGGCAACCAGTGGCCTGTTGCTCACTGTGACATGGCCATCACTGACCTGCTGCACACTGTGACATGGCCCCACAGTGACGTGGCCACTACTGACCTGCTGCCCACTGTGACATGGCCCCCATAGTGACATGGCCACCACTGACCTGCTGCCCACTGTGACATGGCCCCCATAGTGACATGGCCACCACTGACCTGCTGCCCACTGTGACATAGACACCACAGTGACATGGCAACCAGTGGCCTATTGCTCACTGTGATATGGCCACCACTGACCTGCTGCACACTGTGACATGACCTCACAGTGACATGGCCACCACTGACCTACTGCCCAATGTCACATAGCCCCCATAGTGACATGGCCACCACTGACCTGCTGCCCACTGTGACATGAACCAATAGTGACATGGCCACAACAGACCTGCTGCCCACTGTGACTTCGCTCCCACAGTGACATGGCAACCAGTGGCCTGTTTCTCACTGTGACATGGCCATCACTGACCTGCTGCCCACTGTGACATGGCCCCCATAGTGACATGGCCACCACTGACCTGCTGCCCACTGTGACATAGACACCACAGTGACATGGCAACCAGTGGCCTATTGCTCACTGTGACATGGCCACCACTGACATGCTGCACACTGTGACATGACCTCACAGTGACATGGCCACCACTGACCTGCTGCCCAATGTGACATAGCACCCATAGTGACATGGCCACCACTGACCCGCTGACCACTGTGAAATAGCCCCACAGTGACCTGGCCACCACTGACCTGCTGCCCACTGTGACATGGACCCATAGTGACATGGCCACCACTGACCTGCTGCCCACTGTGACATGGACCCATAGTGACATGGCCACAACTGACCTGCTGCCCACTGTGACATAGACACCACAGTGACATGGCCAGCACTGACCTGCTGCTCACTGTGACATAGCCCCCATAGTGACATGGCCACCACTGACGTCCTGCCCACTGTGACATAGACACCACAGTGACATGGCCACCACTGACCTGCTTCACACTGTGACATGGCCCCCATAGTGACATGGACATTACTGACATGCTGCCCACTGTGACATGGACCCCATAGTGACATGGCAACCAGTGGCCTATTCCTCACTGTGACATGGCCACCACTGACCTGCTGCACACTTTGACATGAACTCACAGTGACATGGCCACCACTGACCAGCTGGCCACTGTGACATAGCCCCAATAGTGACATGGACACCACTGACCTGCTGCCCACTGTGACATAGACCCCATAGTGACATGGCAACTAGTGGCCTGCTACACACTGTTACATGACCTCACATTGACATGGCCACCACTGACATGCTACCCACTGTGACATGGCCCCCATAGTGACATGGCCACCACTGACCTGCTGCCCACTGTGACATGGCCCCCACAGTGACATGGCAAGCAGAGGCCTGTCGCTCACTGTGACATGGCCACCACGGACCTGCTGCACAGTGTGACATGGCCCCCATAGTGACATGGCCACCACTGACCTGCTGCCCACTGTGAAATGGACGCATAGTGACATGGCCACAACTGACCTGCTGCCCACTGTGACATGGGCCCCACAGTGACATGGCAACCAGTGGCCTGTTGCTCACTGTGACATGGCCATCACTGACCTGCTGCCCACTGTGACATGGCCCCAACAGTGACATGGCCACTACTGACCAGCTGACCACTGTGACATAGCCCCACAGTGACTTGGGCACCACTGACCTGCTGCCCACTGTGACATGGCCCCCATAGTGACATGGCAACCACTGACCTGCTGCCCACTGTGACATAGCCCCCACAGTGACATGGCAACCAGTGGCCTGTTGCTCACTGTGACATGGCCATCACTGACCTGCTGCACACTGTGACATGGCCCCACAGTGACGTGGCCACTACTGAACTGCTGCTCAGTGTGACATGGCCCCCATAGTGACATGGCCACCACTGACCTGCTGCCCACTGTGACATGGCCCCCATAGTGACATGGCCACCACTGACCTGCTGCCCACTGTGACATAGCCCCCACAGTGACATGGCAACCAGTGGCCTGTTGCTCACTGTGACAATGCCACCACTGACCTGCTGCACACTGTGACATGACCTCACAGTGACATGGCCACCACTGACCTGCTGCACACTGTGACATAGCCCCACAGTGACTTGGGCACCACTGACCTGCTGCCCAATGTGACATGGCCCCCATAGTGACATGGCCACCACTGACCTGCTGCCCACTGTGACATAGGCCCCACAGTGACATGGCAACCAGTGGCCTGTTGCTCACTGTGACATGGCCATCACTGACCTGCTGCACACTGTGACATGGCCCCACAGTGACGTGGCCACTACTGACCTGCTGCCTACTGTGACATGGCCCCCATAGTGACATGGCCACCACTGACATGTTGCCCACTGTGACATGGCCCCCACAGTGACATGGCCGCCACTGACCTGCTGCCCACTGTGACATAGCCCCCATATTGACATGGCAACCAGTGGCCTGTTGCTCACTGTGACAATGCCACCACTGACCTGCTGCACACTGTGACATGACCTCACAGTGACATGGCCACCACTGACCTGCTGCCCACTGTGACATGGCCCCCATAGTGACATGGCCACCACTGACCTGCTGCCCACTGTGACATGACCAGCACTGACCTGCTGCACACTGTGACATGACCTCACTGTGACATGGCCATCACTGACCTGCTGCACACTGTGACATGGCCCCACATTGACGTGGCCACTACTGACCTGCTGCCCACTGTGACATGGCCCCCATAGTGACATGGCCAGCACTGACCTGCTACCCACTGTGACATAGCCCCCACAGTGACATGGCCACCATTGACCTGCTGCCCACTGTGACATGGCCCCCATAGTGACATGGCCAGCACTGACCTGCTGCCCACTGTGACATGGCCCCCATAGTGACATGGCCACCACTGACCTGCTGCCCACTGTGACATAGCCCCCACAGTGACATGGCAACCAGTGGAATGTTGCTCACTGTGACATGGCCACCACTGACCTGCTGCACACTGTGACATGGCCCCCATAGTGACATGGCCACCACTGATCTGCTGCCCACTGTGACATAGCCCCCACAGTGACATGGCAACCAGTGGCCTGTTGCTCACTGTGACATGGCCACCACTGACCTGCTGCCCACTGTGACATGGCCCCCATAGTGACATGGCCAGCATTGACATGCTGTGCACTGTGACATGGCCCCCATAGTGACATGGCCACCATTGACCTGCTGCCCACTGTGACATGGCCCCCATAGTGACATGGCCACCACTGACCTACTGCACACTGTGACATGACCTCACAGTGACATGGCCACCACTGACCTGCTGCCCAATGTGACATAGCCCCCACAGTGACATGGCAACCAGTGGCCTGTTGCTCACTGTGACATGGCCCCAACAGTGACATGGCCACTACTGACCCGCTGACCACTGTGACATAGCCCCCACAGTGACATGGGCACCACTGACCTGCTGCCCACTGTGACATGGCCCCCATAGTGACATGGCCACCACTGACCTGCTGCCCACTGTGACATAGCCCCCACAGTGAAATGGCAACCAGTGGCCTGTTACTCACTGTGACATGGCCATCACTGACCTGCTGCACACTGTGATATGGCCCCACAGTGCCGTGGCCACTACTGACCTGCTGCCCACTGTGACATGGCCCCCATAGTGACATGGCCACCACTGACCTGCTGCACACTGTGACATGACCTCACAGTGACATTGCCACCACTGACCTGCTGCCCAATGTGACATAGCCCCCATAGTGACATGGCCACCACTGACCTGCTGCCCACTGTGATATTGCCCCCACAGTGACATGGCAACCAGTGGCCTGTTGCTCACTGTGACATGGCCATCACTGACCTGCTGCACACTGTGACATGGCCCCACAGTGACGTGGCCACTACTGACCTGCTGCCCACTGTGACATGGCCCCCATAGTGACTTGGGCACCACTGACCTGCTGCCCACTGTGACATAGCCCCCACAGTGACATGGCAACCACTGACCTGTTGCTCACTGTGACATGGCCATCACTGACCTGCTGCACACTGTGACATGGCCCCACAGTGACGTGGCCACTACTGACCCGCTGACCACTGTGACATGGCCCCCATTGTGACATGGCCACCACTGACCTGCTGCACACTGTGACATGGTCCCCACAGTGACATGGCCAACACTGACCCGCTGACCTCTGTGACATGGCCCCATAGAGATTTGGCCACCACTGACCTGCTGCCCACTGTGACATAGCCCCCACAGTGACATCGCAAAAAGTGGCCTGTTGCTCACTGTGACATGGCCACCACTGACATGCTGCACACTGTGACATTGCCCCCAGAGTGACATGGCCACCACTGACATGCTGCCCACTCTGACATAGCCCCCACAGTGACATGGCCACCACTGACCTGCTGCACACTGTGACATGGCCCCCATAGTGACATGGCCAGCAGTGACCTGCTGCCCACTGTGACATGGCCCCCATAGTGACATGGCCAGCACTGACCTGCTGCCCACTGTGACATGGCCCCAACAGGGACATGGCCACTACTGACCCACTGACCACTGTAACATAGCCCCACAGTGACTTGGGTACCACTGACCTGCTGCCCACTGTGACATGGCCCCCATAGTGACATGGCCACCACTGACCTGCTGCCCACTGTGACATAGCCCCCACAGTGACATGGCAACCAGTGGCCTGTTGCTCACTGTGACATGGCCACCACTGACCTGCTGCCCACAGTGACATAGCCCGCACAGTGACATGGCCACCTGTTGCCTGTTGCTTACTGTGACATGCCCATCACTGACCTGCTGCACACTGTGACATGGCCCCCATAGTGACATGGCCACTACTGATCTGCTGCCCACTGTGATATGGCCCCCATAGTGACATGGCCACTACTGACATGATGCCCACTGTGACATAGACCCAACAGTGACATGGCAACCAGTGGCCTGTTGCTCACTGTGACATGGTCACCACTGACCTTCTGCACACTGTGATATGACCTCACAGTGACATGGCCACCACTGACCTGCTGCCCAATGTGACATAGCCCCCATAGTGACAGGGCCACCACCGACCTGCTGCCCACTGTGACATGGCCCCCATAGTGACATGGCCAGCAGTGACCTGCTGCCCACTGTGACATAGCCCCCACAGTGACATGGCAACCAGTGGCCTGTTGCTCACTGTGACATGGCCACCACTGACCTGCTGCACACTGTGACATGACCTCACAGTGACATGGCCACCACTGACCTGCTGCCCAATGTGACATAGCCCCCATAGTGACATGGCCACCACTGACCTGCTGCCCACTGTGACATGGCCCCCATAGTGACATGGCCACCACTGACCTGCTGCACACTGTAACATAGCCCCCACAGTGACATGGCAACCAGTGGCCTGATGCTCCCTGTGACATGGCCATCACTGACCTGCTGCACACTGTGATATGGCCCCCATAGTGACATGGCCACCACTGACCTGCTGCCCACTGTGACATGGCCCCATAGTGACATGGCCAACACTGACGTGCTGCCCACTGTGACATGGCCCCCATAGTGACATGGCCACCACTGACCTGCTTCCCACTGTGACATAGCCCCCACAGTGACATGGCAACCAGTGTCCTATTCCTCACTGTGACATGGCCACCACTGACCTGCTGCCCACTGTGACATAGACCCCATAGTGCCATGGCAACTAGTCGCCTGCTACACACTGTTACATGACCTCACAGTGACATGGCCACCACTGACCTGCTACCCACTGTGACATGGTCCCCATAGTGACATGGCCACCACTGACCTGCTGCCCATTGTGACATAAACCCCACAGTGACATGGCAACCAGTGGCCTGTTGCTCACTGTGACATGGGCACCACTGACCTGCTGCCCACTGTGACATGGCCCCCATAGTGACATGGGCACCACTGACCTGCTGCCCACTGTGACATGGCCCCCATAGTGACATGGCCAGCACTGACCTGCTGCCCACTGTGACATGGCCCCCATAGTGACATGGCCACCACTGACCTGCTGCCCACTGTGACATGGCCACCATAGTGACACGGCCAGCACTGACCTGCTGCCCTCTGTGACATAGCCCCCACAGTGACATGGCAACCAGTGGCCTGTTACTCACTGTGACGTGGCCATCACTGACCTGCTGCACACTGTGACATGGCCCCACAAGGACGTGGCCACTACTGACCTGCTGCCCACTGTGATATAGCCCCAATAGTGACATGGGCACCACTGACCTGCTGCGCACTGTGACATGGCCCCCATAGTGACATGGCAACCAGTGACCTGCTGCACACTGTGACATGGCCCCACAGTGACGTTTCCACTACTGACCTGCTGCCCACTGTGACATGGACCCCATAGTGACATGGCCACCACTGACCTGCTGCCCACTGTGACATGGCCCCCATAGAGACTTGCCCACAACTGACCTGCTGCCCACTGTGACATAGCCCCCATAGTGACATGGCAACCAGTGGCCTGCTGCCCACTGTGACATAGCACCCACAGTGACATGGCAACCAGTGGCCTGCTGCCCACTGTGACATGGCCAGCACTGACCTGCTGCCCACTGTGACATAGCCCCCATAGTGACATGGCAACCAGTGGCCTGCTGCCCACTGTGACATAGCACCCACAGTGACATGGCAACCAGTGGCCTGCTGCCCACTGTGACATGGCCACCACTGACCTGCTGCCCACTGTGACATGGCCAGCACTGACCTGCTGCCCACTGTGACATGGCCCCCATAGTGACATGGCCACCACTGACCTGCTGCCCACTGTGACATGACCAGCACTGACCTGCTGCCCACTGTGACATGGCCCCCATAGAGACTTGGCCACAACTGACCTGCTGCCCACTGTGACATAGCCCCCATAGTGACATGGCAACCAGTGGCCTGTTTCTCACTGTGACATGGCCACCACGGACCTGCTGCACACTGTGAGATGACCTCACTGTGACATGGCCACTAGTGACCTGCTGCCCAATGTGACATAGCCCCCACAGTGACATGGCAACCTGTGGCCTGCTGCGCACTGTGACATGGCCAGCACTGACCTGCTGCCCACTGTGACATGGCCCCCATAGTGACATGGCCAACACTGACCTGCTGCCCACTGTGACATGGCCCCCATAGTGACGTGGCCACTACTGACCTGCTGCCCACTGTGACATGGCCCCCATAGTGACATGGCCACCACTGACCTGCTGCCCACTGTGACATAGCCCCCACAGTGACATGGCAACCAGTGGCCTGTTGCTCACTGTGACATGGCCACCACTGACCTGCTGCACACTGTGACATGACCTCACAGTGACATGGCCACCACTGACCTGCTGCCCAATGTGACATGGCCCCCATAGTGACATGGCCACCATTGACCTGCTGCCCACTGTGACATGGCCCCCATAGTGACATGGCCACCATTGACATGCTGTCCACTGTGACATGGCCCCCATAGTGACATGGCCACCATTGACCTGCTGCCCACTGTGACATGGCCCCCATAGTGACATGGCCACCACTGACCTACTGCACACTGTGACATGACCTCACAGTGACATGGCAACCACTGACCTGCTGCCCAATGTGACATAGCCCCCACAGTGACATGGCAACCAGTGGCCTGTTGCTCACTGTGACATGGCCCCAAGAGTGACATGGCCACTACTGACCCGCTGACCACTGTGACATAGCCCCCAGAGTGACATGGGCACCACTGACCTGCTGCCCACTGTGACATGGCCCCCATAGTGACATGGCCACCACTGACCTGCTGCCCACTGTGACATAGCCCCCACAGTGACATGGCAACCAGTGGCCTGTTGCTCACTGTGACATGGCCACCACTGACCATCTGCACACTGTGACATGACCTCACAGTGACATGGCCACCACTGACCTGCTGCCCACTGTGACATAGCCCCCACAGTGACATGGCAACCAGTGGCCTGTTGCTCACTGTGACATGGCCACCACTGACCATCTGCACACTGTGACATGACCTCACTGTGACATGGCCACCACTGACCTGCTGCACACTGTGACATGACCTCACAGTGACATGGCCACCACTGACCTGCTGCCCACTGTGACATGGCCCCCATAGTGACATGGCCACCATTGACCTGCTGCCCACTGTGACATGGCCCCCATAGTGACATGGCCAGCACTGACCTGCTGCCCACAGTGACATAACCCCACAGTGACATGGCAACCAGTGGCCTGTTGCTCACTGTGACATGGCCACCACTGACCTGCTGCCCACTGTGACATGGCCCCAATAGTGACATGGCCACTACTGACCCGCTGACCACTGTGACATAGCCCCCACAGTGACATGGCAACCAGTGGCCTGTTGCTCACTGTGACATGGCCACCACTGACCTGCTGCCCACTGTGACATAGCCCCCACAGTGACATGGCAACCAGTGGCCTGTTGCTCACTGTGACATGGCCATCACTGACCTGCTGCACACTGTGACATGGCCGCCATAGTGACATGGCCACCACTGTCCTGCTGCACACTGTGACATGACCTCACAGTGACATGGCCACCACTGACCTGCTGCCCACTGTGACATAGCCCCCACAGTGACATGGCCACTACTGACCTGCTGCCCACTCTGACATAGACCCAACAGTGACATGGCAACCAGTGGCCTGCTGCACACTGTGACATGACCTCACAGTGACATGGCCACTACTGACCTGCTGCCCACTGTGACATGGCCCCCACAGTGTCATGGCCAGCACTGACCTGCTGCCCACTGTGACATAGCCCCCACAGTGACATGGCCACTACTGATCTGCTGCCCACTCTGACATGGTCCCCACAGTGACATGGCTACCACTGATCCGCTGACCACTGTGACATGGCCCCCAAAGTGACATGGCCACCACTGACCTGCTGCCCAATGTGACATGACCCCCATAGAGACATGGACACCACTGACCTGATGCCCACTGTGACATGGCCCCCATAGTGACATGGCCACCACTGACCTGCTGCCCACTGTGACATGTCCCGAACAGTGACATGGCCACCACTGACCTGCTGACCACTTTGATGTTGCCCCCATAGTGACATGGCCACCACTGACCTGCTGCCCACTGTGACATAGCCCCCACAGTGACATGGCAACCAGTGGCCTGTTGCTCACTGTGACATGGCCACCACTGACCTGCTGCACACTGTGACATGGCCCCCACACTGACATGGCCACCACTGACCTGCTGCACACTGTGACATGACCTCACAGTGACATGGCCACCACTGACCTGCTGCCCAATGTGACATAGCCCCCATAGTGACATGGCCACCACTGACCTGCTGCGCACTGTGACATGGCCCCCATAGTGACATGGCCAGCACTGACCTGCTGCCCACTGTGACATAGCCCCCACAGTGACATGGCAACCAGTGGCCTGTTGCTCACTGTGACATGGCCACCACTGACCATCTGCACACTGTGACATGACCTCACAGTGACATGGCCACCACTGACCTGCTGCCCACTGTGACATAGCCCCCACAGTGACGTGGCCACCACTGACCTGCTGCCCGCTGTGACATGACCTCACAGTGACATGGCCACCACTGACCCGCTGACACCTGTGACATGGCCCCCACAGTGACATGGCCACCACTGACCCGCTGACCACTGTGACATGGCCCCCACAGTGACATGGCCACCACTGACCTGCTGCCCACTGTGACATGGCCCCCATAGTGACATGGCCAGCACTGACCTGCTGCCCAATGTGACATAGCCCCCGTAGTAACATGGCCACCACTGACCTGCTGCCCACTGTGACATAGCCCCCACAGTGACATGGCAAGCAGTGGCCTGTTGCTCACTGTGACATGGCCACCACTGACCTGCTGCACACTGTGACATGACATCACCGTGACATGGCCACCACTGACCTGCTGCCCAATGTGACATAGCCTCCATAGTGACATGGCCACCACTGACCTGCTGCCCACTGTGACATGGACCCATAGTGACATGGTCACAACTGACCTCCTGCCCACTGTGACATGGTCCCCACAGTGACATGGCCACCACTGTTCTGCTGACCACTGTGACATAGCCCCACAGTGACATGGCCACCACTGACCTGCTACCCACTGTGACATGGACCCCATAGTGACCTGGCCACCACTGACATGCTGCCCACTGTGACATGGCCCCCATAGTGAAATGGGCACCACTGACCTGCTGCCCAATGTGACATAGCCTCCATAGTGACATGGCCACCACTGACCTGCTGCCCACTGTGACATGGACTCATAGTGACATGGCACCTCCTACCTGCTGCCCACTGTGACATGGCCCTCATAGAGACTTGGCCAGCACTGACCTGCTGCCCACTGTGACATAGCCCCCATAGTGACATGGCCACCACTGATCTGCTGCCCACTGTGACATGGCCCCCATAGTGACATGGCCAGCCCTGACCTGCTGCCCACTGTGACATAGACCCCACAGTGACATCGCGACCAGTGGCCTGTTGCTCACTGTGACATGGCCATCACTGACCTGCTGCACACTGTGACATGGCCCCCATAGTGACATGGCCACCACTGACCAGCTGCCCACTGTGACACAGCCCCCGTAGTGACATGGCCACCACTGACCTGCTGCACACTGTGACATGGACCCACAGTGACATGGCCACAACTGACCTGCTGACCACTGTGACATGGTCCCCACAGTGTCATGGCCACCACTGATCCGCTGACCACTGTGACATAGCCCCCACAATGACATGGCCACCATTGACCTGCTGCCCACTGTGACATGGCCCCCATAGTGACATGGCCAGCACTGACCTGCTGCCCACTGTGACATAGCCCCCACAGTGACATGGCAACCAGTGGCCTGTTGCTCACTGTGACATGGCCATCACTGACCTGCTGCACACTGTGACATGGCCCCACAGTGACTTGGCCCCTACTGACCTGATGCTCACTGTGACATGGCCCCCATAGTGACATGGCCACCACTGACCTGCTGCCCACTGTGACATGGCCCCCACAGTGACATGGCAACCAGTGGCCTGTTGCTCACTGTGACATGGCCATCACTGACCTGCTGCACACTGTGACATGGCCCCACAGTGACGTGGCCACTACTGACCTGCTGCCCACTGTGACATGGCCCCCATAGTGACATGGCCACCACTGACCTGCTGCCCACTGTGACATAGACACCACAGTGACATGGCAACCAGTGGCCTATTGCTCACTGTGATATGGCCACCACTGACCTGCTGCACACTGTGACATGACCTCACAGTGACATGGCCAGCACTGACCTGCTGCCCAATGTGACATAGCACCCATAGTGACATGGCCACCACTGACCCGCTGACCACTGTGAAATAGCCCCACAGTGACCTGGCCACCACTGACCTGCTGCCCACTGTGACATGGACCCATAGTGACATGGCCACAACTGACCTGCTGCCCACTGTGACATAGACACCACAGTGACATGGCCAGCACTGACCTGCTGCTCACTGTGACATAGCCCCCATAGTGACATGGCCACCACTGACGTCCTGCCCACTGTGACATAGACACCACAGTGACATGGCCACCACTGACCTGCTTCACACTGTGACATGGCCCCCATAGTGACATGGACATTACTGACATGCTGCCCACTGTGACATGGACCCATAGTGACATGGCAACCAGTGGCCTATTCCTCACTGTGACATGGCCACCACTGACCTGCTGCACACTTTGACATGAACTCACAGTGACATGGCCACCACTGACCTGCTGCCCACTGTGACATAGACCCCATAGTGCCATGGCAACTAGTCGCCTGCTACACACTGTTACATGACCTCACAGTGACATGGCCACCACTGACATGCTACCCACTGTGACATGGCCCCCATAGTGACATGGCCAAAACTGACCTGCTGCCCACTGTGACATGGCCCCCATAGTGACATGGCCAGCACTGACCTGCTGCCCACTGTGACATGGCCCCCACAGTGACATGGCAACCAGTGGCCTGTTGCTCACTGTGACATGGCCATCACTGACCTGCTGCACACTGTGACGTGGCCCCACAGTGACGTGGCCACTACAGACCTGCTGCCCACTGTGACATGGCCCCCATAGTGACATGGCCACCACTGACCTGCTGCCCACTGTGACATGGCCCCCACAGTGACATGGCCACCACTGACCTGCTGCCCACTGTGACATGGACCCATAGTGACATGGCCACAACTGACCTGCTGCCCACTGTGACATGGGCCCCACAGTGACATGGCCACCACTGATCCGCTGACCACTGTGACATAGTCCCACAGTGACCTGGCCACCACTGACCTCCTTCCCACTGTGACATGGCCCCCATAGAGACTTGGCCACAACTGACCTGCTGCCCACTGTGACATTGCCCCCACTGTGACATGGCCATCACTGACCTGTTGCACACTGTGACATGACCTCACAGTGACATGGCCACCACTGACAGGCTGCCCGCTGTGTCATGGCACCCATAGTGACATTGCCACCACTGACCTGTTGCCCACTGTGACATAGACCCCACAGTGACATGGCAACCAGTGGCCTGTTGCTCACTGTGACATGGCCACCACGGAGCTGCTGCACACTGTGACATGGTACCCACAGTGACATGGCCACCACTGACCTGCTGCCCACTGTGACATAGCCCCACAGTGACATGGCTACCACTGACCTGCTACCCACTGTGACATGGCCCCCATAGTGACATGGCCACTACTGACCTGCTGCCCACTGTGATATGGCCCCCACTGTGACATGGCCATCACTGACCTGGTGCCCACTGTGACATGGCCCCCATAGTGACATGGCCACCACTGACCTGCTGCCCACTGTGACATGGCCCCATAGTGACATGGCCACCACTGACCTGCTGCCTACTGTGACATAGCCCCCACAGTGACATGGCAAGCAGTGGCCTGTTGCTCACTGTGACATGGCCACCACTGACATGCTGCACACTGTGACATGACCTCACAGTGACATGGTCACCACTGACCTGCTGCCCAATGTGACATGGACCCATAGTGACATGGCCACAACTGACCTGCTGCCCACTGTGACATGATCCCCACAGTGACATGGCCACCACTGATCCGCTGACCACTGTGACATAGCCCCACAGTGACGTGGCCACCACTGACCTCCTTCCCACTGTGACATGGCCCCCATAGAGACGTGGCCACAACTGACCTGCTGCCCACTGTGACATAGACCCAAAGTGACATGGCAACCAGAGGCCTGTTGCTCACTGTGACATGGCCACCACAGACCTGCTGCACACTGTAACATGGTACCCACAGTGACATGGCCACCACTGATCCGCTGACCACTGTGACATAGACCCCACAGTGACATCGCGACCAGTGGCCTGTTGCTCACTGTGACATGGCCATCACTGACCTGCTGCACACCGTGACATGGCCCCACAGTGACGTGGCCACTACTGACCTGCTGCCCACTGTGACATGGCCCCAGTAGAGACATGGCCACCACTGACCTGCTGCCCACTGTGACATGGCCCCCATAGTGACATGGCCACCACTGACCTGCTGCCCACTGTGACATGGACTCATAGTGACATGGCCACAACTGACCTGCTACCCACTGTGACATAGCCCCCATAGTGACATGGGCACCACTGACATGCTGCCCACTGTGACACGTCCCCCATAGAGACGTGGCCACAACTGACCTGCTGCCCACTGTGACATGACTTCACAGTGTCATGGCCACCACTGACCTGCTGCCCACTGTGACATGGCCCCCATAGTGACATGGCCACCACTGACCTGCTGCCCACTGTGACATAGCCCACACAGTGACATGGCAACCAGTGGCCTGTTACTCACTGTGACATGGCCATCACTGACCTGCTGCACACTGTGACATGGCCCCACTGTGACGTGGCCACTACTGACCTGCTGCACACTGTGACATGGCCCCCATAGTGACATGACCACCACTGACCTGCTGCCAACTGTGACATGGCCCCCATAGTGACATGGCCACCACTGACCTGCTGCCCACTGTGACATAGCCCCCACAGTGACATGGCCACCACTGACCTGCTGCCCAATGTGACATAGCCCCCATAGTGACATGGCCACCACTGACCTGCTGCCCACTGTGACATGGCCCCCATAGTGACATGGACATTACTGACCTGCTGCCCACTCTGACATAGCCCCCACAGTGACATGGCAACCAGTGGCCCGTTACTCACTGTGACATGGACATCACTGAACTGCTGCACACTGTGACATGGCCCCACAGGGACGTGGCCACTCCTGACCTGCTGCCCACTGTGACATGGCCGCCATAGTGACATTGCCACCACTGACCTGCTGCACATTGTGACATGACCTCACAGTGACATGGCCACCACTGACCCGCTGACACCTGTGACATGGCCCCTACAGTGACATGGCCACAACTGACCTGCTGCCCACTGTGACATGGCCCCCATAGTGACATGGCCCCCATAGTGACATGGCCGGCACTGACCTGCTGCCCACTGTGACATGGCCCCCATAGTGACATGGCCACCACTGACCTGCTGCCCACTGTGACATAGCCCCCACAGTGACATGGCAACCACTGGCCTGTTGCTCACTGTGACATGGCCATCACTGACCTGCTGCACACTGTGACATGACCTCACAGTGACTTGGGCACCACTGACCTGCTGCCCACTGTGACATGGCCCCCATAGTGACATGGCCACCACTGACCTGCTGCCCACTGTGACATAGCCCCCACAGTGACATGGCAACCAGTGGCCTGTTGCTCCCTGTGACATGGCCATCACTGACCTGCTGCACACTGTGAAATGGTCCCACAGTGACGTGGCCACTACTAACCTGATGCCCACTGTGACATGGCCCCTTAGTGACATGGCCACCACTGACCTGCTGCCCACTGTGACATTGCCCCCACAGTGACATGGCAACCAGTGGCCTGTTGCTCACTGTGACATGGCCATCACTGACCTGCTGCCCACTGTGACATGGCCCCCATAGTGACATGGCCGGCACTGACCTGCTGCCCACTGTGACATGGCCCCCATAGTGACATGGCCACCACTGACCTGCTGCCCACTGTGACATAGCCCCCACAGTGACATGGCAACCACTGGCCTGTTGCTCACTGTGACATGGCCATCACTGACCTGCTGCCCACTGTGACATGGCCCCAACAGTAACGTGGCCACTACTGACCTGCTGCCCACTGTGACATGGCCCCCATAGTGACATGGCCACCACTGACCTGCAGCCCACTGTGACATGGCCCCCATAGTGACATGGCCACCACTGAACTGCTTCCCACTGTGACATAGCCCCCACAGTGACATGGCAACCATTGGCCTCTTGCTCACTGTGACATGGCCACCACCGACCTGCTGCACACTGTGACATGACCTCACAGTGACATGGCCACCACTGACCTGCTGCCCAATGTGACATAGCCCCCATAGTGACATGGCCACCATTGACCTGCTGCCCACTGTGACATGGCCCCCATAGTGACATGGCCACCACTGACCTGCTGCCCACAGTGACATAGCCCCCACAGTGACATGGCAACCAGTGGCCTGTTGCTCACTGTGACATGGCCACCACTGTCCTGCTGCACACTGTGACATGACCTCACAGTGACATGGCCACCACTGACCTGCTGCCCACTGTGACATAGGCCCCACAGTGACATGGCAACCAGTGGCCTGTTTCTCACTGTGATATGGCCATCACTGACCTGCTGCAGACTGTGACATGGCCCCACAGTGACGTGACCACTACTGACCTGCTGCCCACTGTGACATGGCCCCCATAGTGACATGGCCACCACTGACATGCTGCCCACAGTGACATAGCCCCCACAGTGACATGGCAACCAGTGGCCTGTTACTCACTGTGACATGGCCACCACTGACCTGCTGCACACTGTGACATGTCCTCACAGTGACATGGCCACCACTGACCTGCTGCCCAAAGTGACATAGCCCCCATAGTGACATGGCCACCACTGACCTGCTGCCCAATGTGACATAGCCCCCATAGTGACAGGGCCACCACTGACCTGCTGCCCAATGTGACATAGCCCCCATAGTGACATGGCCACCATTGACCTCCTGCCCACTGTGACATGGCCCCAACAGTGACAAGGCCACTACTGACCCGCTGACCACTGTGACATAGCACCACAGTGACTTGGGCAAAACTGACCTGCTGCCCACTGTGACATAGCCCCCACAGTGACATGGCAACCAGTGGCCTGTTGCTCACTGTGACATGGCCACCACTGACCTGCTGCACACTGTGACATGGCCCCACAGTGACGTGGCCAATACTGACCTGCTGCCCACTGTAACATGGCCCCCATAGTGACATGGCCAGCACTGACCTGCTGCCCACTGTGACATGGCCCCAACAGTGACATGGCCACCACTGACCCGCTGACCACTGTGACATAGACCCACAGTGACTTGGGCACCACTGACCTGCTGCCCACTGTGAAATGGCCCCCATAGTGACATGGCCACCACTGACCTGCTCCCCACTGTGACATAGCCCCACAGTGACTTGGGCACCACTGACCTGCTGCCCACTGTGACATGGCCCCCATAGTGACATGGCCACCACTGACCTGCTGCCCACTGTGACATAGCCCCCACAGTGACATGGCAACCAGTGGCCTGTTGCTCACTGTGACATGGCCATCACTGACCTGCTGCCCACTGTGACATGTCCCCACAGTGACGTGGCCACTACTGACCTGCTGCCCACTGTGACATGGCCCCCATAGTGACATGGCCACTACTGACCTGCTGCCCACTGTGACATAGCCCCCACAGTGACATGGCAACCAGTGGCCTGTTGCTCACTGTGACATGACCTCACAGTGACATGGCCACCACTGACCTGCTGCCCAATGTGACATAGCCCCCATTGTGACATGGCCACCACTGACCTGTTGCCCACTGTGACATGGCATCCATAGTGACATGGCCAGCACTGACCTGCTGCCCACTGTGACATAGCCCCCACAGTGACATGGCAACCAGTGGCCTGTTGCTCACTGTGACATGGCCACCACTGACCTGCTGCACACTGTGACATGGCCCCAACAGGGACATGGCCACTACTGACCCACTGACCACTGTAACATAGCCCCACAGTGACTTGGGTACCACTGACCTGCTGCCCACTGTGACATGGCCCCCATAGTGACATGGCCACCACTGACCTGCTGCCCACTGTGACATAGCCCCCACAGTGACATGGCAACCAGTGGCCTGTTGCTCACTGTGACATGGCCACCACAGACCTGCTGCACACAGTGACATGACCTCACAGTGACATGGCCACCACTGACCTGCTGCCCACTGTGACATGGACCCCATAGTGACATGGCCACCACTGACCTGCTGCCCACTGTGACATGGACCCCATAGTGACTAGGGCACCACTGACCTGCTGCCCACTGTGACATGGCCCCCATAGTGACATGGCAACCAGTGGCCTGTTGCTCACTGTGACATGGCCATCACTGATCTGCTACACACTGTGACATGGCCCCACAGTGACGTGGCCACTACTGACATGCTGCCCACTGTGACATGGCCCCCACAGTGACATGGCTACCACTGCCCTGCTGCCCACTGTGACATGGCCCCATAGTGACATGGCAACCAGTGGCATGCTGCCCACTGTGACATAGCACCCACAGTGACATGGCAACCAGTGGCCTGCTGCCCACTGTGACATGGCCAGCACTGACCTGCTGCCCACTGTGACATGGCCCCCATAGTGACATGGCCACCACTGACCTGCTGCCCACTGTGACATGACCAGCACTGACCTGCTGCCCACTGTGACATGGCCCCCATAGTGACGTGGCCACTACTGACCTGCTGCCCACTGTGACATGGCCCCCATAGTGACATGGCCACCACTGACCTGCTGCCCACTTTGACATAGCCCCCACAGTGACATGGCAACCAGTGGCCCGTTGCTCACTGTGACATGGCCACCACTGACCAGCTGCACACTGTGACATGACCTCACTGTGACATGGCCATCACTGACCTGCTGCACACTGTGACATGGCCCCACATTGACGTGGCCACTACTGACCTGCTGCCCACTGTGACATAGCCCCCACAGTGACATGGCCACCACTGACCTGCTCCCCACTGTGACATGGCCCCAACAGTGACATGGCCACTACTGACCCGCTGACCACTGTGACATAGCACCACAGTGACTTGGGCACAACTGACCTGCTGCCCACTGCGACATGGCCCCCATAGTGACATGGCACCAGTGACCTGCTGCCCACTGTGACATGGCCACCATAGTGACATGGCCAGCACTGACCTGCTGCCCACTGTGACATGGCCCCCATAGTGACATGGCCACCACTGACCTGCTGCCCACTGTGACATAGCCCCCACAGTGACATGGCAACCAGTGGAATGTTGCTCACTGTGACATGGCCACCACTGACCTGCTGCACACTGTGACATGGCCCCCATAGTGACATGGCCACCACTGACCTGCTGCCCACTGTGACATAGCCCCCACAGTGACATGGCAACCAGTGGCCTGTTGCTCACTGTGACATGGCCACCACTGACCTGCTGCACACTGTGACATGACCTCACAGTGACGTGGCCACCATTGACCTGCTGCCCACTGTGACATGGCCCCCATAGTGACATGGCCACCACTGACCTGCTGCCCACTGTGACATAGCCCCCACAGCGACATGGCAACCAGTGGACTGTTACTCAGTGTGACATGGCCATCACTGACGCGCTGCACACTGTGACATGGCCCCACAGTGACGTGGCCACTACTGACCTGCTGCCCACTGTGACATGGCCCCCATAGTGACATGGCCACCATTGACCTGCTGCCCACTGTGACATGGCCCCCATAGTGACATGGCCACCACTGACCTGCTGCCCACTGTGACATGGCCCCCATAGTGACATGGCCACCATTGACATGCTGTCCACTGTGACATGGCCCCCATAGTGACATGGCCACCATTGACCTGCTGCCCACTGTGACATGGCCCCCATAGTGACATGGCCACCACTGACCTACTGCACACTGTGACATGACCTCACAGTGACATGGCCACCACTGACCTGCTGGCCAATGTGACATAGCCCCCACAGTGACATGGCAACCAGTGGCCTGTTGCTCACTGTGACATGGCCACCACTGACCTGCTGCCCACTGTGACATGACCAGCACTGACCTGCTGCCCACTGTGACATGGCCCCCATAGTGACGTGGCCACTAGTGACCTGCTGCCCACTGTGACATGGCCCCCATAGTGACATGGCCACCACTGACCTGCTGCCCACTGTGACATAGCCCCCACAGTGACATGGCAACCAGTGGCCTGTTGCTCACTGTAACATGGCCACCACTGACCTGCTGCACACTGTGACATGACCTCACAGTGACATGGCCACCACTGACCTGCTGCCCAATGTGACATGGCCCCCGTAGTCACATGGCCAGCACTGACCTGCAGCCTACTGTGACATAGCCCCCACAGTGACATGGCAACCAGTAGCCTGTTACTCACTGTGACATGGCCATCACTGACCTGCTGCCCACTGTGACATGGCCCCCATAGTGACATGGCCACCACTGACCTGCTGCCCACTGTGACATGGCCTCACAGTGACATGGCCACCACTGACCTGCTGCCCACTGTGACATGGCCCCAACAGTGACATGGCCACCACTGACCCGCTGACCACTGTGACATAGCCCCACAGTGACTTGGGCACCACTGACCTCCTGCCCACTGTGACATGGCCCCCATAGTGACATGGCCACCACTGACCTGCTGCCCACTGTGACATAGCCCCCACAGTGACATGGCAACCAGTGGCCTGTTGCTCACTGTGACATGGCCACCACTGACCTGCTACACACTGTGACATGGCCCCCATATAGACGTGGCCACTACTGACCTGCTGCCCACTGTGACATGCCCCCCACAGTGACATGTCCACAACTGACCTGCTGCCCACTGTGACATAGCCCCCACAGTGACATGGCAACCAGTGGCCTGTTACTCACTGTGACATGACCATCACTGACCTGCTGTACACTGTGACATTGCCCCACAGTGACGTGGCCACTACTGAGCTGCTGCCCACTGTGAAATGGCCCCAATAGTGACATGGCCACCACTAACCTGCTGCCCACTGTGACATGGCCCCCATAGTGACATGGCCACCACTGACCTGCTGCCCACTGTGACATAGCCCCCACAGTGACATGGCAACCAGTTGCCTGTTTCTCACTGTGACATGGCCACCACTGACCTGCTGCACACTGTGACATGACCTCACAGTGACATGGACACCACTGACCTGCTGCCCAAATGTGACATAGCCCCCATAGTGACATGGCCACCACTGATCTGCTGCACACTGTGACATGGCCCCACAGTGACGTTCCCACTAATGACCTGCTGCACACTGTGACATGGCCCCCATAGTGACATGGCCACCACTGAACTGCTGCCCACTGTGACATGGCCCCCATAGTGACATGGCCACCACTGACCTGCTGCCCACTGTGACATAGCTCCCACAGTGACATGGCAACCAGTGGCCTATTGCTCACTGCGACATGGCCACCACTGACCTGCTGCACACTGTGACATGGCCCCACAGTGACGTGGCCACTAGTGACCTGCTACCCACTGTGACATCGCCCCAATAGTGATATGGCCACCATTGACATGCTGCCCACTGTGACATGGCTCCCATAGAGACTTGGCCACAACTGACCTGCTGCCCACTGTTACTTAGCCCCCACAGTGACATGGCAACCAGTGGCCTGTTGCTCACTGTGACATGGCCACCACTGACCTGCTGCACACTGTGACATGACATCACCGTGACATGGCCACCACTGACCTGCTGCCCAATGTGACATAGCCCCACAGTGACATGGCCACCACTGACATGCTACCCACTGTGACATGGCCCCCATAGTGACATGGGCACCACGGACCTGCTGACCACTGTGACATAGCCCCACAGTGACATGGCCACCACTGAGATGCTGCCCACTGTGACATGGCCCCCATAGTGACATGGGCACCACTGACATGCTGCCCACTGTGACATGGACCCATAGTGACATGGCCACAACTGACCTGCTACCCACTGTGACATGGCCCCCATAGTGACCTGGCCACCACTGACCTGCTGCCCACTGTGACATGGCCCCCATAGTGACATGGCCACCACTAACCTGCTGCCCACTGTGACATAGCCCCCACAGTGATATGGCAACCAGTGGCCTGTTGCTCACTGTGACATGGCCACCACTGACCTGCTGCACACTGTGACATGACCTCACAGTGACATGGCCACCACTGACCTGCTGCCCACTGTGACATGGACCCATAGTGACATGGCCACCACTGACCTGCTGCCCACTGTGACATGGTCCCCACAGTGACATGGCCACCACTGATCCGCTGACGACTGTGACATAGCCCCACAGTGACATGGCCACCACTGACCTGCTACGCACTGTGACATGGCCCCCATAGTGACCTGGCCACCAGTGACATGCTGCCCACAGTGACATGGCCCCCATAGTGACATGGGCACCACTGACATGCTGCCCACTGTGACATGGACCCATAGTGACATGGCCACAACTGACCTGCTACCCACTGTCACATGGCCCCCATAGTGACCTGGCCACCACTGACCTGCTGCCCACTGTGACATAGCCCCCACAGTGATATGGCAACCAGTGGCCTGTTTCTCACTGTGACATGGCCACCACTGACCTGCTGCACACTGTGACATGACCTCACAGTGACATGGCCACCACTGACCTGCTGCCCAATGTGACATAGCCCCCATAGTGACATGGCCACCACTGACCTGCTGCGCACTGTGACATGGCCCCACAGTGACGTGGCCACTACTGACCTGCTGCCCACTGTGACATGGCCCCCATAGTGACAAGGCCACCACTGACCTGCTTCCCACTGTGACATAGCCCCCACAGTGACATGGCAACCAGTGGCCTGATGCTCACTGTGACATGGCCATCACTGACCTGCTGCACACTCTGACATAGACCCAACAGTGACATGGCAACCAGTGGCCTGCTGCACACTGTGACATGACCTCACAGTGACATGGCCACTACTGACCTGCTGCCCACTGTGACATGGCCCCCACAGTGTCATGGCCAGCACTGACCTGCTGCCCACTGTGACATAGCCCCCACAGTGACATGGCAACCAGTGGCCTGTTGCTCACTGTGACATGCCCATCACTGACATGCTGCACACTGAGACATGGCCCCACAGTGACATTACCACTACTGACCTGCTGCACATTGTGACATGGCCCCCATATTGACATGGCCACTACTGATCTGCTGCCCACTGTGACATGGACCCATAGTGACATGGCCACAACTGATCTGCTGCCCACTCTGACATGGTCCCCACAGTGACATGGCTACCACTGATCCGCTGACCACTGTGACATGGCCCCCATAGTGACATGGCCACCACTGACCTGCTGCCCACTGTGACATAGTCCCCATAGTGACATGGCAACTAGTCGCCTGCTACACACTGTTACATGACCTCACAGTGACATGACCACCACTGACCTGCTGCCCAATGTGACATGACCCCCATAGAGACATGGACACCACTGACCTGCTGCCGACTGTGACATGTCCCCAACAGTGACATGGCCACCACTGACCTGCTGACCACTTTGATGTTGCCCCCATAGTGACATGGCCACCACTGACCTGCTGCCCACTGTGACATAGCCCCCACAGTGACATGGCAACCAGTGGCCTGTTGCTCACTGTGACATGGCCACCACTGACCTGCTGCACACTGTGACATGACCTCACAGTGACATGGCCACCACTGACCTGCTGCCCACTGTGACATGGCCCCCACAATGACATGGCCACCACTGACCTGCTGCACACTGTGACATGACCTCACAGTGACATGGCCACCACTGACCTGCTGCCCAATGTGACATGGCCCCCACAGTGACATGGCAACCAGTGGCCTGTTGCTCACTGTGACATGGCCACCACTGACCATCTGCACACTGTGACATGACCTCACAGTGACATTGCCACCACTGACATGCTCCCCACTGTGACATGTCACATACAGTAACATCATCACTACTGACATGCTGCCCACTGTCACATGGCCCCACAGTGACGTGGCCACCACTGACCTGCTGCCCGCTGTGATTGGTCACCACAGTGACATGGCCACCAGTGGACTGTTGCTCATTGTGACATGGCCACCACTGACCTGCTGCCCACTGTGACATGACCTCACAGTGACATGGCCACCACTGACCCGCTGACACCTGTGACATGGCCCCCACAGTGACATGGCCACCACTGACCCGCTGACCACTCTGACATGGCCCCCACAGTGACATGGCCACCACTGACCTGCTGCCCACTGTGACATGGCCCCCATAGTGACATGGCCAGCACTGACCTGCTGCCCACTGTGACATAGCCCCCACAGTGACATGGCAACCAGTGGCCTGTTACTCAATGTGACATGGCCATCACTGACCTGCTGCCCACTGTGACATGGCCCCCATAGTGACATGGCCACCACTGACCTGCTGCACACTGTGACATGGCCCCCATAGTGACATGGCCACCACTGACCCGCTTACCACTGTGACATGGCCCCCACAGAGACATGCCCACAACTGACCTGCTGCCCACTGTGACATGGCCCCCATAGTGACATGGCTCCCACAGTGACATGGCCACCACTGACCCGCTGACCACTGTGACATGGCACCCACAGTGACATGGCCACCACTGACCTGCTGCCCAATGTGACATAGCCCCCACAGTGACATGGCAACCAGTGGCCTGTTTCTCACTGTGACATGGCCACCACTGACCCGCTGACCACTGTGACATGGCACCCACAGTGACATGGCCAGCACTGACCTGCTGCCCAATGTGACATAGCCTCCATAGTGAAAAGGCCACCACTGACCTGCTGCCCACTGTGACATGGCCCCCATAGTGACATGGCCACCACTGACCTGCTGCCCACTGTGACATAGCCCCCACAGTGACATAGCAAGCAGTGGCCTGTTGCTCACTGTGACATGGCCATCACTGACCTGCTGCACACTGTGACATGGCCCCACAGTGACGTGGCCACTACTGACCTGCTGCCCACTGTGACATGGCCCCCATAGTGACATGGCCACCACTGACCTGCTGCCCACTGTGACATAGCCCCCACAGTGACATGGCAAGCAGTGGCCTGTTGCTCACTGTGACATGGCCATCACTGACCTGCTGCACAATGTGACATGGCCCCACAGTGACGTGGCCACTACTGACCTGCTGCCCACTGTGACATGGCCCCCATAGTGACATGGCCACCACTGACCTGCTGCACACTGTGACATGGCCCACATAGTGACATGGCCACCACTGACCTGCTGCACACTGTGACATGACCTCACAGTGACATGGCCACCACTGACCTGCTGCCCAATGTGACATAGCCCCCATAGTGACATGGCCACCAGTGACCTGCTGCCCACTGTGACATGGCCACTATAGTGACACGGCCAGCACTGACCTGCTGCCCACTGTGACATAGCCCCCACAGTGACATGGCAACCAGTGGCCTGTTACTCACTGTGACATGGCCACCACTGACCTGCTGCACACTGTGACATGACCTCACAGTGACATGGCCACCACTGACCTGCTGCACACTGTGACATAGCCCCCACAGTGACATGGCAACCAGTGGCCTGTTACTCACTGTGACATGGCCATCACTGACCTGCTGCACACTGTGACATGGCCCCACAGTGACGTGGCCACTACTGACCTGCTGCCCACTGTGACATGACCTCACAGTGACATGGCCACCACTGACCTGCTGCCCATTGTGACTGTCCACCACAGTGACATGGCCACCACTGACCTGCTCCCCACTGTGACATGTCCCAAACAGTAACATGATCACCACTGACCTGCTGCCCACTGTGACATAGCCCCCACAGTGACATGGCAATCAGTGCCCTCTTGCTCACTGTGACATGGCCACCACTGACCTGCTGTACACTGTGACATGACCTCACAGTGACATGGACACCACTGACCTGCTGCCCAATGTGACATAGCCCCCATAGTGACATGGCCACCATTGACCTGATGCCCACTGTGACATGGCCCCCATAGTGACATGGCCACCATTGACCTGCTGCCCACTGTGACATAGCCCCCACAGTGACATGGCAACCACTGGCCTGTTGCTCACTGTGAAATGGCCATCCCTGACCTGCTGCACACTGTGACATGGCCCCACAGTGACGTGGCCACTACTGACCTGCTGCCCACTGTGACATGGCCCCCATAGTGACATGGCCACTGTGATAGACAGTAAACTGTTTGTTCATCAAATTCCACTGAAGATACTGGGAGCTCGTGACATGTTATTCCATAAACTATGTTGGCCTAAGCTTAATCTTAACTATTACACTGTGTAACGACTAACTGACTGTAAGTGCTTATCTAAGTTGAAATGCTGAAGCAAGGACTTCTACTAGGCAAAAGACTGAAAAGAGGGAGAAAGGGAAGAAGGACAAAGGGGAGAAAGACAAAGGGGAGAAGAAGAAAAAAAAAAAAAAAAAAAAAAAAAAAGGGTAGTGTCTATATTCTGTAAGATATAAACAAAGACTTTGTGAGCCACTCTCAGGAAAGTAAAGCTGGTGACGTGAGGAAGACCCGGATGGAGCGACCCCCTAGCTGCAAAGTGCGCAGACGCAGGATACACCTCTCAGAGAGACCCGATAACGGAAGGCGGAGGATATAAAAAAGACGGACCCTCGGGAAGGGAGTGCGCGCCGTTGGTGGAGCAGGGACTCCCCGGCCGCCCAGCGCTGTTTTGCTTATTGCCGCTTGCTAAAATAAATAATTGAAATCTAATTTGTCCTAACTTGCATCATTTTGGCAAGATAGTCTATAACAAAATTGGTGCCGTGACTCGGATAGAGGCAATCTGGTGGGAAGCCCCATACGGGGAGGCGCGCCCCGCTGAGTTCAGCGGCCCCGGCTGAGTGCTATCACATCACGCCCTCTACCGACGAACTCCAAAACTCGGCAACAAGCAAAAAAAAAAATACCGGTAACCCCGTAATCTTTGTGCACGAAGCCCCGGACGAAGACGCAGGGTTGCGTGAGTATAGGCCGGTTACCGTTCGGTTGGGGTTGGGTTTCCCGGAGCGTGGTGTGTGAGACGCCCAGCAGGGCGAAGCGAGTGCGGACCCCTCGGTAGTGCAGTTCCCATATCCCGCGAGGGACTGGGTCACGAAAAGGGGGAAGCGAATTGTGTGAGTGTGTGAAGGCGCTCCGGAAGATGGGACAGAAGAAAAGCAAGCCTTCTGATCCCATGGGTGATTTGGGACCCGAGGTGAGGTACCCCCAAATACCACCAGATAGCCCTTTAGGCTTGATGTTAAACCATTGGGAAGATTACCCCTCTAGGCGGGGTAAGGACAAAGCAAAAATGATTTATTATTGTATGGAAGTTTGGGGAGGGAAACAAATCAGAGGCGATCATCTCTATTGGCCTGTTTTTGGGTCCTTTGAAGAATGGGTCTGCCAAGCCCTAAACATTTATGTCAACTCAAGGGAACCCTTTAATTTAGAGGAGAGTGAATATGCACAGGTATGGATAGCATCAGATACCCGAATAAATCTATATCCTCTAAAAGAAAAAGTTAAGAAAAAGAAGGTACGTGATGAGGACGAACCTCCCACCTCTCCTCCTCCTTACATACCTCCACCCCCACCTCCGGCGCCTTCACCTCCTCCGACTGCGCCGGAGGACCCAGAGAATTCAGACTCCCCACCTGAATCCCCGAAAGAACCGAGACGAATAACCCGTAGTCAAACTAGAATGGGGTGGGGTGATAGTGGCTTGTACCCCCTAAGGGAGGTTGCAATGGGAGGACCCCAGCCTGGCATGGGATATGTAACTGTCCCTCTTAATTCAGGGGACGTCAGAGAATTTAAAAAAGAGATGGGGAATCTATTGGAGGATCCCTTAGGTGTGGCGGAGCGGGTGGATCAGTTTTTAGGACCAAACATCTATACCTGGGATGAAATACAAGCCATAATGGCTATACTATTCACTGTTGAAGAAAGGGATATGATCAGGAGAGCAGGAATGAGAATTTGGGATCAACAGCATCAGCAAGGTCCGGCAGCAGATGTAAAATGGCCTCTAAATCGACCTAATTGGAATAATCAAAATGAAATCGATAGAGGTCATATGCAAGACCTGAGGACGATTGTAATCCAGGGTATAAGAGAATCAGTCCCTAGAGGACAAAATATAAATAAAGCCTTTAGTGAACATCAGAAAAAGGATGAAACTCCTACTGAGTGGTTAGAGAGACTGAGGAAAAATCTTCAGCTTTACTCAGGACTAGACCCTAATACCCCAGTGGGACAGGCATTGTTAAAGACACAATTTGTGGCAAAAGCATGGATAGATATTAGAAAGAAGCTAGAAAAAATAGAAGATTGGCAGGATCGGGGGTTGGATGAATTACTGAGAGAAGCACAGAAAGTCTATGTCCGAAGGGAGGACGAGACTCAAAAGAAACATACCAGAATGATGGTAGCTGCGATAAGGGAAGGACAGAGAGTGAACAGTGCTGGGAGAAAACAAGAAGGTCAAAGAACAGGCTATAGATCAAAGGAACCGGAGAGAGAGAGAGAAAAAGGGAGTATTGTCTGCTTTTATTGCGGAAGAAAAGGTCACACAAAGAAGAGCTGCAGAAGGAGAATGATGGATGAGAGAATGTTTAAAGAAGATTAGGGGTGTCAGGGGCTCTATTTGCTGGGGACCCGAGAATGAACTGAGCCCTTGATAAAGTTAAAAGTAGGTCCTCAGCAACAGGAGGTAGAATTTTTAGTAGATTCAGGAGCGGAGAGATCTACTGTTCAATCATTGCCCCAAGGATGTAAGATTTCATCAGAAAAAGTACAAGTAGTTGGGGCGAAAGGAGAACCATTCGGAGTACTGGTAATTAAAGATGTACTCCTTGAAACAGATTCTAAAGTGGGGGTGGGATCCTTATTGTTAGTACCTGAGGCAGATTATAACCTACTGGGGAGAGATCTAATGATTGAATTAGGAATTAGTTTGGAAGTAACAGAACACAAACTTGAAATCAAACTATGCCCCCTACGGGTTGAAGATGAGACTAAAATCAACCCTGAAGTGTGGTACACTCCGGATACGGTGGGAAAATTGAATGTTGAACCTTTTATGGTAACCATCCGGGATCCTGAAGTACCGGTGAGGATTAAGCAATATCCCATACCTCTGGAGGGAAGGCAAGGATTAAAACCAGAAATTCAGAGATTAATAAAGCAGGGATTATTGGAACCCTGCATGTCCCCTTTTAATACTCCCATTTTACCTGTCAAGAAGGCAGATGGTGGGTATAGATTAGTCCATGACCTAAGGGAAATTAACAAAAGGACTGTAACTAGATTCCCTGTAGTAGCTAACCCACACACTCTCTTAAGTCAATTAGGCCCGAATGACCGGTGGTACAGTGTAATAGACTTGAAGGACGCTTTCTGGGCATGTCCCTTAAAAGAGGAGTGTAGAAACTATTTTGCTTTTGAGTGGGAGGACCCAGACACCCACAGGAAAACTCAACTCCGGTGGACAGTCCTACCCCAAGGTTTCACTGAATCCCCAAACCTGTTTGGGCAAGCTTTAGAACAAATTTTGCAGGATTACCAGATAGGAGATACCCTTACCCTAGTCCAGTATGTAGATGATCTTTTAATAGCAGGGGAGGATGAGGAAAGGGTTCGGGAAGAAAGCATCAAGTTGTTAAATTTCCTGAGCTTAAAGGGACTGAAAGTGTCAAAATCCAAATTGCAATTTGTTGAAAAGGAAGTTAAATACCTAGGGCATCGATTAAGTCAAGGAACTAAGAAATTGGATCCAGAAAGGGTGAAAGGGATACTTTCCCTACCAAGTCCAAAAACTAAAAAACAAGTCCGGCAGCTATTAGGGCTATTTGGATATTGTAAGCAGTGGATCGAAGGGTATAGTGGAAAGGTAAAGTTTTTATACACCAAAATAACTAAAAATGGATTATTAAAATGGACTCAGGAAGATGATCAACGGTTAAAAGAACTAAAAACTGAATTAGTAAATGCTCCTGTTCTGAGCTTGCCCGACCTAAAAAGACCATTTTTCTTATTTGTCAACACAGAGGAAGGAACTGCATTTGGAGTATTAGCCCAGGAATGGGCAGGAAAAAAGAAACCAGTAGCATATATCTCAAAATTACTGGACCCCGTAAGTCGGGGATGGCCTACGTGCCTACAAGTTGTGGTGGCAGCTGCTTTGTTAGTTGAGGAAGCGCATAAAATAACTTTTGGTAGTGAATTAAGGGTACTATCACCCCATAATATTAGAGGTGTGTTACAGCAAAAAGCAGAAAAATGGATAACCGATGCTAGACTAGTAAAATATGAGGCAATCCTCATTACGTCCCCCCACCTGACCCTTGAAACAACATCGTTACAAAATCCAGCCCAATTTTTGTATGGAGAACCTAGTCAAGATCTTTTTCATGATTGCCTCCGTAACATCGAGGAGCAGACTAAGATAAGACCAGATTTGGAAGAGGAGGAATTAGGGAAAGGAGAAAAATTATTTGTAGATGGATCCTCTCGAGTGGTAGAAGGGAAAAGAAAATCAGGGTATGCCATAATTGATGGAAAAACTTTTAAGGTGATAGAATCAGGACCCTTGAGTCCCAGCTGGTCAGCACAGGCATGTGAATTATATGCAGTATTAAAGGCTTTACAATTACTAAATGGAAAAGTGGGAACTATATACACCGATTCTAGATATGCCTTCGGAATAGTACATACCTTTGGGAAAATATGGGAAGAAAGAGGTTTAATCAATTCTCGGGGGAAGGACCTAGTACATCAGGAGTTAATATCACAAATTTTGCAAGCTATACGAGGGCCCAGCGAAATTGCGGTAGTACACGTAAAAGGACACCAGAGGGGGCTAAATCCTTTAGTACGGGGGAATAACCTTGCTGATCAAGAGGCAAAGAGAGCAGCGCTATCAGCACTGGACTTGGATGATCCGATAGAGGACAGAAAGCGGTGTGTTAATTGTGGAGATAATTACCTCCCCTGTTATGGTTGCTGGAAAGAATACGGAGTAGACGGTATAGAATGTGTATGTGAAAGACCAGGGTTTAAGTGGTGCTTTTTCCATGGAAAATCCTATGAACTTTTAAGTTTTACTGTTCAAGAACAAGCAAAATTAAATCAAATGGGGATTAAGCAGAAAGCTAATGGAAAATGGGAACTCCCAGACGGCCGAGAAGTTCTCCCAAAACCCATAGCTACCAAGATAATGCAGCAATTCCATAAAAACACTCATTGGGGAACTCAGGCATTAGTGGATCAATTTGCAACTAAATACATGTGCATTGGGATATATGATATAGCCAAACGAGTGATAGGAGAATGTCTCGTTTGTCAAAAAGTAAATAAACATCAAATAAGAAAACGAGTATATGGGGGGCGAGAATTGGCTCATAGACCTTTTGCAAGAATACAAATAGACTTTACTGAATTACCAAAGGTGGGGAGGTATAAATACCTATTAGTAATTATAGATCATTTAACTCAATTCGTAGAAGCCTTTCCCACAGCCCGAGCCACAGCTCACACAGTAACAAGGATATTACTTGAAGAAATTATACCTCGGTATGGAGCAATAGAAGCAATAGACTCAGATAGAGGGCCACACTTTGTATCCAGAGTAGCCAAAGAGACTTTGGCTGCCCTGGGTACACAGTGGCAATACCATACTCCGTGGCACCCGCAGAGCTCAGGGAAAGTTGAACGTATGAACGGAGAAATAAAAAAACAACTTACCAAACTAATGTTAGAAACTAAAATGTCATGGGTAAAGTGTCTCCCTTTAGCCTTGTTAAATATCAGAACTCAGCCCCGAACTGATGTAGGCATTTCTCCCTTTGAAATGCTGTATGGGATGCCTTATGATTTAGAAATGCCACCGGATCACCCCCAACTTGAAGAATTAAAGATAAAGTCCTACCTGATACAGCTAATGGCAAGGAGAAAACAACTACAGACTCGGGGGATGGTAGTACAAAGGCCTCCATTGGATGTGGCCATGCATCAGATCCAACCAGGAGATAAAGTACTAATCAAATCATGGAAAGAATCTTCTTTGACCCCCCGTTGGGAAGGACCCTATGTTGCTCTTATCACTACAGAAACTGCTGTTCGGACTGCTGAGAAGGGGTGGACACACGCAAGCCGAGTAAAGGGACCTATACAGGATCCGGCCTGGAAAGTGACCAGCCCTCCTGGGGATCTACGAGTCACCCTTCGGAGAACCTGAAAGAACTCTCTACACATTGTGAGATAAGAACCTACGAAGGACTCAATGAGTGAGACCCTGATATTTTTGTCCAATTGAAACTTATATTTGTTTTCCTTTTATATACATAAAGTGTAAAGTGTAATGTATGTAAAGAAGGCTGGGGGATTCATAATACACATGAAATAAATCTTCGGTCTAGTTGTAATCAGTGTTATTAACAAGAACGGAGATTAACTAATCAGGCCCTAAAACTGGAGATTCTAAAACTTGGTAGAAAATATTTACTAAAGGGATAAATCCTGAAAGAGAGTGCACTCACTCTAATTGGCCTACTCAATAGCACTCTCAGATCCTAAGGGTGATCTGTAGAAAGCACATCCCCTGGGTCCCCTGTCGTGAACCCGAGGTCAAAGATAAAAACTGGGAGACCTATGTGTCCCGGAGTAGAGGCAAACGTACCCCTGAAGAATACGGCTGCTGCCGAGAAGATGGAACACCCTGCTGCTCTAAGCAACAGAGTAGGCAGAGGAGGCAGAGACGTACCAAAGTGGGGAAAACCTTACTGCCCTACTCTGAAGAAAAAAGGACCTCTGAGGGAGAAGGGCCAGACGAGAGTGTCAGACACCCCGATACAAAAGAGATTAAGAAAAAATATGCAAATCTATAGAATCCCGTCAGCCTTCTATTGGAGCTATTGGATAGTCTGGCTAGGTGTATTAGCTACAATGAATACACTACCAGGATGGGCTAGAACGACTAACCAATCCCACCAACCTTTTGAACATACCCTAACTAATCAAATTATATGGCCTTGGACAGATGCTTATTATGGACATACAGGAAGTATGGATGCAGATTTGTATGGGACAGAGTTAGCAACTGCCATACTAAGCAATAACCTAACACTCCAAACATATAAATGGGAGAATTCATCCCATACCTGGACAGCTAAAAAAGGAGATGAGATACAGATAGGCTGCAGAGTATTCAATGTAAATGTGATAATAAGTCGGCACCCTTTAATTCAAACCGTCCGTCAGCCCCCTTTTACTCAAATCGTTATCAGAGACAAAACGGAATCTAAAATAGCTCAAACCCGTTGTGAGTCGGAAGCCTGTTGGTATGCATTTACTGCAACCCAACCGGTGTCCATAGTTTGTTTGGGAGGGACCAGGTCAGGAGATCAAGCTATATCTTTCCGATTTCCATTGAATATACAGGAGGAAACTACAACAACCACAACCCACGCTCCCAAAGAGACTACTCAGACTACTCATACTGTTCCAACACAACCAACAGTCGTGCTTAGCCCAAGAATTTTTAAAATTGGACCATATGCAATTAGAAATACAGGTAAACAACAAATGCTGTTTAACCCGGCGTGGTCTCTCAAACAAGTTGAATTGTTAATGCAAAATAATGTTTCAAATATTCAGCCAGCATGTTCACCTTTCCTAAAGACTTCTTACGAGGGATGGACAACCTGGCTGCAAAAACAAACTCCTCACACAAAAAGAACGCAGAGAGACTTAACCGGTGCTTTGGGAACAGGATTGGGAGTTTTAAATAGTATTGATTCGGAGGTGATAATGAACAAATTGGCTACCTCAATTAGTGATTTAACTAATATACAAAGGCCTTTGCGATCTTCCTTATTGGCTTTGGGGGCTAACCAGTGGCTGTTGTCGAATATATTACCAAAAGGGGAAAAGGTAAATATAAAGGATCATGAATTGATTACAGATGCACTCAGTGTGCTTCAAAATAACCTCTCTTTAGCTCTCAGCTGCATCCAGGCTCAAATATGGATGCAGTCGATAGCTGCCTCAATTATAAGAGAAGGTGAAGAAGGTATTCTTCCTACTGAAATTCGGAGAATAATTTGGGACAGTGCTACTAATTTTGAAAAGAAACTCCAATCCTGGTGGAACCTGGTAAACTTTACCTATGACCCCATCACAAACACAGCTACTACCTTTATACTCACTATTTACAATGCCACCATATACCAAATTTATCCTATCATTGCATTAGGGCTGAATCACAACGGAACCATACTCTATCCTTCTGAGCATAGAGTATGGGCCCGAAAGGTAAACGAAAAATGGCAAACTGTCAATCTAGAGTCCTGCATTGTACGGGAACAACAAGGATTCATTTGTGAAGGCAATGCAATTGAGGCACAAGATATTTGTTTAGATACCGAACAAAATATTTGTCACTTTGAGGTCCATCCCAATGAAAATCCTAAAACAGTACTTATATATATTGGCGAAGGTTGTGTATGTTTGAGGACGGTTTGTGAATTCTTAACCGTAGACAAGATCATAATAGAGACAAAAAATTATTCAAATCTCTGTGTTTGCAACTTCACAAAGGTAATCGGATGTGACTTTTCCTATTTAACCCCGGTCACGTCTTACCAACTCCTGCAATCCAATTATACATTAATACATAATCTACAACCTACACCCATTGGAATGAATCTCACTTTGGTTAAGCAGTTACTTCAACACAAAGACTTAGTTAGAATTTTAGAGAAAGTTAGAGAAAACGGACAGAAAACTCTAATAACTGTTCATCACAATGTGGAAGAAATACACCAAGTCTTGGAAAGAGCAAAAAAGAATGCAGAACATAACTGGTGGGACACCCTTTTTGGATGGTCACCTACTGCTACAGGCATCTTGAACAAGTTGTGTCACCCCATTGTGGTTCTCTTGATATTAATCTTAATCAGTTTGACTTTGTCAATAATATTATATGTCATAACTTGGAGAATGATGCAACGGGTAACATATCTGATATCTGTCACCCGTCCAATACTCATTAAAGCAAAAAACAATCAATTAGATGATGACTTTAAATTGAAAAAAACTCTCCTGTTAAGTCAACAAGAATTGCAACGATTTGATGAACAAAATGATAAAAAGAAAAAGGGGGGATTGTGATAGACAGTAAACTGTTTGTTCATCAAATTCCACTGAAGATACTGGGAGCTCGTGACATGTTATTCCATAAACTATGTTGGCCTAAGCTTAATCTTAACTATTACACTGTGTAACGACTAACTGACTGTAAGTGCTTATCTAAGTTGAAATGCTGAAGCAAGGACTTCTACTAGGCAAAAGACTGAAAAGAGGGAGAAAGGGAAGAAGGACAAAGGGGAGAAAGACAAAGGGGAGAAGAAGAAAAAAAAAAAAAAAAAAAAAAAAAAAAAAAAAGGGTAGTGTCTATATTCTGTAAGATATAAACAAAGACTTTGTGAGCCACTCTCAGGAAAGTAAAGCTGGTGACGTGAGGAAGACCCGGATGGAGCGACCCCCTAGCTGCAAAGTGCGCAGACGCAGGATACACCTCTCAGAGAGACCCGATAACGGAAGGCGGAGGATATAAAAAAGACGGACCCTCGGGAAGGGAGTGCGCGCCGTTGGTGGAGCAGGGACTCCCCGGCCGCCCAGCGCTGTTTTGCTTATTGCCGCTTGCTAAAATAAATAATTGAAATCTAATTTGTCCTAACTTGCATCATTTTGGCAAGATATTCTATAACAGCCACCACTGACCTGCTGCCCACTGTGACATGGCCCCCATAGTGACATGGCCAGCACTGACCTGCTGCCCACTGTGACATAGCCCCCACAGTGACATGGCAACCAGTGGCCTGTTGCTCACTGTGACATGGCCATCACTGATCTGCTGCACACTGTGACATGACCTCATAGTGACATGGCCACCACTGACCTGCTGCCCACTGTAACATGGCCCCAACAGTGACATGGCCACCACTGACCCGCTGACCACTGTGACATAGCCCCACAGTGACTTGGGCACCACTGACCTGCTGCCCACTGTGAAATGGCCCCCATAGTGACATGGCCACCACTGACCTGCTGCCCACTGTGATATAGCCCCCACAGTGACATGGCAATAAGTGGCCTGTTGCTCACTGTAACATGGCCACCACTGACCTGCTGCACACTGTGACATGACCTCACAGTGACATGGCCACCACTGACCTGCTGCCCAATGTGACATAGCCCGCATAGTGACATGGCCACCACTGACCTGCTGCCCACTGTGACATGGCCCCCATAGTGACATGGCCACCACTGATCTGCTGCCCACTGTGACATAGACACCACAGTGACATGGCAACCAGTGGCCTATTGCTCACTGTGACAAGGCCACCACTGACATGCTGCACACTGTGACATGACCTAACAGTGACATGGCCACCACTGACCTGCTGCCCAATGTGACATAGCACCCATAGTGACATGGCCACCACTGACCCGCTGACCACTGTGACATAGCCCCACAGTGACATGGCCACCACTGACATGCTGCACACTGTGACATGACCTCACAGTGACATTGCCACCACTGACCTGCTGCCCAATGTGATATAGCCCCCATAGTGACATGGCCACCACTGACCTGCTGCCCACTGTGACATGGACCCATAGTGACATGGCCACAACTGACCTGCTGCCTTCTGTGACTTCGCCCCCACAGTGACATGGCAACCACTGTCCTGTTACTCACTGTGACATGGCCACCACTGACCTGCTGCCCACTGTGACATGGACCCATAGTGACATGGCCACAACTGACCTGCTGCCCACTGTGAATTCGCTCCCACAGTGACATGGCAACCAGTGGCCTGTTTCTCACTGTGACATGGCCATCACTGAATTGCTGCGCACTGTGACATGGCCCCCATAGTGACATGGCCACCACTGACCTGCTTCACACTGTGACATGGCCCCCATAGTGACATGGACATTACTGACATGCTGCCCACTGTGACATGGCCCCCATAGTGACATGGCCACCACTGACCTGCTGCCCACTGTGACATAGCCCCACAGTGACGTGGCCTCTACTGACCTGCTGCCCACTGTGACATGACCTCACAGTGACATGGCCACCACTGACCTACTGCCCAATGTGACATAGCCCCCATAGTGACATGGCCACCACTGACCTGCTGCCCACTGTGACATGGACCCATAGTGACATGGCCACCACTGACCTGCTGCCCACTGTGACATGGCCCCCATAGTGACATGGCCACCACTGACCTGCTGCCCACTGTGACATAGACGCCACAGTGACATGGCAACCAGTGGCCTATTGCTCACAGTGACATGGCCACCACTGATCCGCTGACCACTGTGACATAGCCCCACAGTGACCTAGCCACCACTGACCTGCTGCCCACTGTGACATAGACACCACAGTGACATGGCAACCAGTGGCCTATTGCTCACAGTGACATGGCCACCACTGATCCGCTGACCACTGTGACATAGCCCCACAGTGACCTAGCCACCACTGACCTGCTGCCCACTGTGACATGGACCCATAGTGACATTGCCACAACTAACCTGCTGCCCACTGTGACTTGTTCCCCACTGTGACATGGCCACCACTGACCTGCTGCCCACTGTGACATGGCCCCCATAGTGACATGGCCACCACTGACCTGCTGCCCACTGTGACATAGCCCCCACAGTGACATGGCAACCAGTGGCCTGTTGCTCACTGTGACATGGCCATCACTGACCTGCTGCACACTGTGACATGGCCCCACAGTGACGTGGCCACTACTGACCTGCTGCCCACTGTGACATGGCCCCCATAGTGACATGGCCACCACTGACCTGCTGCCCACTGTGACATAGCCCCCACAGTGACATGGCAACCAGTGGCCTGTTGCTCACTGTGACATGGCCACCACTGACCCGCTGACCACTGTGACATAGCACCACAGTGACTTGGGCACTACTGACCTGCTGCCCACTGTGACATAGCCCCCACAGTGACATGGCAACCAGTAGCCTGTTGCTCACTGTGACATGGCCACCACTGACCTGCTGCACACTGTGACATGACCTCACAGTGACATGGCCACCACTGACCTGCTGCCCAATGTGACATAGCCCCCACAGTGACGTGGCCACTACTGACCTGCTGCACACTGTGACATGGCCCCACAGTGACATGGCCACTACTGACCCGCTGACCACTGTGACATAGCCCCACAGTGACTTGGGCACCACTGACCTGCTGCCCACTGTGACATAGCCCCCACAGTGACATGGCAACCAGTGGCCTGTTGCTCACTGTGACATGGCCACCACTGACCTGCTGCACACTGTGACATGGCCCCCATAGTGACATGGCCACCAGTGACCTGTTGCCCACTGTGACATGGCCCCCATAGTGACATGGCCACTACTGACCCCCTGACCACTGTGACAGAGCCCCACAGTGACTTGGGCACCACTCACCTGCTGCCCACTCTGACATGACCCCCATAGTGACATGGCCACCACTGACCTGCTGCCCACTGTGACATGGCCCCCATAGTGACATGGCCACCACTGACCTGCTGCCCACTGTGACATAGCCCCACAGTGACTTGGGCACCACTGACCTGCTGCCCACTGTGACATAGCCCCCACAGTGACACGGCAACCAGTGGCCTGTTACTCACTGTGACATGGCCATCACTGACCTGCTGCACACTGTGACATGGCCCCACAGAGACGTGGCCACTACTGACCTACTGCCCACTGTGACATGGCCCCCATAGTGACATGGCCACCACTGACCTGCTGCCCACTGTGACATGGCCCCCATAGTGACATGGCCACCACTGACCTGCTGACCACTGTGACATGGCCCCACAGTGACGTGGCCAATACAGACCTGCTGCTCACTGTGACATGGCCCCCATAGTGACATGGCCACCACTGACCTGCTGCCCACTGTGACATGACCCCCATAGTGACATGGCCACCACTGACCTGCTGCCCACTGTGACATGGCCCCCATAGTGACATGGCCACCACTGACCTGCTGCCCACTGTGACATAGCCCCACAGTGACTTGGGCACCACTGACCTGCTGCCCACTGTGACATAGCCCCCACAGTGACACGGCAACCAGTGGCCTGTTACTCACTGTGACATGGCCATCACTGACCTGCTGCACACTGTGACATGGCCCCACAGTGACGTGGCCACTACTGACCTGCTGCCCACTGTGACATGGCCCCCATAGTGACATGGCCACCACTGACCTGCTGCCCACTGTGACATGGCCCCCATAGTGACATGGCCACCATTGACCTGCTGCCCACTGTGACATAGCCCCCACAGTGACATGGCAACCAGTGGCCTGTTGCTCACTGTGACATGGCCACCACTGTCCTGCTGCACACTGAGACATGACCTCACAGTGACATGGCCACCACTGACCTGCTGCCCACTGTGACATGGCCCCCATAGTGACATGGCCACCACTGACCTGCTGCCCACTGTGACATAGCCCCCACAGTGACATGGCAACCAGTGGCCTGTTGCTCACTGTGACATGGCCATCACTGACCTGCTGCACACTGTGACATGGCCCCACAGTGACGTGGCCACTACTGACATGCTGCCCACTGTGACATGGCCCCCATAGTGACATGGCCACCACTGACCTGCTGCCCACTGTGACATGGCCCCCATAGTGACACGGCCAGCACTGACCTGCTGCCCACTGTGACATAGTCCCCACAGTGACATGGCAACCAGTGGCATGTTTCTCACTGTGACATGGCCATCACTGACCTGCTGCACACTGTGACATGGTCCCACAGTGACGTGGCCACTACTGACCTGCTGCCCGCTGTGACATGGCCCCCATAGTGACATGACCACCACTGACCTGTTGCCCACTGTGACATGGCCCCCATAGTGACATGGCCACCACTGACCTGCTGCCCACTGTGACATAGCCCCCACAGTGACATGGCACCAGTGACCTGCGGCCCACTGTGACATAGACCCCACAGTGACATGGCACCCAGTGGCCTGTTACTCAGTGTGACATGGCCATCACTGACCTGCTGCCCACTGTGACATAGACCCAACAGTGACATGGCAACCAGTGGACTGTTGCTCACTGTGACATGGCCCCACAGTGACGTGGCCTCTACTGAACTGCTGCCCACTGGGACATGACCCCCATAGTGACATGGCCACCACTGACCTGCTCCCCACTATGACATAGCCCCTCAGTCACTTGGGCACCACTGACCTGCTGCCCACTGTGACATGGCCCCCATAGTGACATGGCCAACACTAACCCGCTTACCACTGTGACATGGCCCCCACAGTGTCATGGCCACAACTGACCTACTGCCCACTGTGACATGGCCCCCATAGTGACATGGCCACCACTGACCTGCTGCCCACTGTGACATAGCCCCGACAGTGACATGGCAACCAGTGGCCTGTTGCTCACTGTGACATGGCCCCCATAGTGACATGGCCACCACTGACCTGCTGCCCACTGTGACATGGCCCCCATAGTGACATGGCCACCACTGACCTGCTGCCCACTGTGACATAGGCCCCACAGTGACATGGCAACCAGTGGCCTGTTGCTCACTGTGACATGGTCACCACTGTCCTGCTGCACACTGTGACATGACCTCACAGTGACATGGCCACCACTGACCTGCTGCCCAATGTGACACAGCCCCCATAGTGACATGGCCACCATTGAACTCGTGCCCACTGTGACATGGCCCCCATAGTGACATGGCCACCACTGACCTGCTGCCCACTGTGACATAGCCCCCACAGTGACATGGCAACCAGTGGCCTGTTGCTCACTGTGACATGGCCACCACTGACCTGCTGCCCACTGTGACATGGCCCCCATAGTGACATGGCCACTACTGACCCATTGACCACTGTGACATAGCCCCACAGTGAGTTAGGCACCACTGACCTGCTGCCCACTGTGACATAGACACCAGAGTGACATGGCAACCAGTGGCCTGTTGCTCACTGTGACATGGCCACCACTGTCCTGCTGCACACTGTGACATGACCTCACAGTGACATGGCCACCACTGACCTGCTGCCCGCTGTGACTTAGCCCACACAGTGACATGGCAACCAGTGGCCTGTTGCTCACTGTGACATGGCCATCACTGACCTGCTGCCCACTGTGACATGGCCCCCATATGACATGGCCACCACTTTCCTGCTGCCCACTGTGACATAGCCCCCACAGTGACTTGGGCACCACTGATCTGCTGCCCACTGTGACATGGCCCCCACAGTGACATGGCCACCACTGACCTGCTGCCCACTGTGACATAGCCCCCACAGTGACTTGGGCACCACTGATCTGCTGCCCACTGTGACATGGCCCCCACAGTGACATGGCCACCACTGACCTGCTGCCCACTGTGACATAGCCCCCACAGTGACATGGCAACCAGTGGCCTGTTACTCACTGTGACATGGCGATCACTGACCTGCTGCACACTGTGACATGGCCCCACAGTGACGTGGCCACTACTAACCTGCTGCCCACTGTGACATGGCTGCCATAGTGACATGGCCACCACTGACCTGCTGCCCACTGTGACATGGCCCCCATAGTGACATGGCCACCATTGACCTGCTGCCCACTGTGACATAACCCCCACAGTGACATGGCAACCAGTGGCCTGTTGCTCACTGTGACATGGCCACCACTGTCCTGCTGCACACTGTGACATGGCCCCACAGTGACGTGGCCACTACTGACCTGCTGCCCACTGTGACATGGCCCCCATAATGACATGGCCACCACTGACCAGCTGCCCACTGTGACATGGCCCCCATAGTGACATGGCCACCACTGACCTGCTGCCCAATGTGACATAGCCCCCATAGTGACATAGCCACCATTGAACTGCTGCACACTGTGACATGGCCCCATAGTGACATGGCCACCACTGACCTGCTGCCCACTGTGACATGGCCCCCATAGTGACATGGCCATCACTGACCTGCTGCCCACTGTGACATGGCCCCCATAGTGACATGGCCACCACTGACCTGCTGCCCACTGTGACATAGCCCCACAGTGACTTGGGCACCACTGACCTGCTGCCCACTGTGACACGGCCCCCATAGTGACATGGCCACCACTGACCTGCTGCCCACTGTAACATAGGCCCCACAGTGACATGGCAACCAGTGGCCTGTTGCTCACTGTGACATGGCCCCACAGTGACGTGGCCACTACTGACCTGCTGCCCACTGTGACATGGTCCCCATAGTGACATGGCCACCACTGACATGTTGCCCACTGTGACATGGCCCCCACAGTGACATGGCCGCCACTGACCTGCTGCCCACTGTGACATAGCCCCCATATTGACATGGCAACCAGTGGCCTGTTACTCACACTGACAATGCCACCACTAACCTGCTGCACACTGTGACATGACCTCACAGTGACATGGCCACCACTGACCTGCTGCCCAATGTGACATAGCCCCCATAGTGACATGGCCACCATTGACCTGCTGCCCACTGTGACATGGCCCCATAGTGACATGGCCAGCACTGACCTGCTGCACACTGTGACATAGCCCCCACAGTGACATGGCAACCACTGGCCTGTTGCTCACTGTGACATGGCCACCACTGACCTGCTGCACACTGTGACATAGCCCCCATAGTGACATGGCCATCACTGACCTGCTGCACACTGTGACATGGCCCCACAGTGACGTGGCCACTACTGACCCGCTGACCACTGTGACATGGCCACCACTGACCTGCTGCAAACTGTGACATGACCTCACAGTGACATGGCCGCCACTGACCTGCTGCCCAATGTGACATAGCCCCCATAGTGACATGGCCACCATTGACCTGCTGCCCACTGTGACATGGCCCCCATAGTGACATGGCCAGCACTGACCTGCTGCACACTGTGACATGGCCCCACAGTGACGTGGCCACTACTGACCTGCTGCCCACTGTGACATGGCCCCACAGTGACGTGGCCACTACTGACCTGCTGCCCACTGTGACATGGCCCCCATAGTGACATGGCCACCACTGACCAGCTGCCCACTGTGACATGGCCCCCATAGTGACATGGCCACCATTGACCTGCTGCCCACTGTGACATAGACCCCACAGTGACATGGCAACCAGTGGCCTGTTGCTCACTGTGACATGGCCACCACTGTCCTGCTGCACACTGTGACATGGCCCCACAGTGACGTGGCCACTACTGACCAGCTGCCCACTGTGACATGGCCCCCATAGTGACATGGCCACCATTGACCTGCTGCCCACTGTGACATAACCCCCACAGTGACATGGCAACCAGTGGCCTGTTGCTCACTGTGACATGGCCACCACTGTCCTGCTGCACACTGTGACATGGCCCCACAGTGACGTGGCCACTACTGACCTGCTGCCCACTGTGACATGGCCCCCATAATGACATGGCCACCACTGACCAGCTGCCCACTGTGACATGGCCCCCATAGTGACATGGCCACCACTGACCTGCTGCCCAATGTGACATAGCCCCCATAGTGACATGGCCACCATTGAACTGCTGCACACTGTGACATGGCCCCCATAGTGACATGGCCACCACTGACCTGCTGCCCACTGTGACATAGCCCCCACAGTGACATGGCAACCAGTGGCCTGTTGCTAACTGTGACATGGCCACCACTGACCTGCTGCACACTGTGACATGAACTCACAGTGACATGGCCACCACTGACCTGCTGCCCAATATGACATAGCCCCCATAGTGACATGGCCATCACTGACCTGCTGCCCACTGTGACATGGCCCCCATAGTGACATGGCCACCACTGACCTGCTGCCCACTGTGACATAGCCCCACAGTGACTTGGGCACCACTGACCTGCTGCCCACTGTGACACGGCCCCCATAGTGACATGGCCACCACTGACCTGCTGCCCACTGTAACATAGGCCCCACAGTGACATGGCAACCAGTGGCCTGTTGCTCACTGTGACATGGCCATCACTGACCTGCTGCACACTGTGACATGGCCCCACAGTGACGTGGCCACTACTGACCTGCTGCCCACTGTGACATGGCCCCATAGTGACATGGCCAGCACTGACCTGCTGCACACTGTGACATAGCCCCCACAGTGACATGGCAACCACTGGCCTGTTGCTCACTGTGACATGGCCACCACTGACCTGCTGCACACTGTGACATGACCTCACAGTGACATGGCCACCACTGACCTGCTGCCCAATGTGACATAGCCCCCATAGTGACATGGCCATCACTGACCTGCTGCACACTGTGACATGGCCCCACAGTGACGTGGCCACTACTGACCCGCTGACCACTGTGACATGGCCACCACTGACCTGCTGCAAACTGTGACATGACCTCACAGTGACATGGCCGCCACTGACCTGCTGCAAACTGTGACATGACCTCACAGTGACATGGCAACCAATGACCTGCTGCCCACTGTGACATGGCCCCAACAGTGACATGGCCACTACTGACCCGCTGACCACTGTGACATAGCCCCACAGTGACTTGGGCACCACTGACCTGCTGCCCACTGTGACATGGCCCCCATAATGACATGGCCACCACTGACCTGCTGCCCACTGTGACATGGCCGCCATAGTGACATGGCCACCACTGACCTGCTGCCCACTGTGACATGGCCCCCATAGTGACATGGCCACCACTGACCTGCTGCCCAATGTGACATAGCCCCCACAGTGACATGGTAACCAGTGGCCTGTTGCTCACTGTGACAATGCCACCACTGACCTGCTGCACACTGTGACATGGCCCCCATAGTGACATGGCCACCACTGACCTGCTGCCCACTGTGACATAGCCCCATAGTGACATGGCCACCACTGACCTGCTGCCCACTGTGACATAGCCCCCACAGTGACATGGCAACCAGTGGCCTGTTGCTAACTGTGACATGGCCACCACTGACCTGCTGCACACTGTGACATGAACTCACAGTGACATGGCCACCACTGACCTGCTGCCCAATGTGACATAGCCCCCATAGTGACATGGCCATCACTGACCTGCTGCCCACTGTGACATGGCCCCCATAGTGACATGGCCACCACTGACCTGCTGCCCACTGTGACATAGTCCCACAGTGACTTGGGCACCACTGACCTGCTGCCCACTGTGACACGGCCCCCATAGTGACATGGCCATCACTGACCTGCTGCACACTGTGACATGGCCCCACAGTGACGTGGCCATCACTGACCTGCTGCCCACTGTGACATGGCCCCCATAGTGACATGGCCACCACTGACCTGCTGCCCACTGTGACATAGTCCCACAGTGACTTGGGCACCACTGACCTGCTGCCCACTGTGACACGGCCCCCATAGTGACATGGCCATCACTGACCTGCTGCACACTGTGACATGGCCCCACAGTGACGTGGCCACTACTGACCTGCTGCCCACTGTGACATGGCCCCCATAGTGACATGGCCGCCACTGACCTGCTGCCCACTGTGACATAGCCCCCATATTGACATGGCAACCAGTGGCCTGTTGCTCACTGTGACAATGCCACCACTGACCTGCTGCACACTGTGACATGACCTCACAGTGACATGGCCACCACTGACCTGCTGCCCAATGTGACATAGCCCCCATAGTGACATGGCCACCATTGACCTGCTGCCCACTGTGACATGGCCCCCATAGTGACATGGCCATCACTGACCTGCTGCACACTGTGACATGGCCCCACAGTGACGTGGCCACTACTGACCTGCTGCCCACTGTGACATGGCCCCCATAGTGACATGGCCACCACTGACCTGCTGCCCACTGTGAAATGGCCCCAACACTGACATGGCCACTACTGACCCGCTGACCACTGTGACATAGCCCCACAGTGACTTGGGCACCACTGACCTGCTGCCCACTGTGACATGGCCCCCATAGTGACATGGCCACCACTGACCTGCTGCCCACTGCGACATGGCCGCCATAGTGACATGGCCACCACTGACCTGCTGCCCACTGTGACATGGCCCCCATAGTGACATGGCCACCACTGACCTGCTGCCCACTGTGACATAGCCCCCACAGTGACATGGTAACCAGTGGCCTGTTGCTCACTGTGACAATGCCACCACTGACCTGCTGCACACTGTGACATGACCTCACAGTGACATGGCCACCACTGACCTGCTGCCCAATGTGACATATCCCCCACAGAGACATGGCAACCAGTGGCCTGTTTCTCACTGTGACATGGCCATCACTGACCTGCTGCACACTGTGACATGGACCCACAGTGACGTGGCCACTACTGACCTGCTGCCCACTGTGACGTGGCCCCCATAGTGACATGGCCACCACTGACCTGCTGCCCACTGTGACATAGGCCCCACAGTGACATGGCAACCAGTGGCCTGTTGCTAACTGTGACATGGCCACCACTGACCTGCTGCCCAGTGTGACATAGCCCCCATAGTGACATGGCCATCACTGACCTGCTGCCCACTGTGACACGGCCCCCATAGTGACATGGCCACCACTGACCTGCTGCCCACTGTGACATAGGCCCCACAGTGACATGGCAACCAGTGGCCTGTTTCTCACTGTGACATGGCCATCACTGACGTGCTGCACACTGTGACATGGACCCACAGTGACGTGGCCACTACTGACCTGCTGCCCACTGTGACATGGCCCCCATAGTGACATGGCCACCACTGACATGTTGCCCACTGTGACATGGCCCCCACAGTGACATGGCCGCCACTGACCTGCTGCCCACTGTGACATAGGCCCCACAGTGACATGGCAACCAGTGGCCTGTTGCTCACTGTGACAATGCCACCACTAACCTGCTGCACACTGTGACATGACCTCACAGTGACATGGCCACCACTGACCTGCTGCCCAATGTGACATAGCCCCCATAGTGACATGGCCACCATTGACCTGCTGCCCACTGTGACATGGCCCCCATAGTGACATGGCCAGCACTGACCTGCTGCACACTGTGACATAGCCCCCACAGTGACATGGCAACCAGTGGCCTGTTGCTCACTGTGACATGGCCATCACTGACCTGCTGCCCACTGTGACATGGCCCCCATAGTGACATGGCCACCACTGACCTGCTGCCCAATGTGACATAGCCCCCACAGTGACATGGCAACCAGTGGCCTGTTGCTCACTGTGACATGGCCATCACTGACCTGCTGCACACTGTGACATGGCCCCACAGTGACGTGGCCACTACTGACCTGCTGCCCACTGTGACATGGTCGCCATAGTGACATGGCCACCACCGACCTGCTGCCCACTGTGACATGGCCCCCATAGTGACATGGCCATCACTGACCTGCTGCACACTGTGACATGGCCCCACAGTGACGTGGCCACTACTGACCCGCTGACCACTGTGACATGGCCCCCATAGTGACATGGCCACCACTGACCTGCTGCCCACTGTGACATAGCCCCCACAGTGACATGGCAACCAGTGGCCTGTTGCTCACAGTGACATGGCCACCACTGACCTGCTGCCCAATGTGACATGGCCCCCATAGTGACATGGCCAGCACTGACCTGCTGCCCACTGTGACATGGCCCCCATAGTGACATGGCCACCACTGACCTGCTGCCCACTGTGACATAGCCCCCATAGTGACATGGCCACCATTGACCTGCTGCCCACTGTGACATTGCCCCCACAGTGACATGGCAACCAGTGGCCTGTTGCTCACTGTGACATGGCCATCACTGACCTGCTGCCCACTGTGACATGGCCCCCATAGTGACATGGCAACCAATGACCTGCTGCCCACTGTGACACGGCCCCCATAGTGACATGGCCACCACTGACCTGCTGCCCACTGTGACATAGGCCCCACAGTGACATGGCAACCAGTGGCCTGTTGCTCACTGTGACATGGCCATCCCTGACCTGCTGCACACTGTGACATGGCCCCACAGTGACGTGGCCACTACTGACCTGCTGCCCACTGTGACATGGCCCCCATAGTGACATGGCCACCACTGACCTGCTGCACACTGTGACATGTCCCATACAGTAACATCATCACTACTGACATGCTGCCCACTGTCACATGGCCCCACAGTGACGTGGCCACCACTGACCTGCTGCCCACTGTGACTGGCCACCACAGGAACATGGCCACCAGTGGACTGTTGCTCATTGTGACATGGCCACAACTGATCTGCTGCCCACTGTGACATGACCTCACAGTGACATGGCCACCACTGACCCGCTGACACCTGTGACATGGCCCCTACAGTGACATGGCCACCACTGACCCGCTGACCACTGTGACATGGCCCCCACAGTGACATGGCCACCACTGACCTGCTGCCCACTGTGACATGGACCCCATAGTGACATGGCCACCAGTGACCTGCTGCCCAATGTGACATAGCCTCCATAGTGACATGGCCACCACTGACCTGCTGCCCACTGTGACATGGCCCCCATAGTGACATGGCCACCACTGACCTGCTGCCCACTGTGACATGGCCCCCATAGTGACATTGACACAACTGTCCTGCTGCACACTGTGACATGACCTCACAGTGACATGGCCACCACTGACCTGCTGCGCAATGTGACATAGCCCCCATAGTGACATGGCCACCACTGACCTGCTGCCCACTGTGACATAGCCCCCACAGTGACGTGGCAACCAGTGGCCTGTTGCTCACTGTGACATGGCCATCACTGACCTGCTGCACACTGTGACATGGCCCCCATAGTGACATGGCCACCACTGACCTGCTGCACACTGTGACATGGCCCCCATAGTGACATGGCCACAACTGACCTGCTGTCCACTGATACTTCGCCCCCACAGTGACATGGCAACCAGTGGCCTGCTACTCACTGTGACATGGCCATCACTGACCTGCTGCACACTGTGATATGGCCCCACAGTTCCGTGGCCACTACTGACCTGCTGCCCACTGTGACATGGCCCCCATAGTGACATGGCCACCACTGACCTGCTGCTCAATGTGACATAGCCTCCATAGTGACATGGCCACCACTGACCTGCTGCCCACTGTGACATGGCCCCCATAGTGACATGGCCACCACTGACCTGCTGCCCACTGTGACATGGCCCCCATAGTGACATGGCCAGCACTGACCTGCTGCCCACTGTGATATAGCCCCCACAGTGACATGGCAACCAGTGGCCTGTTGCTCACTGTGACATGGCCATCACTGACCTGCTGCCCACTGTGACATGGCCCCCATAGTGACATTGGCACCACTGACCTGCTGCACACTGTGACATAGCCCCCATAGTGACATGGCCACCATTGACCTGCTGCCCACTGTGACATGGCCCCCATAGTGACATGGCCACCACTGACCTGCTGCCCACTGTGACATGGCCCCCATAGTGACATGGCCAGCACTGACCTGCTGCCCACTGTGACATAGCCCCCACAGTGACATGGCAACCAGTGGCCTGTTGCTCACTGTGACATGGCCATCACTGACCTGCTGCACACTGTGACATGGCCCCACAGTGCCGTGGCCACTACTGACCTGCTGCCCACTGTGACATAGCCCCCACAGTGACATGGCAACCAGTGGCATGTTGCTCACTGTGACATAGCCACCACTGACCTGCTCCCCACTGTGACATGTCCCAAACAGTAACATGATCACCACTGACCTACTGCCCACTGTGACATAGCCCCCACAGTGACATGGCAACCAGTGGCCTATTGCTCACTGTGACATGGCCACCACTGACCTGCTGTACACTGTGACATGACCTCACAGTGACATGGACACCACTGACCTGCTGCCCAATGTGACATAACCCCATAGTGACATGGCCACCATTGACCTGATGCCCACTATGACATGGCCCCCATAGTGACATGGCCACCATTGACCTGCTGCCCACTGTGACATGGCCCCCATAGTGACATGGCCACCACTGACCTGCTCCGCACTGTGACATAGCCCCTCAGTGACTTGGGCACCACTGACCTGCTGCCCACTGTGACATGGCCCCAACAGTGACATGGCAACCAGTGGCCTGTTGCTCACTGTGACATGACCTCACAGTGACATGGCCACCACTGACCTGCTGCCCACTGTGAGATGGCCCCCATAGTGACGTGGCCACCACTGACCTGCTGCCCACTGTGACATAGCCCCCTCAGTGACATGGCAACCAGTGGCCTGTTGCTCACTGTGACATGGCCACCACTGACCTGCTGCACACTGTGACATGGCCCCCATAGTGACATGGCCACCACTGACCTGCTGCCCACTCTGACATGGCCCCAACAGTGACATGGCCACCACTGACCCGCTGACCACTGTGACATAGCCCCACAGTGACTTGGGCACCACTGACCTGCTGCCCACTGTGACATGGCCCCCATAGTGACATGGCCACCACTGACCTGCTGCCCACTGTGACATAGCCCCCACAGTGACATGGCAACCAGTGGCCTGTTGCTCACTGTGACATGGCCACCACTAACCTGCTGCACACTGTGACATGGCCCCCATAGTGTGCACACTGTGACATGGTCCCCATAGTGACATGGCCACCACTGACCTGCTGCCCACTGTGACATAGCCCCCATATTGACATGGCAACCAGTGGCCTGTTGCTCACTGTGACAATGCCACCACTGTCCTGCTGCACACTGTGACATGACCTCACCGTGACATGGCCACAACTGACATGCTGCCCACTGTGACATGGCCCCACAGTGACATGCCACCACTGACCTGCTGCCCACTGTGACATGGCCCAACAGTGACGTGGCCACCACTGACATGCTGCTCACTGTGACATGGCCCCAAGTAACATGGCCACCACTGACCCACTGCCCACTGTGACATAGCCCCCATAGTGACATGGCCACCTCTGGCCTGCTACCCACTGTGACATAGCCCTCATAGTGAAATCGCCACCTATGACCTGCTGCCCACTGTGACATGGCCCTCATAGTGACATGGCCAGCACTGACCTGCTTCCCACTGTGACATGGCCCCCATAGTGACATGGCCACCACTGACCTGCTGCCCACTGTGACATGGCCCCCATAGTGACATGGCCAGCACTGACCTGCTGCCCACTGTGACATAGCCCCCACAGTGACATGGCAACCACTGGCCTGTTGCTCACTGTGACATGGCCATCACTGACCTGCTGCACACTGTGACATGGCCCCATAGTGACATGGCCACCACTGACCTGCTGCCCACTGTGACATGGCCCCCATAGTGACATGGCCATCACTGACCTGCTGCCCACTGTGACATGGCCCCCATAGTGACATGGCCACCACTGACCTGCTGCCCACTGTGACATAGCCCCACAGTGACTTGGGCACCACTGACCTGCTGCCCACTGTGACACGGCCCCCATAGTGACATGGCCACCACTGACCTGCTGCCCACTGTAACATAGGCCCCACAGTGACATGGCAACCAGTGGCCTGTTGCTCACTGTGACATGGCCATCACTGACCTGCTGCACACTGTGACATGGCCCCACAGTGACGTGGCCACTACTGACCTGCTGCCCACTGTGACATGGTCCCCATAGTGACATGGCCGCCACTGACCTGCTGCCCACTGTGACATAGCCCCCATATTGACATGGCAACCAGTGGCCTGTTGCTCACAGTGACAATGCCACCACTAACCTGCTGCACACTGTGACATGACCTCACAGTGACATGGCCACCATTGACCTGCTGCCCACTGTGACATGGCCCCATAGTGACATGGCCAGCACTGACCTGCTGCACACTGTGACATAGCCCCCACAGTGACATGGCAACCACTGGCCTGTTGCTCACTGTGACATGGCCACCACTGACCTGCTGCACACTGTGACATGACCTCACAGTGACATGGCCACCACTGACCTGCTGCCCAATGTGACATAGCCCCCATAGTGACATGGCCATCACTGACCTGCTGCACACTGTGACATGGCCCCACAGTGACGTGGCCACTACTGACCCGCTGACCACTGTGACATGGCCACCACTGACCTGCTGCAAACTGTGACATGACCTCACAGTGACATGGCCGCCACTGACCTGCTGCCCAATGTGACATAGCCCCCATAGTGACATGGCCACCATTGACCTGCTGCCCACTGTGACATGGCCCCCATAGTGACATGGCCAGCACTGACCTGCTGCACACTGTGACATGGCCCCACAGTGACGTGGCCACTACTGACCTGCTGCCCACTGTGACATGGCCCCCATAGTGACATGGCAACCAATGACCTGCTGCCCACTGTGACATGGCCCCAACAGTGACATGGCCACTACTGACCCGCTGACCACTGTGACATAGCCCCACAGTGACTTGGGCACCACTGACCTGCTGCCCACTGTGACATGGCCCCCATAATGACATGGCCACCACTGACCTGCTGCCCACTGTGACATGGCCGCCATAGTGACATGGCCACCACTGACCTGCTGCCCACTGTGACATGGCCCCCATAGTGACATGGCCACCACTGACCTGCTGCCCGCTGTGACTTAGCCCACACAGTGACATGGTAACCAGTGGCCTGTTGCTCACTGTGACAATGCCACCACTGACCTGCTGCACACTGTGACATGGCCCCCATAGTGACATGGCCACCACTGACCTGCTGCCCACTGTGACATAGCCCCATAGTGACATGGCCACCACTGACCTGCTGCCCACTGTGACATAGCCCCCACAGTGACATGGCAACCAGTGGCCTGTTGCTAACTGTGACATGGCCACCACTGACCTGCTGCACACTGTGACATGAACTCACAGTGACATGGCCACCACTGACCTGCTGCCCAATGTGACATAGCCCCCATAGTGACATGGCCATCACTGACCTGCTGCCCACTGTGACATGGCCCCCATAGTGACATGGCCACCACTGACCTGCTGCCCACTGTGACATAGTCCCACAGTGACTTGGGCACCACTGACCTGCTGCCCACTGTGACACGGCCCCCATAGTGACATGGCCATCACTGACCTGCTGCACACTGTGACATGGCCCCACAGTGACGTGGCCACTACTGACCTGCTGCCCACTGTGACATGGCCCCCATAGTGACATGGCCACCACTGACATGTTGCCCACTGTGACATGGCCCCCACAGTGACATGGCCGCCACTGACCTGCTGCCCACTGTGACATAGCCCCCATATTGACATGGCAACCAGTGGCCTGTTGCTCACTGTGACAATGCCACCACTGACCTGCTGCACACTGTGACATGACCTCACAGTGACATGGCCACCACTGACCTGCTGCCCAATGTGACATAGCCCCCATAGTGACATGGCCACCATTGACCTGCTGCCCACTGTGACATGGCCCCCATAGTGACATGGCCATCACTGACCTGCTGCACACTGTGACATGGCCCCACAGTGACGTGGCCACTACTGACCTGCTGCCCACTGTGACATGGCCCCCATAGTGACATGGCCACCACTGACCTGCTGCCCACTGTGAAATGGCCCCAACAGTGACATGGCCACTACTGACCCGCTGACCACTGTGACATAGCCCCACAGTGACTTGGGCACCACTGACCTGCTGCCCACTGTGACATGGCCCCCATAGTGACATGGCCACCACTGACCTGCTGCCCACTGCGACATGGCCGCCATAGTGACATGGCCACCACTGACCTGCTGCCCACTGTGACATGGCCCCCATAGTGACATGGCCACCACTGACCTGCTGCCCACTGTGACATAGCCCCCACAGTGACATGGTAACCAGTGGCCTGTTGCTCACTGTGACAATGCCACCACTGACCTGCTGCACACTGTGACATGACCTCACAGTGACATGGCCACCACTGACCTGCTGCCCAATGTGACATATCCCCCACAGAGACATGGCAACCAGTGGCCTGTTTCTCACTGTGACATGGCCATCACTGACCTGCTGCACACTGTGACATGGACCCACAGTGACGTGGCCACTACTGACCTGCTGCCCACTGTGACGTGGCCCCCATAGTGACATGGCCACCACTGACCTGCTGCCCACTGTGACATAGGCCCCACAGTGACATGGCAACCAGTGGCCTGTTGCTAACTGTGACATGGCCACCACTGACCTGCTGCCCAGTGTGACATAGCCCCCATAGTGACATGGCCATCACTGACCTGCTGCCCACTGTGACACGGCCCCCATAGTGACATGGCCACCACTGACCTGCTGCCCACTGTGACATAGGCCCCACAGTGACATGGCAACCAGTGGCCTGCTACTCACTGTGACATGGCCATCACTGACCTGCTGCACACTGTGATATGGCCCCACAGTTCCGTGGCCACTACTGACCTGCTGCCCACTGTGACATGGCCCCCATAGTGACATGGCCACCACTGACCTGCTGCTCAATGTGACATAGCCTCCATAGTGACATGGCCACCACTGACCTGCTGCCCACTGTGACATGGCCCCCATAGTGACATGGCCACCACTGACCTGCTGCCCACTGTGACATGGCCCCCATAGTGACATTGGCACCACTGACCTGCTGCACACTGTGACATAGCCCCCATAGTGACATGGCCACCATTGACCTGCTGCCCACTGTGACATGGCCCCCATAGTGACATGGCCACCACTGACCTGCTGCCCACTGTGACATGGCCCCCATAGTGACATGGCCAGCACTGACCTGCTGCCCACTGTGACATAGCCCCCACAGTGACATGGCAACCAGTGGCCTGTTGCTCACTGTGACATGGCCATCACTGACCTGCTGCACACTGTGACATGGCCCCACAGTGCCGTGGCCACTACTGACCTGCTGCCCACTGTGACATAGCCCCCACAGTGACATGGCAACCAGTGGCATGTTGCTCACTGTGACATAGCCACCACTGACCTGCTCCCCACTGTGACATGTCGCAAACAGTAACATGATCACCACTGACCTACTGCCCACTGTGACATAGCCCCCACAGTGACATGGCAACCAGTGGCCTGTTGCTCACTGTGACATGGCCATCACTGACCTGCTGCACACTGTGACATGGCCCCACAGTGACGTGGCCACTACTGACCTGCTGCCCACTGTGACATGGTCCCCATAGTGACATGGCCGCCACTGACCTGCTGCCCACTGTGACATAGCCCCCATATTGACATGGCAACCAGTGGCCTGTTGCTCACAGTGACAATGCCACCACTAACCTGCTGCACACTGTGACATGACCTCACAGTGACATGGCCACCACTGACCTGCTGCCCAATGTGACATAGCCCCCATAGTGACATGGCCACCATTGACCTGCTGCCCACTGTGACATGGCCCCATAGTGACATGGCCAGCACTGACCTGCTGCACACTGTGACATAGCCCCCACAGTGACATGGCAACCACTGGCCTGTTGCTCACTGTGACATGGCCACCACTGACCTGCTGCACACTGTGACATGACCTCACAGTGACATGGCCACCACTGACCTGCTGCCCAATGTGACATAGCCCCCATAGTGACATGGCCATCACTGACCTGCTGCACACTGTGACATGGCCCCACAGTGACGTGGCCACTACTGACCCGCTGACCACTGTGACATGGCCACCACTGACCTGCTGCAAACTGTGACATGACCTCACAGTGACATGGCCGCCACTGACCTGCTGCCCAATGTGACATAGCCCCCATAGTGACATGGCCACCATTGACCTGCTGCCCACTGTGACATGGCCCCCATAGTGACATGGCCAGCACTGACCTGCTGCACACTGTGACATGGCCCCACAGTGACGTGGCCACTACTGACCTGCTGCCCACTGTGACATGGCCCCCATAGTGACATGGCAACCAATGACCTGCTGCCCACTGTGACATGGCCCCAACAGTGACATGGCCACTACTGACCCGCTGACCACTGTGACATAGCCCCACAGTGACTTGGGCACCACTGACCTGCTGCCCACTGTGACATGGCCCCCATAATGACATGGCCACCACTGACCTGCTGCCCACTGTGACATGGCCGCCATAGTGACATGGCCACCACTGACCTGCTGCCCACTGTGACATGGCCCCCATAGTGACATGGCCACCACTGACCTGCTGCCCAATGTGACATAGCCCCCACAGTGACATGGTAACCAGTGGCCTGTTGCTCACTGTGACAATGCCACCACTGACCTGCTGCACACTGTGACATGGCCCCCATAGTGACATGGCCACCACTGACCTGCTGCCCACTGTGACATAGCCCCATAGTGACATGGCCACCACTGACCTGCTGCCCACTGTGACATAGCCCCCACAGTGACATGGCAACCAGTGGCCTGTTGCTAACTGTGACATGGCCACCACTGACCTGCTGCACACTGTGACATGAACTCACAGTGACATGGCCACCACTGACCTGCTGCCCAATGTGACATAGCCCCCATAGTGACATGGCCATCACTGACCTGCTGCCCACTGTGACATGGCCCCCATAGTGACATGGCCACCACTGACCTGCTGCCCACTGTGACATAGTCCCACAGTGACTTGGGCACCACTGACCTGCTGCCCACTGTGACACGGCCCCCATAGTGACATGGCCATCACTGACCTGCTGCACACTGTGACATGGCCCCACAGTGACGTGGCCACTACTGACCTGCTGCCCACTGTGACATGGCCCCCATAGTGACATGGCCACCACTGACATGTTGCCCACTGTGACATGGCCCCCACAGTGACATGGCCGCCACTGACCTGCTGCCCACTGTGACATAGCCCCCATATTGACATGGCAACCAGTGGCCTGTTGCTCACTGTGACAATGCCACCACTGACCTGCTGCACACTGTGACATGACCTCACAGTGACATGGCCACCACTGACCTGCTGCCCAATGTGACATAGCCCCCATAGTGACATGGCCACCATTGACCTGCTGCCCACTGTGACATGGCCCCCATAGTGACATGGCCATCACTGACCTGCTGCACACTGTGACATGGCCCCACAGTGACGTGGCCACTACTGACCTGCTGCCCACTGTGACATGGCCCCCATAGTGACATGGCCACCACTGACCTGCTGCCCACTGTGAAATGGCCCCAACAGTGACATGGCCACTACTGACCCGCTGACCACTGTGACATAGCCCCACAGTGACTTGGGCACCACTGACCTGCTGCCCACTGTGACATGGCCCCCATAGTGACATGGCCACCACTGACCTGCTGCCCACTGCGACATGGCCGCCATAGTGACATGGCCACCACTGACCTGCTGCCCACTGTGACATGGCCCCCATAGTGACATGGCCACCACTGACCTGCTGCCCACTGTGACATAGCCCCCACAGTGACATGGTAACCAGTGGCCTGTTGCTCACTGTGACAATGCCACCACTGACCTGCTGCACACTGTGACATGACCTCACAGTGACATGGCCACCACTGACCTGCTGCCCAATGTGACATATCCCCCACAGAGACATGGCAACCAGTGGCCTGTTTCTCACTGTGACATGGCCATCACTGACCTGCTGCACACTGTGACATGGACCCACAGTGACGTGGCCACTACTGACCTGCTGCCCACTGTGACGTGGCCCCCATAGTGACATGGCCACCACTGACCTGCTGCCCACTGTGACATAGGCCCCACAGTGACATGGCAACCAGTGGCCTGTTGCTAACTGTGACATGGCCACCACTGACCTGCTGCCCACTGTGACACGGCCCCCATAGTGACATGGCCACCACTGACCTGCTGCCCACTGTGACATAGGCCCCACAGTGACATGGCAACCAGTGGCCTGTTTCTCACTGTGACATGGCCATCACTGACGTGCTGCACACTGTGACATGGACCCACAGTGACGTGGCCACTACTGACCTGCTGCCCACTGTGACATGGCCCCCATAGTGACATGGCCACCACTGACATGTTGCCCACTGTGACATGGCCCCCACAGTGACATGGCCGCCACTGACCTGCTGCCCACTGTGACATAGGCCCCACAGTGACATGGCAACCAGTGGCCTGTTGCTCACTGTGACAATGCCACCACTAACCTGCTGCACACTGTGACATGACCTCACAGTGACATGGCCACCACTGACCTGCTGCCCAATGTGACATAGCCCCCATAGTGACATGGCCACCATTGACCTGCTGCCCACTGTGACATGGCCCCCATAGTGACATGGCCAGCACTGACCTGCTGCACACTGTGACATAGCGCCCACAGTGACATGGCAACCAGTGGCCTGTTGCTCACTGTGACATGGCCATCACTGACCTGCTGCCCACTGTGACATGGCCCCCATAGTGACATGGCCACCACTGACCTGCTGCCCAATGTGACATAGCCCCCACAGTGACATGGCAACCAGTGGCCTGTTGCTCACTGTGACATGGCCATCACTGACCTGCTGCACACTGTGACATGGCCCCACAGTGACGTGGCCACTACTGACCTGCTGCCCACTGTGACATGGTCGCCATAGTGACATGGCCACCACCGACCTGCTGCCCACTGTGACATGGCCCCCATAGTGACATGGCCATCACTGACCTGCTGCACACTGTGACATGGCCCCACAGTGACGTGGCCACTACTGACCCGCTGACCACTGTGACATGGCCCCCATAGTGACATGGCCACCACTGACCTGCTGCCCACTGTGACATAGCCCCCATAGTGACATGGCCACCATTGACCTGCTGCCCACTGTGACATTGCCCCCACAGTGACATGGCAACCAGTGGCCTGTTGCTCACTGTGACATGGCCATCACTGACCTGCTGCCCACTGTGACATGGCCCCCATAGTGACATGGCAACCAATGACCTGCTGCCCACTGTGACACGGCCCCCATAGTGACATGGCCACCACTGACCTGCTGCCCACTGTGACATAGGCCCCACAGTGACATGGCAACCAGTGGCCTGTTGCTCACTGTGACATGGCCATCACTGACCATCTGCACACTGTGACATGGCCCCACAGTGACGTGGCCACTACTGACCTGCTGCCCACTGTGACATGGCCCCCATAGTGACATGGCCACCACTGACCTGCTGCACACTGTGACATGTCCCATACAGTAACATCATCACTACTGACATGCTGCCCACTGTCACATGGCCCCACAGTGACGTGGCCACCACTGACCTGTTGCCCACTGTGACTGGCCACCACAGGAACATGACCACCAGTGGACTGTTGCTCATTGTGACATGGCCACAACTGATCTGCTGCCCACTGTGACATGGCCTCACAGTGACATGGCCACCACTGACCCGCTGACACCTGTGACATGGCCCCTACAGTGACATGGCCACCACTGACCCGCTGACCACTGTGACATGGCCCCCACAGTGACATGGCCACCACTGACCTGCTGCCCACTGTGACATGGACCCCATAGTGACATGGCCACCAGTGACCTGCTGCCCAATGTGACATAGCCTCCATAGTGACATGGCCACCACTGACCTGCTGCCCACTGTGACATGGCCCCCATAGTGACATGGCCACCACTGACCTGCTGCCCACTGTGACATGGCCCCCATAGTGACATTGACACAACTGTCCTGCTGCACACTGTGACATGACCTCACAGTGACATGGCCACCACTGACCTGCTGCGCAATGTGACATAGCCCCCATAGTGACATGGCCACCACTGACCTGCTGCCCACTGTGACATAGCCCCCACAGTGACATGGCAACCAGTGGCCTGTTGCTCACTGTGACATGGCCATCACTGACCTGCTGCACACTGTGACATGGCCCCCATAGTGACATGGCCACCACTGACCTGCTGCCCACTGTGACATGGCCCCAACAGTGACATGGCCACCACTGACCCGCTGACCACTGTGACATAGCCCCACAGTGACTTGGGCACCAGTGACCTGCTGCCCACTGTGACATGCCCCCCATAGTGACATGGCCACCACTGACCTGCTGCACACTGTGACATGACCTCACAGTGACATGGCCACCACAGACCTGCTGCCCACTGTGACATGGCCCCCATAGTGACATGGCCACCACTGACCTGCTGCCCACTGTGACATGGCCCCCATAGTGACATGGCCACTACTGAACTGCTGTCCACTGTGACATGGCCTCCACAGTGACATGGCAACCAGTGGCCTGTTACTCACTGTGACATGGCCATCACTGACCTGCTGCACACTGTGACATGGCCCCACAGTGACGTGGCCACTACTGACCTGCTGCCCACTGTGACATGGCCCCCATAGTGACATGGCCACCACTGACCTGCTGCACACTGTGACATGTCCCATACAGTAACATCATCACTACTGACATGCTGCCCACTGTCACATGGCCCCACAGTGACGTGGCCACCACTGACCTGCTGCCCACTGTGACTGGCCACCACAGGAACATGGCCACCAGTGGACTGTTGCTCATTGTGACATGGCCACAACTGATCTGCTGCCCACTGTGACATGGCCTCACAGTGACATGGCCACCACTGACCCGCTGACACCTGTGACATGGCCCCTACAGTGACATGGCCACCACTGACCCGCTGACCACTGTGACATGGCCCCCACAGTGACATGGCCACCACTGACCTGCTGCCCACTGTGACATGGACCCCATAGTGACATGGCCACCAGTGACCTGCTGCCCAATGTGACATAGCCCCCACAGTGACATGGCAACCAGTGGCCTGTTGCTCACAGTGACATGGCCACCACTGACCTGCTGCCCAATGTGACATGGCCCCCATAGTGACATGGCCAGCACTGACCTGCTGCCCACTGTGACATGGCCCCCATAGTGACATGGCCACCACTGACCTGCTGCCCACTGTGACATAGCCCCCATAGTGACATGGCCACCATTGACCTGCTGCCCACTGTGACATTGCCCCCACAGTGACATGGCAACCAGTGGCCTGTTGCTCACTGTGACATGGCCATCACTGACCTGCTGCCCACTGTGACATGGCCCCCATAGTGACATGGCAACCAATGACCTGCTGCCCACTGTGACACGGCCCCCATAGTGACATGGCCACCACTGACCTGCTGCCCACTGTGACATAGGCCCCACAGTGACATGGCAACCAGTGGCCTGTTGCTCACTGTGACATGGCCATCACTGACCATCTGCACACTGTGACATGGCCCCACAGTGACGTGGCCACTACTGACCTGCTGCCCACTGTGACATGGCCCCCATAGTGACATGGCCACCACTGACCTGCTGCACACTGTGACATGTCCCATACAGTAACATCATCACTACTGACATGCTGCCCACTGTCACATGGCCCCACAGTGACGTGGCCACCACTGACCTGCTGCCCACTGTGACTGGCCACCACAGGAACATGACCACCAGTGGACTGTTGCTCATTGTGACATGGCCACAACTGATCTGCTGCCCACTGTGACATGGCCTCACAGTGACATGGCCACCACTGACCCGCTGACACCTGTGACATGGCCCCTACAGTGACATGGCCACCACTGACCCGCTGACCACTGTGACATGGCCCCCACAGTGACATGGCCACCACTGACCTGCTGCCCACTGTGACATGGACCCCATAGTGACATGGCCACCAGTGACCTGCTGCCCAATGTGACATAGCCTCCATAGTGACATGGCCACCACTGACCTGCTGCCCACTGTGACATGGCCCCCATAGTGACATGGCCACCACTGACCTGCTGCCCACTGTGACATGGCCCCCATAGTGACATTGACACAACTGTCCTGCTGCACACTGTGACATGACCTCACAGTGACATGGCCACCACTGACCTGCTGCGCAATGTGACATAGCCCCCATAGTGACATGGCCACCACTGACCTGCTGCCCACTGTGACATAGCCCCCACAGTGACATGGCAACCAGTGGCCTGTTGCTCACTGTGACATGGCCATCACTGACCTGCTGCACACTGTGACATGGCCCCCATAGTGACATGGCCACCACTGACCTGCTGCCCACTGTGACATGGCCCCAACAGTGACATGGCCACCACTGACCCGCTGACCACTGTGACATAGCCCCACAGTGACTTGGGCACCAGTGACCTGCTGCCCACTGTGACATGCCCCCCATAGTGACATGGCCACCACTGACCTGCTGCACACTGTGACATGACCTCACAGTGACATGGCCACCACAGACCTGCTGCCCACTGTGACATGGCCCCCATAGTGACATGGCCACCACTGACCTGCTGCCCACTGTGACATGGCCCCCATAGTGACATGGCCACTACTGAACTGCTGTCCACTGTGACATGGCCTCCACAGTGACATGGCAACCAGTGGCCTGTTACTCACTGTGACATGGCCATCACTGACCTGCTGCACACTGTGACATGGCCCCACAGTGACGTGGCCACTACTGACCTGCTGCCCACTGTGACATGGCCCCCATAGTGACATGGCCACCACTGACCTGCTGCACACTGTGACATGTCCCATACAGTAACATCATCACTACTGACATGCTGCCCACTGTCACATGGCCCCACAGTGACGTGGCCACCACTGACCTGCTGCCCACTGTGACTGGCCACCACAGGAACATGGCCACCAGTGGACTGTTGCTCATTGTGACATGGCCACAACTGATCTGCTGCCCACTGTGACATGGCCTCACAGTGACATGGCCACCACTGACCCGCTGACACCTGTGACATGGCCCCTACAGTGACATGGCCACCACTGACCCGCTGACCACTGTGACATGGCCCCCACAGTGACATGGCCACCACTGACCTGCTGCCCACTGTGACATGGACCCCATAGTGACATGGCCACCAGTGACCTGCTGCCCAATGTGACATAGCCTCCATAGTGACATGGCCACCACTGACCTGCTGCCCACTGTGACATGGCCCCCATAGTGACGTGGCCACTACTGACCTGCTGCCCACTGTGACATGGCCCCCATAGTGACATGGCCACCACTGACATGTTGCCCACTGTGACATGGCCCCCACAGTGACATGGCCGCCACTGACCTGCTGCCCACTGTGACATAGGCCCCACAGTGACATGGCAACCAGTGGCCTGTTGCTCACTGTGACAATGCCACCACTAACCTGCTGCACACTGTGACATGACCTCACAGTGACATGGCCACCACTGACCTGCTGCCCAATGTGACATAGCCCCCATAGTGACATGGCCACCATTGACCTGCTGCCCACTGTGACATGGCCCCCATAGTGACATGGCCAGCACTGACCTGCTGCACACTGTGACATAGCGCCCACAGTGACATGGCAACCAGTGGCCTGTTGCTCACTGTGACATGGCCATCACTGACCTGCTGCCCACTGTGACATGGCCCCCATAGTGACATGGCCACCACTGACCTGCTGCCCAATGTGACATAGCCCCCACAGTGACATGGCAACCAGTGGCCTGTTGCTCACTGTGACATGGCCATCACTGACCTGCTGCACACTGTGACATGGCCCCACAGTGACGTGGCCACTACTGACCTGCTGCCCACTGTGACATGGTCGCCATAGTGACATGGCCACCACCGACCTGCTGCCCACTGTGACATGGCCCCCATAGTGACATGGCCATCACTGACCTGCTGCACACTGTGACATGGCCCCACAGTGACGTGGCCACTACTGACCCGCTGACCACTGTGACATGGCCCCCATAGTGACATGGCCAGCACTGACCTGCTACCCACTGTGACATGGCCCCCATAGTGACATGGCCACCACTGACCTGCTGCCCACTGTGACATAGCCCCCATAGTGACATGGCCACCATTGACCTGCTGCCCACTGTGACATTGCCCCCACAGTGACATGGCAACCAGTGGCCTGTTGCTCACTGTGACATGGCCATCACTGACCTGCTGCCCACTGTGACATGGCCCCCATAGTGACATGGCAACCAATGACCTGCTGCCCACTGTGACACGGCCCCCATAGTGACATGGCCACCACTGACCTGCTGCCCACTGTGACATAGGCCCCACAGTGACATGGCAACCAGTGGCCTGTTGCTCACTGTGACATGGCCATCACTGACCATCTGCACACTGTGACATGGCCCCACAGTGACGTGGCCACTACTGACCTGCTGCCCACTGTGACATGGCCCCCATAGTGACATGGCCACCACTGACCTGCTGCACACTGTGACATGTCCCATACAGTAACATCATCACTACTGACATGCTGCCCACTGTCACATGGCCCCACAGTGACGTGGCCACCACTGACCTGCTGCCCACTGTGACTGGCCACCACAGGAACATGACCACCAGTGGACTGTTGCTCATTGTGACATGGCCACAACTGATCTGCTGCCCACTGTGACATGGCCTCACAGTGACATGGCCACCACTGACCCGCTGACACCTGTGACATGGCCCCTACAGTGACATGGCCACCACTGACCCGCTGACCACTGTGACATGGCCCCCACAGTGACATGGCCACCACTGACCTGCTGCCCACTGTGACATGGACCCCATAGTGACATGGCCACCAGTGACCTGCTGCCCAATGTGACATAGCCTCCATAGTGACATGGCCACCACTGACCTGCTGCCCACTGTGACATGGCCCCCATAGTGACATGGCCACCACTGACCTGCTGCCCACTGTGACATGGCCCCCATAGTGACATTGACACAACTGTCCTGCTGCACACTGTGACATGACCTCACAGTGACATGGCCACCACTGACCTGCTGCGCAATGTGACATAGCCCCCATAGTGACATGGCCACCACTGACCTGCTGCCCACTGTGACATAGCCCCCACAGTGACATGGCAACCAGTGGCCTGTTGCTCACTGTGACATGGCCATCACTGACCTGCTGCACACTGTGACATGGCCCCCATAGTGACATGGCCACCACTGACCTGCTGCCCACTGTGACATGGCCCCAACAGTGACATGGCCACCACTGACCCGCTGACCACTGTGACATAGCCCCACAGTGACTTGGGCACCAGTGACCTGCTGCCCACTGTGACATGCCCCCCATAGTGACATGGCCACCACTGACCTGCTGCACACTGTGACATGACCTCACAGTGACATGGCCACCACAGACCTGCTGCCCACTGTGACATGGCCCCCATAGTGACATGGCCACCACTGACCTGCTGCCCACTGTGACATGGCCCCCATAGTGACATGGCCACTACTGAACTGCTGTCCACTGTGACATGGCCTCCACAGTGACATGGCAACCAGTGGCCTGTTACTCACTGTGACATGGCCATCACTGACCTGCTGCACACTGTGACATGGCCCCACAGTGACGTGGCCACTACTGACCTGCTGCCCACTGTGACATGGCCCCCATAGTGACATGGCCACCACTGACCTGCTGCACACTGTGACATGTCCCATACAGTAACATCATCACTACTGACATGCTGCCCACTGTCACATGGCCCCACAGTGACGTGGCCACCACTGACCTGCTGCCCACTGTGACTGGCCACCACAGGAACATGGCCACCAGTGGACTGTTGCTCATTGTGACATGGCCACAACTGATCTGCTGCCCACTGTGACATGGCCTCACAGTGACATGGCCACCACTGACCCGCTGACACCTGTGACATGGCCCCTACAGTGACATGGCCACCACTGACCCGCTGACCACTGTGACATGGCCCCCACAGTGACATGGCCACCACTGACCTGCTGCCCACTGTGACATGGACCCCATAGTGACATGGCCACCAGTGACCTGCTGCCCAATGTGACATAGCCTCCATAGTGACATGGCCACCACTGACCTGCTGCCCACTGTGACATGGCCCCCATAGTGACATGGCCACCACTGACCTGCTGCCCACTGTGACATGGCCCCCATAGTGACATTGACACAACTGTCCTGCTGCACACTGTGACATGACCTCACAGTGACATGGCCACCACTGACCTGCTGCGCAATGTGACATAGCCCCCATAGTGACATGGCCACCACTGACCTGCTGCCCACTGTGACATAGCCCCCACAGTGACATGGCAACCAGTGGCCTGTTGCTCACTGTGACATGGCCATCACTGACCTGCTGCACACTGTGACATGTCCCCAACAGTGACATGGCCACCACTGACCCGCTGACCACTGTGACATAGCCCCACAGTGACTTGGGCACCAGTGACCTGCTGCCCACTGTGACATGCCCCCCATAGTGACATGGCCACCACTGACCTGCTGCACACTGTGACATGACCTCACAGTGACATGGCCACCACAGACCTGCTGCCCACTGTGACATGGCCCCCATAGTGACATGGCCACCACTGACCTGCTGCCCACTGTGACATAGCCCCCACAGTGAAATGGCAACCTGTGGCCTGTTGCTCACTGTGACATGGCCATCACTGACCTGCTGCACACTGTGACATGGCCCCCATAGTGACATGGCCACTACTGAACTGCTGTCCACTGTGACATGGCCTCCACAGTGACATGGCAACCAGTGGCCTGTTACTCACTGTGACATGGCCATCACTGACCTGCTGCACACTGTGACATGGCCCCCATAGTGACATGGCCACCACTGACCTGCTGCACACTGTGACATGGCCCCCATAGTGACATGGCCACAACTGACCTGCTGTCCACTGTGACTTCGCCCCCACAGTGACATGGCAACCAGTGGCCTGCTACTCACTGTGACATGGCCATCACTGACCTGCTGCACACTGTGATATGGCCCCACAGTTACGTGGCCACTACTGACCTGCTGCCCACTGTGACATGGCCCCCATAGTGACATGGCCACCACTGACCTGCTCCGCACTGTGACATAGCCCCTCAGTGACTTGGGCACCACTGATCTGCTGCCCACTGTGACATGGCCCCAACAGTGACATGGCAACCAGTGGCCTGTTGCTCACTGTGACATGACCTCACAGTGACATGGCCACCACTGACCTGCTGCCCACTGTGAGATGGCCCCCATAGTGACGTGGCCACCACTGACCTGCTGCCCACTGTGACATAGCCCCCTCAGTGACATGGCAACCAGTGGCCTGTTGCTCACTGTGACATGGCCACCACTGACCTGCTGCACACTGTGACATGGCCCCCATAGTGACATGGCCACCACTGACCTGCTGCCCACTCTGACATGGCCCCAACAGTGACATGGCCACCACTGACCCGCTGACCACTGTGACATAGCCCCACAGTGACTTGGGCACCACTGACCTGCTGCCCACTGTGACATGGCCCCCATAGTGACATGGCCACCACTGACCTGCTGCCCACTGTGACATAGCCCCCACAGTGACATGGCAACCAGTGGCCTGTTGCTCACTGTGACATGGCCACCACTAACCTGCTGCACACTGTGACATGGCCCCCATAGTGTGCACACTGTGACATGGTCCCCATAGTGACATGGCCACCACTGACCTGCTGCCCACTGTGACATAGCCCCCATATTGACATGGCAACCAGTGGCCTGTTGCTCACTGTGACAATGCCACCACTGTCCTGCTGCACACTGTGACATGACCTCACAGTGACATGGCCACCACTGACCTGCTGCCCAATGTGACATAGCCCCCATAGTGACATGGCCACCATTGACCTGCTGCCCACTGTGACATGGCCCCCATAGTGACATGGCCAGCACTGACCTGCTGCACACTGTGACATAGCCCCCACAGTGACATGGCAACCAGTGGCCTGTTGCTCACTGTGACATGGCCATCACTGACCTGCTGCCCACTGTGACATGGCCCCCATAGTGACATGGCCACCACTGACCTGCTGCCCACTGTGACATAGCCCCCACAGTGAAATGGCAACCTGTGGCCTGTTGCTCACTGTGACATGGCCATCACTGACCTGCTGCACACTGTGAAATGGCCCCCATAGTGACATGGCCACTACTGAACTGCTGTCCACTGTGACATGGCCCCCACAGTGACATGGCAACCAGTGGCCTGTTACTCACTGTGACATGGCCATCACTGACCTGCTGCCCACTGTGACATGGCCCCCATAGTGACATGGCCACAACTGACCTGCTGCCCACTGTGACTTCGCCCCCACAGTGACATGGCAACCAGTGGCCTGTTACTCACTGTGACATGGCCATCACTGACCTGCTGCACACTGTGACACAGCCCCGCAGTGCCGTGGCCACTACTGACCTGCTGCTCACTGTGACATGGCCCCCATAGTGACATGGCCACCACTGACCTGCTGCCCACTGTGACATAGCCCCCACAGTGACATGGCAACCAGTGGCCTGTTACTCACTGTGACATGGCCATCACTGACCTGCTGCACACTGTGATATGGCCCCACAGTGCCGTGGCCACTACTGACCTGCTGCCCACTGTGACATAGCCCCCACAGTGACATGGCCACCACTGACCTGCTACCCACTGTGATATAGCCCCCATAGTGACATGGCCACCACTGACCTGCTGCCCAATGTGATATAGCCCCCATAGTGACATGGCCACCACTGACCTGCTGCCCACTGTGACATGGCCCCCATAGTGACATGGCCACCACTGACCTGCTGACCAGTGTGATATTGCCCCCACAGTGACATGGCAACCAGTGGCCTGTTGCTCACTGTGACATGGCCATCACTGACCTGCTGCACTCTGTGACATGGCCCCACAGTGACGTGGCCACCACTGACCTGCTGTTCACTGTGACATGGCCCCCATAGTGACATGGCCACCACTGACCTGCTGCCCACTGTGACATAGACCCCACAGTGACATGGCAACCAGTGGCCTGTTTCTCACTGTGACATGGCCACCACTGACTTGCTGCACACTGAGACATGACCTCACAGTGACATGGCCACCACTGACCTGCTGCCCAATGTGATATAGCCCCCAAAGTGACATGGCAAACAATGGCCTGTTGCTCCCTGTGACATGGCCATCACTGACCTGCTGCCCACTGTGACATGGCCCCCACAGTGACATGGCAACCAGTGGCCTCTTGCTCACTGTGACATGGCCATCACTGACCTGCTGCACACTGTGACATGGCCCCCATAGTGACATGGCCACAACCGACATGCTGCCCACTGTGACATGGCCCACAGTGACGTGGCAACTACTGACCTGCTGCCCACTGTGACATGGCCCCCATAGTGACATGGCCACCACTGACCTGCTGCCCACTGTGATATAGACACCACAGTGACATGGCAACCAGTGGCCTGTTGCTCACAGTGACATGGCCACCACTGACCGTCTGCACACTGTGACATGACCTCACAGTGACATGGCCACCACTGACCTGCTGCCCAATGTGACATAGCCCCCATAGTGACAGGGCCACCACTGACTTGCTGCCCACTGTGACATGGCCCCCATAGTGACATGGCCACCACTGACCTGCTGCCCGCTGTGACTTAGCCCACACAGTGACATGGCAACCAGTGGCCTGTTGCTCACTGTGACATGGCCACCACTGACCTGCTGCCCACTGTGACATTGCCCCCATAGTGACATGGCCACAACCGACATGCTGCCCACTGTGACATAGCTCCCACAGTGACATGGCAACCAGTGGCCTGTTGCTCACTGTGACATGGCCACCAGGGACCTGCTGCACACTGTGACATGACCTCACAGTGACAATGCCACCGCTGACCTGCTGCCCAATGTGACATAGCCCCCATAGTGACATGGCCACCACTGACCTGTTGCCCACTGTGACATGGCCCCCATAGTGACATGGCCACCACTGACCTGCTGCCCACTGTGACATAGCCCCCACAGTGACATGGCAACCAGTGGCCTGTTGCTCACTGTGACATGGCCACCACTGACCTGCTGCACACTGTGACATGACCTCACAGTGACATGGCCACCACTGACCTGCTGCCCAATGTGACATAGCCCCCATAGTGACATGGTCACCATTGACCTCCTGCCCACTGTGACATGGCCCCCATAGTGAGATGGCCAGCACTGACCTGCTGCCCACTGTGACATAGACCCAACAGTGACATGGCAACTAGTGGCCTGTTGCTCACTGTGACATGCCCATCACTGACCTGCTGCACACTGTGACATGGCCCCACAGTGACGTGGCCACTACTGACCTGCTGCCCACTGTGACATGGCCCCCATAGTGACATGGCCAGCACTGACCTGCTGCCCACTGTGACATGGCCCCCATAGTGACATGGCCACCACTGACCTGCTGCCCACTGTGACATGGCCCCCATAGTGACATGGCCACCACTGACCTGCTGCCCAATGTGACATGGCCCCAACAGTGACATGGCCACCACTGACCCGCTGACCACTGTGACATAGACCCACAGTGACTTGGGCACCACTGACCTGCTGCCCACTGTGACATGGCCCCCATAGTGACATGGCCAGAACTGACCTGCTGCCCACTAAGACATGGCCCCCATAGTGACATGGCCACCATTGACCTGCTCCCCACTGTGACATAGCCCCACAGTGACTTGGGCACCACTGACCTGCTGCCCACTGTGACATGGCCCCCATAGTGACATGGCCACCACGGACCTGCTCCCCACTGTGACATGGCCCCAACAGTGACATGGCCATCACTGACCTGCTGTAGACTGTGACATGTCCCCACAGTGACGTGGCCACTACTGACATGCTGCCCACTGTGACATGGCCCCCATAGTGACACGGTCAGTACTGACCTGCTGCCCACTGTGACATGGCCCCCACAGTGACATGGCAACCAGTGGCCTGTTGCTCACTGTGACATGACCTCACAGTGACATGGCCACCACTGACCTGTTGCCCACTGTGACATGGCCCCCATAGTGACATGGCCACCACTGACCTGCTCCCCACTGTGACATGGCCCCAACAGTGACATGGCCAACACTGACCTGCTGCCCACTGTGACATAGCACCACAGTGACTTGGGCACAACTGACCTGCTGCCCACTGCGACATGGCCCCCATAGTGACATGGCCACCACTGACCTGCTGCCCACTGTGACATAGCCCCAGAGTGACGTGGCCACTACTGAACTGCTGCCCACTGTGACATGGCCCCCATAGTGACATGGCCACCACTGACCTGCTCCCCACTGTGACATAGCCCCTCAGTGACTTGGGCACCACTGACCTGCTGCCCACTGTGACATAGCCCCCACAGTGACATGGCAACCAGTGGCCTGTTGCTCACTGTGACATGACCTCACAGTGACATGGCCACCACTGACCTGCTGCACAATGTGACATGTCCCCACAGTGACGTGGCCACTACTGACCTGCTGCCCACTGTGACATGCCCCCATAGTGACATGGCCACCACTGACCTGCTGCCCACTGTGAGATGGCCCCCATAGTGACATGGCCACCACTGACCTGCTGCCCACTGTGACATGGCCCCCGTAGTGACATGGACAGCACTGACCTGCAGCCTACTGTGACATGGCCACCATAGTGACATGGCAACCAGTAGCCTGTTACTCACTGTGACATGGCCATCACTGACCTGCTGCACACTGTGACATGGACCCACATTGACGTGGCCACTACTGACCTGCTACCCACTGTGACATAGCCCCCACAGTGACATTGCAACCAGTGGCCTGTTGCTCACTGTGACATGGCCACCACTGACATGCTGCCCACTGTGACATAGCCCCCATAGTGACATAGCCACCATTGACCTGCTGCCCACTGTGACACGGCCCCCATAGTGACATGGCCACCACTGACCTGCTGCCCACTGTGACATAGCCCCCACAGTGACATGGCAACCAGTGGACTGTTGCTAACTGTGACATGGCCATCACTGACCTGCTGCACACTGTGACATGGCCCCACAGTGACGTGGCCACTACTGACCTGCTGCCCACTGTGACATGGCCCCCATAGTGACATGGCCACCACTGACCTGCTGCCCAGTGTGACATAGCCCCCACAGTGACATGGCAACCAGTGGCCTGTTACTCACTGTGACATGGCCATCACTGACCTGCTGCACACTGTGACATGGACCCACATTGACGTGGCCACTACTGACCTGCTACCCACTGTGACATAGCCCCCACAGTGACATTGCAACCAGTGGCCTGTTGCTCACTGTGACATGGCCATCACTGACCTGCTGCCCACTGTGACATGGCCCCCATAGTGACATGGCCACTACTGACCTGCTGCCCACTGTGACATGGCCCCAATAGTGACATGGCCACTACTGACCTGCTGCTCACTGTGACATGGCCCCCATAGTGACATGGCCAGCACTGACCTGCTGCGCACTGTGACATAGCCCCCACAGTGACATGGCAACCAGTGGCCTGTTGCTCACTGTGACATGGCGATCACTGACGTGCTGCACACTATGACATGGCCCCACAGTGACGTGGCCACTACTGACCTGCTGCACACTGTGACATGGCCCCCATAGTGACATGGCCACCACTGACATGCTGCCCACTGTGACATGGCCCCCACAGTGACATGGCCACCCCTGACCTGCTGCCCACTGTGACATAGCCCCCACAGTGACATGGCAACCAGTGGCCTGTTGCTCACTGTGACATGGCCATCACTGACCTGCTGCCCACTGTGACATGGCCCCCACAGTGACATGGCCACCCCTGACCTGCTGCCCACTGTGACATAGCCCCCACAGTGACATGGCAACCAGTGGCCTGTTACTCACTGTGACATGGCGATCACTGACCTGCTGCACACTGTGACATGGCCCCACAGTGACGTTGCCACTACTGACCTGCTGACCACTGTGACATGGCCCCCATAGTGACATGGCCACCACTGACCTGCTGCCCACTGTGACATGGCCCCCATAGTGACATGGCCACCACTGACCTGCTGCCCACTGTGATATAGCCCCCACAGTGACATGGCAACCAGTGGCCTGTTGCTCACTGTGACATGACCTCACAGTGACATGGCCACCACTGACCTGCTGCCCAATGTGACATAGCCCCCATAGTGACAGGGCCACCACTGACCTGCTGCCCACTGTGACATGGCCACCATAGTGACACGGCCAGCACTGACCTGCTGCCCACTGTGACATAGTCCCCACAGTGACATGGCAACCAGTGGCCTGTTGCTCACTGTGACATGGCCATCACTGACCTGCTGCACACTGTGACATGGCCCCACAGTGACGTGGCCACTACTGACCTGCTGCCCACTGTGACATGGCCCCCATAGTGACATGACCACCACTGACCTGTTGCCCACTGTGACATAGCCCCCACAGTGACATGGCAACCAGTGGCCTGTTGCTCACTGTGACATGGCCACCACTGACCTGCTGCACACTGTGACATGACCTCACAGTGACATGGCCACCACTGACCTGCTGCCCAATGTGACATAGCCCCCATTATGACATGGTCACCATTGACCTCCTGCCCACTGTGACATGGCCCCAACAGTGACATGGCCATCACTGACCTGCTGCAGACTGTGACATGTCCCCACAGTGACGTGGCCACTACTGACATGCTGCCCACTGTGACATGGCCCCCATAGTGACATGGCCAGTACTGACCTGCTGCCCACTGTGACATGGCCCCCACAGTGACATGGCAACCAGTGGCCTGTTGCTCACTGTGACATGACCTCACAGTGACATGGCCACCACTGACCTGCTGCCCAATGTGACATAGCCCCCATAGTGACATGGCCACCACTGACCTGTTGCCCACTGTGACATGGCCCCCATAGTGACATGGCCACCACTGACCTGCTGCCCAATGTGACATAGCCCCCATAGTGACATGGCCACCACTGACCTGCTCCCCACTGTGACATGGCCCCAACAGTGACATGGCCACCACTGACCTGCTGCCCACTGTGACATAGCACCACAGTGACTTGGGCACAACTGACCTGCTGCCCACTGCGACATGGCCCCCATAGTGACATGGCCACCACTGACCTGCTGCCCACTGTGACATAGCCCCAGAGTGACGTGGCCACTACTGAACTGCTGCCCACTGTGACATGGCCCCCATAGTGACATGGCCACCACTGACCTGCTCCCCACTGTGACATAGCCCCTCAGTGACTTGGGCACCACTGACCTGCTGCCCACTGTGACATAGCCCCCACAGTGACATGGCAACCAGTGGCCTGTTGCTCACTGTGACATGACCTCACAGTGACATGGCCACCACTGACCTGCTGCCCAATGTGACATAGCCCCCATAGTGACATGGCCACCACTGACCTGATGCCCACTGTGACATGGCCACCATAGTGACACGGCCAGCACTGACCTGCTGCCCACTGTGACATAGCCCCCACAGTGACATGGCAACCAGTGGCCTGTTACTCAGTGTGACATGGCCATCACTGACCTGCTGCACAATGTGACATGTCCCCACAGTGACGTGGCCACTACTGACCTGCTGCCCACTGTGACATGGCCCCCGTAGTGACATGGACAGCACTGACCTGCAGCCTACTGTGACATGGCCACCATAGTGACATGGCAACCAGTAGCCTGTTACTCACTGTGACATGGCCATCACTGACCTGCTGCACACTGTGACATGGACCCACATTGACGTGGCCACTACTGACCTGCTACCCACTGTGACATAGCCCCCACAGTGACATGAGAACCAGTGGCCTGTTGCTCACTGTGACATGGCCACCACTGACATGCTGCCCACTGTGACATAGCCCCCATAGTGACATAGCCACCATTGACCTGCTGCCCACTGTGACACGGCCCCCATAGTGACATGGCCACCACTGACCTGCTGCCCACTGTGACATAGCCCCCACAGTGACATGGCAACCAGTGGACTGTTGCTAACTGTGACATGGCCATCACTGACCTGCTGCACACTGTGACATGGCCCCACAGTGACGTGGCCACTACTGACCTGCTGCCCACTGTGACATGGCCCCCATAGTGACATGGCCACCACTGACCTGCTGCCCAGTGTGACATAGCCCCCACAGTGACATGGCAACCAGTGGCCTGTTACTCAGTGTGACATGGCCATCACTGACCTGCTGCACACTGTGACATGGCCCCACAGTGACGTGGCCACTACTGACCTGCTGCCCACTGTGACATGGCACCCATAGTGACATGGCCAGCACTGACCTGCTGCCCACTGTGACATAGACACCACAGTGACATGGCAACCAGTGGCCTGTTGCTCACTGTGACATGGCCACCACTGACCTGCTGCACACTGTGACATGACCTCACAGTGACATGGCCACCACTGACCTGCTGCCCACTGTGACATGGCCACCATAGTGACACGGCCAGCACTGACCTGCTGCCCAATGTGACATAACCCCCACAGTGACATGGCAACCAGTGGCCTTTTACTCACTGTGGCATGGCCATCACTGACCTGCTGCACACTGTGACATGGCCCCACAGTGACGTGGCCACTACTGACCTGCTGCCCACTGTGACATGGCCCCCATAGTGAACATGGCCACCACTGACCTGCTGCCCACTGTGACATGGCCCCCATAGTGACATGGCCACCACCGACCTGCTGCCCACTGTGACATAGCCCCCACAGTGACATGGCAACCAGTGGCCTGTTGCTTACTGTGACATGGCCACCACAGACCTGCTGCACACTGTGACATGACCTCACAGTGACATGGCCACCACTAACCTGCTGCTCAATGTGACATAGCCCCCATAGTGACATGGCCACCATTGACCTGCTGCCCACTGTGACATGGCCAGCACTGACCTGCTGCCCACTGTGACATGGCTCCCATAGTGACATGGCCACCATTGACCTGCTGCCCACTGTGACATGGCCCAATAGTGACATGGCCACCACTGACCTGCTGCCCACTGTGACATAGCCCCCACATTGACATGGCAACCAGTGGCCTGTTGCACACTGTGACATGGCCACCACTGACCTGCTGCCCACTGTGACATGGCCCCCATAGTGACATGGCCACCAGTGACCTGCTGCCCACTGTGACATAGACCCCACAGTGACATGGCAACCAGTGGCCTGTTTCTCACTGTGACATGGTCACCACTGACTTGCTGCACACTGAGACATGACCTCACAGTGACATGGCCACCACTGACCTGCTGCCCAATGTGATATAGCCCCCATAGTGACATGGCCACCACTGACCTACTGCCCACTGTGACATGGACTCATAGTGACTTGGCCACCACTGATCCGCTGACCACTGTGACATAGCCCCCATAGTGACATGGCCACCACTGACCTGCTGCCCACTGTGACATGGCCCCGTAGTGACATGGCCACCACTGACCTGCTGCCCACTGTGACATAGCCCCCAAAGTGACATGGCAAACAATGGCCTGTTGCTCCCTGTGACATGGCCATCACTGACCTGCTGCCCACTGTGACATGGCCCCCACAGTGACATGGCAACCAGTGGCCTCTTGCTCACTGTGACATGGCCATCACTGACCTGCTGCACACTGTGACATGCCCCCCATAGTGACATGGCCACCACTGACCTGCTTCCCACTGTGACATAGACACCACAGTGACATGGCAACCAGTGGCCTGTTGCTCACAGTGACATGGCCACCACTGACCTTCTGCACACTGTGACATGGCCCCATAGTGACATGGCCACCACTGACCTGCTTCCCACTGTGACATAGCCCCACAGTGACTTGGGCACCACTGACCTGCTGCACACTGTGACATGGCCCCCATAGTGACATGGCCACCACTGACCTGCTGCCCTCTGTGACATGGCCCACATAGTGACATGGCCACCACTGACCTGCTGCACACTGTGACATGACCTCACAGTGACATGGCCAGCACTGACCTGCTGCCCACTGTGACATATCCCCCACAGTGACATGGCAACCAGTGGCCTGTTACTCACTGTGACATGGCAATCACTGACCTGCTGCACACTGTGACATGGCCCCACAGTGACGTGGCCACTACTGACCTGCTGCCCACTGTGACATGGCCCCCATAGTGACATGGCCACCACTGACCTGCTGCCCACTGTGACATAGCCCCCACAGTGACATGGCAACCAGTGGCCTGTTGCTCACTGTGACATGGCCACCACTGACCTGCTGCACACTGTGACCTGACCTCACAGTGCCATGGCCACCACTGACCAGCTGCCCACTGTGACATAGCCCCCACAGTGACATGGCAACCAGTGGCCTGTTGCTCACTGTGACATGGCCACCACTGACCTGCTGCACACTGTGACATGGTACCCACAGTGACATGGCCACCACTGACCTGCTGCCCACTGTGACATGGCCCCCATAGTGACGTGGCCAACACTGACCTGCTGCCCACTGTGACATGACTTCACAGTGACATGGCCACCACTGACACGCTGACACTTGTGACATGGCCCCCACAGTGACATGGCCACCACTGACCTGCTGCACACTGTGACATGGCCCCACAGTGACGTGGCCACTACTGACCTGCTGCCCACTGTGACATGGCCGCCATAGTGACATGGCCACCACTGACCTACTGCCCACTGTGACATGGCCCCCACAGTGACATGGCAACCAGTGGCCTGTTGCTCACTGTGACATGGCCACCACTGACCTGCTGCACACTGTGACATGACCTCACAGTGACATGGCCACCACTGACCTGCTGCCCAATGTGACATAGCCTCCATAGTGACATGGCCATCACTGACCTGCTGCACAGTGTGACATGGCCCCCACAGTGACATGGCCACCACTGACCTGCTACCCACTGTGACATAGCCCCCATAGTGCAATGGGCACCACTGACCTGCTGCCCACTGTGACATGGCCCCCATAGTGACATGGCCACCACTGATCTGCTGCCCACTGTGACATGGCCCCCATTGTGACATGACCAGCATTGACCTGCTGCCCACTGTGACTTGGTCCCCACAGTGACATGGCCAACACTGACCCTCTGACCACTGTGACATGGCCCCATAGAGATTTGGCCACAACTGACCTGCTGTCTACTATGACTTGGTCCCCATAGTGACATGGCCACCACTGACCTGCTGCCCACTGTGACATAGCCCCGACAGTGACATGGCAACCACTGGCCTGTTGCTCACTGTGACATGGCCACCACTGACCTGTTGCCCACTGTGACATAGCCCCGACAGTGACATGGCAACCAGTGGCCTCTTGCCCACTGTGACATGGCGACAACTGACCTGCTGCCCACTGTGACATAGCCCCCACAGTGACATGGCAACCAGTGGCCTGTTGCTCACTGTGACATGGCCACCACTGACCTGCTGCACACTGTGACATGAGCTCACAGTGACATGGCCACCACTGACCAGCTGCCCACTGTGACATGGCCCCCACAGTGACATGGCCACCACAAATCCGCTGACCACTGTGACATAGCCCCACAGTGACATGGGCACCACTGACCTGCTACCCACTGTGACATAGCCCCAATAGTGACATGGCCACCACTGACCTGCTGCCCACAGTGACGTAGCCCCCACAGTCACATGGCAACCAGTGGCCTGTTGCTCACAGTGACATGGCCACCACTGACCTGCTGCCCAATGTGACATAGCCCCCATAGTGACATGGCCACCACTGACCTGCTGCCCACTGTGATATGGCCCCCATAGAGACATGGCCAGCAGTGACCTGCTGCCCACTGTGACATAGCCCCCACATTGACATGGCAACCAGTGGCCTGTTGCTCACTGTGACATGGCCACCACTGACCTGCTGCACACTGTGACATGGCCCCACAGTGACGTGGCCACTACTGACCTGCTGCCCACTGTGACATAGCCCCCATAGTGACATGGCCACCACTGACCTGCTGCCCAATGTGACATGGCCCGCATAGTGACATGGCCACCACTGACCTGCTGCCCACTGTGACATGGCCGCAATAATGACATGGCCACCACTGACCTGCTGCCCACTGTGACATGGCCCCCATAGTGACATGGCCAGCACTGACGTGCTGCCCACTGTGACATAGCCCCCACAGTGACTTGTCAACCAGTGGCCTGTTGCTCACTGTGACATGGCCATCACTGACCTGCTGCACACTGTGACATGGCCCCACATTGACGTGGCCACTACTGACCTGCTGCCCACTGTGACATGGCCCCCATAGTGACATGGCCACCACTGACCTGCTGCCCTCTGGGACATGGCTCCCATAGTGACATGGCCACCACTGACCTGCTGCACACTGTGACATGACCTCACAGTGACATGGCCACCACTGACCTGCTGCCCAATGTGACATAGCCCCCATAGTGACATGGCCACCACTGACCTGCTGCGCACTGTGACATTGCCCCCATAGTGACATGGCCACCACTGACCAGCTGCCCACTGTGACATAGCCCCCACAGTGACATGGCAACCAGTGGCCTGTTACTCACAGTGACATGGTCATCACTGACCCGCTTACACCTGTGACATGGCCGCACAGTGACATGGCCACCACTGACCCGCTGACCACTGTGACATGGCCCCCACAGTGACATGGCCCACCACTGACCTACTGCCCACTGTGACATGGCCCACATAGTGACATGGCCCCCACAGTGACATAGCCAGCACTGACCCGCTCACAACTGTGACATGGCCCCCACATTGACATGGCCACCACTGACCTGCTGCCCACTGTGACATGGCCCCATAGTGACATGGCCACCACTGACCTGCTGCTCACTGTGACATGGCCCCCATAGTGACATGGCCACAACTGACCTGCAGCCCACTGTGACATAGCCCCGACAGTGACATGGCAACCAGTGGCCTCTTGCCCACTGTGACATGGCGACAACTGACCTGCTGCCCACTGTGACATAGCCCCCACAGTGACATGGCAACCAGTGGCCTGTTGCTCACTGTGACATGGCCACCACTGACCTGCTGCACACTGTGACATGACCTCACAGTAACATGGCCACCACTGACCTGCTGCCCAATATGACATAGCCCCCATAGTGACATGGCCACCACTGACCTGCTGCCCACTGTGACATGGCCCCCATAGTGACATGGCCAGCACTGACCTGCTGCCCACTGTGACATAGCCCCCACATTGACATGGCAACCAGTGGCCTGTTGCTCACTGTGACATGGCCCCCATAGTGACCTGGCCACCACTGATCCGCTGACCACTGTGACATAGCCCCCATAGTGACATGGCCACCACTGACTTGCTGCCCACTGTGACATGGACCCATAGTGACATGGCCACAACTGACCTGCTGCCCGCTGTGACTTAGCCCACACAGCAACATGGCAACCAGTGTCCTGTTACTCAGTGTGACATGGCCATCACTGACCTGCTGCACACTGTGACATGGCCCCACAGTGACGTGGCCACTACTGACCTGCTGCCCACTGTGACATGGCACCCATAGTGACATGGCCAGCACTGACCTGCTGCCCACTGTGACATAGCCCCCACAGTGACATGGCAACCAGTGGCCTGTTGCTCACTGTGACATGGCCACCACTGACCTGCTGCACACTGTGACATGACCTCACAGTGACATGGCCACCACTGACCTGCTGCCCACTGTGACATGGCCACCATAGTGACACGGCCAGCACTGACCTGCTGCCCAATGTGACATAACCCCCACAGTGACATGGCAACCAGTGGCCTTTTACTCACTGTGGCATGGCCATCACTGACCTGCTGCACACTGTGACATGGCCCCACAGTGACGTGGCCACTACTGACCTGCTGCCCACTGTGACATGGCCCCCATAGTGAACATGGCCACCACTGACCTGCTGCCCACTGTGACATGGCCCCCATAGTGACATGGCCACCACCGACCTGCTGCCCACTGTGACATAGCCCCCACAGTGACATGGCAACCAGTGGCCTGTTGCTTACTGTGACATGGCCACCACAGACCTGCTGCCCACTGTGACATGACCTCACAGTGACATGGCCACCACTAACCTGCTGCTCAATGTGACATAGCCCCCATAGTGACATGGCCACCATTGACCTGCTGCCCACTGTGACATGGCCAGCACTGACCTGCTGCCCACTGTGACATGGCTCCCATAGTGACATGGCCACCATTGACCTGCTGCCCACTGTGACATGGCCCAATAGTGACATGGCCACCACTGACCTGCTGCCCACTGTGACATAGCCCCCACATTGACATGGCAACCAGTGGCCTGTTGCACACTGTGACATGGCCACCACTGACCTGCTGCCCACTGTGACATGGCCCCCATAGTGACATGGCCACCAGTGACCTGCTGCCCACTGTGACATAGACCCCACAGTGACATGGCAACCAGTGGCCTGTTTCTCACTGTGACATGGCCACCACTGACTTGCTGCACACTGAGACATGACCTCACAGTGACATGGCCACCACTGACCTGCTGCCCAATGTGATATAGCCCCCATAGTGACATGGCCACCACTGACCTACTGCCCACTGTGACATGGACTCATAGTGACTTGGCCACCACTGATCCGCTGACCACTGTGACATAGCCCCCATAGTGACATGGCCACCACTGACCTGCTGCCCACTGTGACATGGCCCCGTAGTGACATGGCCACCACTGACCTGCTGCCCACTGTGACATAGCCCCCAAAGTGACATGGCAAACAATGGCCTGTTGCTCCCTGTGACATGGCCATCACTGACCTGCTGCCCACTGTGACATGGCCCCCACAGTGACATGGCAACCAGTGGCCTCTTGCTCACTGTGACATGGCCATCACTGACCTGCTGCACACTGTGACATGCCCCCCATAGTGACATGGCCACCACTGACCTGCTTCCCACTGTGACATAGACACCACAGTGACATGGCAACCAGTGGCCTGTTGCTCACAGTGACATGGCCACCACTGACCTTCTGCACACTGTGACATGACCTCACAGTGACATGGCCACCACTGACCTGCTGCCCAATGTGACATACCCCCATAGTGACAGGGCCACCACTGACTTGCTGCCCACTGTGACATGGCCCCATAGTGACATGGCCACCACTGACCTGCTGCCCACTGTGACATGGCCCCCACAGTGACATGGCAACCAGTGGCCTGTTGCTCACTGTGACATGGCCACCACTGACCTGCTGCCCACTGTGACATTTCCCCCATAGTGACATGGCCAGCACTGACCTGCTGCCCACTGTGACATAGCCCCCACATTGACATGGCAACCAGTGGCCTGTTGCTCACTGTGACATGGCCACCACTGACCTGCTGCACACTGTGACATGGTCCCCACAGTGACATGGCCAACACTGATCCGCTGACCACTGTGACATGGCCCCATAGAGATTTGGCCACCACTGACCTGCTGCCCACTGTGACATAGGCCCCATAGTGACATGGCCAGCTCTGACCTGCTGCCCACTGTGACATAGCCCCCACAGTGACATGGCAAAAAGTGGCCTGTTGCTCACTGTGACATGGCCACCACTGACCTGCTGCACACTGTGACATGGCCCCCAGAGTGACATGGCCACCACTGACATGCTGCCCACTGTGACATAGCCCCCACAGTGACATGGGCACCACTGACATGCTGCCCACTGTGACATGGCCCCCATAGTGACATGGCCACCAGTGACCTGCTGCCCACTGTGACATAGACCCCACAGTGACATGGCAACCAGTGGCCTGTTTCTCACTGTGACATGGCCACCACTGACCTGCTGCCCACTGTGACATGGCCCCCATAGTGACATGGCCACCACTGACCTGCTGCCCACTGTGATATGGCCACCACTGACTTGCTGCACACTGTGACATAAACCCCACTTGACATGGCAACCAGTGGCCTGTTGCTCACTGTGACATGGCCACCACTGACCAGCTGCCCACTGTGACATAGCCCCCACAGTGACATGGCAACCAGTGGCCTGTTGCTCACTGTGACATGGCCACCACTGACCTGTTGCACACTGTGACATGGTACCCACAGTCTCCTGGCCACCACTGACCTGCTACCCACTGTGACATGGCCCCCATAGTGACATGGCCACCACTGACATGCTGCCCACTGTGACATAGCCCCCACAGTGACATGGCAACCAGTGGCCTGTTTCTCACTGTGACATGGCCACCACTGACCTGCTGCACACTGTGACATGACCTCACAGTGACATGGCCACCACTGACCTGCTGCCCACTGTGACATAGCCCCCACAGTGACATGGCAACCAGTGGCCTGTTTCTCACTGTGACATGGCCACCACTGACCTGCTGCCCACTGTGACATGACCTCACAGTGACATGGACACCACTGACCTGCTGACACTTGTGACCTAGCCCCCTTAGTGACATGGCCACCACTGACCTGCTGCCCACTGTGACATAGCCCCCACAGTGACATGGCAACCAGTGGCCTGTTGCTCACTGTGACATGGCCATCACTGACCTGCTGCACACTCTGACATGGCCCCACAGTGACGTGGCCACTACTGACCTGCTGCCCACTGTGACATAGCCCCCACAGTGACATGGCAACCAGTGGCCTGTTGCTCATTGTGACATGGCCATCACTGACCTGCTGCACACTCTGACATGGCCCCACCGTGACGTGGCCAACACTGACCTGCTGCCCACTATGACTGGCCACAACAGTGACATTGCCACCAGTGGACTGTTGCTCATTGTGACATGGCCACAACTGATCTGCTACCCAATGTGACATGACTTCACAGTGACATGGCCACCACTGACCTGCTGACACTTGTGACATGGCCCCCACAGTGACATGGCCACCACTGACCCGCTGACCACTGTGACATGGCCCCCACAGGGACATGGCCACCACTGACCTGCTGCCCACTGTGACATAGCCCCCACAGTGACATGGCAACCAGTGGCCTGTTGCTCACTGTGATATGGCCACCACTGACCTGCTGCCCACTGTGACATGACCCCCATAGTGACATGGGCACCACTGATCTGCTGCCCACTGTGACATGGCCCCCATAGTGACATGGCCACCACTGACCTGCTACCCACTGTGACATGGCCCCAACAGTGACATGGCCACTACTGATCCGCTGACCACTGTGACATAGCCCCACAGTGACTTGGGCACCACTGACCTGCTGCACACTGTGACATGGCCCCCATAGTGACATGGCCACCACTGACCTGCTGCCCTCTGTGACATGGCCCACATAGTGACATGGCCACCACTGACCTGCTGCACACTGTGACATGACCTCACAGTGACATGGCCACAACTGACCTGCTGCCCAATGTTACATAGCCCCCATAGTGACATGGCCAGCACTGACCTGCTGCCCACTGTGACATATCCCCCACAGTGACATCGCAACCAGTGGCCTGTTACTCACTGTGACATGGCAATCACTGACCTGCTGCACACTGTGACATGGCCCCACAGTGACGTGGCCACTACTGACCTGCTGCCCACTGTGACATGGCCCCCATAGTGACATGGCCACCACTGACCTGCTGCCCACTGTGACATAGCCCCCACAGTGACATGGCAACCAGTGGCCTGTTGCTCACTGTGACATGGCCACCACTGACCTGCTGCACACTGTGACCTGACCTCACAGTGCCATGGCCACCACTGACCAGCTGCCCACTGTGACATAGCCCCCACAGTGACATGGCAACCAGTGGCCTGTTGCTCACTGTGACATGGCCACCACTGACCTGCTGCACACTGACATGGTACCCACAGTGACATGGCCACCACTGACCTGCTGCCCACTGTGACATGGCCCCCATAGTGACGTGGCCAACACTGACCTGCTGCCCACTGTGACATGACTTCACAGTGACATGGCCACCACTGACACGCTGACACTTGTGACATGGCCCCCACAGTGACATGGCCACCACTGACCTGCTGCACACTGTGACATGGCCCCACAGTGACGTGGCCACTACTGACCTGCTGCCCACTGTGACATGGCCGCCATAGTGACATGGCCACCACTGACCTACTGCCCACTGTGACATGGCCCCCACAGTGACATGGCAACCAGTGGCCTGTTGCTCACTGTGACATGGCCACCACTGACCTGCTGCACACTGTGACATGACCTCACAGTGACATGGCCACCACTGACCTGCTGCCCAATGTGACATAGCCCCCATAGTGACATGGCCATCACTGACCTGCTGCACAGTGTGACATGGCCCCCACAGTGACATGGCCACCACTGACCTGCTACCCACTGTGACATAGCCCCCATAGTGACATGGGCACCACTGACCTGCTGCCCACTGTGACATGGCCCCCATAGTGACATGGCCACCACTGATCTGCTGCCCACTGTGACATGGCCCCCATTGTGACATGACCAGCATTGACCTGCTGCCCACTGTGACTTGGTCCCCACAGTGACATGACCAACACTGACCCTCTGACCACTGTGACATGGCCCCATAGAGATTTGGCCACAACTGACCTGCTGTCTACTATGACTTGGTCCCCATAGTGACATGGCCACCACTGACCTGCTGCCCACTGTGACATAGCCCCGACAGTGACATGGCAACCACTGGCCTGTTGCTCACTGTGACATGGCCACCACTGACCTGTTGCCCACTGTGACATAGCCCCGACAGTGACATGGCAACCAGTGGCCTCTTGCCCACTGTGACATGGCGACAACTGACCTGCTGCCCACTGTGACATAGCCCCCACAGTGACATGGCAACCAGTGGCCTGTTGCTCACTGTGACATGGCCACCACTGACCTGCTGCACACTGTGACATGAGCTCACAGTGACATGGCCACCACTGACCAGCTGCCCACTGTGACATGGCCCCCACAGTGACATGGCCACCACAAATCCGCTGACCACTGTGACATAGCCCCACAGTGAAATGGCCACAACTAACCTGCTGACCACTGTGACATGGTCCCCACAGTGTCATGGCCACCACTGACCCGCTGACCACTGTGACATGGCCCCCACAGTGACATGGCCACCACTGACCTGCTGCCCAATGTGACATAGCCTCCAAAGTGACATGGCCACCACTGACCTGCTGCCCACTGTGACATGGACCCATAGTGACGTGGCCACAACTGACCTGCTGCCCACTGTTACTTAGCCCCCACAGTGACATGGCAACCAGTGGCCTGTTACTCACTGTGACATGGCCATCACTGACCTGCTGCCCACTGTGACATGGCCCCAATAGTGACATGGCCACCACTGACCTGCTGCCCACTGTGACATGGCCCCCATAGTGACATGGCCACCACTGACCTGCTGCCCACTGTGACATGGACTCATAGTGACATGGCCACAACTGACCTGCTGCCCACTGTGACATGGTCCCCACAGTGACATGGCCACCACTGATCCGCTGACCACTGTGACATAGCTCCCATAGTGACATGGCCACAACTGACCTGCTGCCCACTGTGACATAGCTCCCATAGAGACATGGCAACCAGTGGCCTGTTGCTCACTGTGACATGGCCACCACTGACCTGCTGCACACTGTGACATGATCTCACAGTGACATGGCCACCTCTGACCTGCTGCCCACTGTGACATAGCCCCCACAGTGACATGGCAACCAGTGGCCTGATGCTCACTGTGACATGGCCATCACTGACCTGCTGCCCACTGTAACATGGCCCCCATAGTGACATGGCAACCGGTGGCCTGTTGCTCATTGTGACATGGCCATCACTGACCTGCTGCACACTGTGACATGGCCCCACAGTGACGTGACCACTACTGACCTGCTGCCCACTGTGATATGGCCCCCATAGTGACATGGCCACTACTGACATGCTGCCCACTGTGACATAGCCCCCACAGTGACATGGCAACCAGTGGCCTGTTGCTCACTGTGACATGGCCACCACTGACCTGCTGCACACTGTGACATGACCTCACAGTGACATGGCCACCACTGACCTGCTGCCAAATGTGACATAGCCCCCAGAGTGACATGGCCACCCTGACCTGCTGCCAACTGTGACATGGCCCCCATAGTGACATGGCCACAACTGACCTTCTGCCCACTGTGACATGGTCCCCACAGTGACATGGCCACCACTGATCCGCTGACCACTGTGACATAGCCCCACATTGACCTGGGCACCACTGACCTGCTACCCACTGTGACATGGCCCCCATAGTGACATGGCCACCACTGACCTGCTGCCCACTGTGACATGGCCCCCATAGTGGCATGGCCAGCACTGACCTGCTGCACACTGTGACATGACCTCACAGTGACATGGCCACCACTGACCTGCTGCCCACTGTGACTGGCCACCACAGTGACATGGCCACCTATGGACTGTTGCTCATTGTGACATGGCCACAACTGATCTGCTGCCCACTGTGACATGACCTCACAGTGACATGGCCACAATTGACCCGCTGACACCTGTGACATGACCACACAGTGACATGGCCACCACTGACCCTCTGACCACTGTGACATGGCCCCCATAGTGACATGGCCCCACAGTGACATGGCCACCACTGACCCGCTGACCACTGTGACATGGCCACCACAGTGACATGGCCACCACTGACCTGCTGCCCACTGTGACATGGCCCCCATAGTGACATGGCCACAACTGACCTGCTGCCCACTATGACATAGCCCCCACAGTGACATGGCAACCAGTGGCCTGTTACTCACTGTGACATGGCCATCACTGACCTGCTGCCCACTGTGACATGGCCCCATATAGACTTGGCCACAACTGACCTGCTGCCCACTGTGACATGGCCCCCACAGTGACATGGCCACAACTGACCTGCTGCCCAATGTGACATGGCCCCATAGTGACGTGGCCACCACTGACCTGCTGCCCACTGTGACATGGCCCCCATAGTGACATGTCCACCACTGACCTGCTGCCCAATGTGACATAGCCCCCATAGTGACATGGCCACCACTGATCTGCTGCACACTGTGACATGGCCCCACAGTGACGTGGCCACTACTGACCTGCTGCACACTGTGACATGGCCCCCATAGTGACATGGCCACCACTGACCTGCTGCCCACTATGACATGGCCACCATAGTGACACGTCCAGCACTGCCTGCTGCCCACTGTGACATAGCCCCCACAGTGACATGGCAACCAGTGGCCTGTTACTCACTGTGACATGGCCATCACTGACCTGCTGCACACTGTGACATGGCCCCACAGTGACATGGCGACAACTGACCTGCTGCCCACTGTGACATAGCCCCCACAGTGATATGGCAACCAGTGGCCTGTTTCTCACTGTCACATGGCCACCACTGACCTGCTGCACACTGTGACATGACCTCACACTGACATGGCCACCACTTACCTGCTGCCCACTATGACTGGCCACCACAGGAACATGGCCACCAGTGGACTGTTGCTCATTGTGACATGGCCACAACTGATCTGCTGCCCACTGTGACATGACCTCACAGTGACATGGCCACCACTGACCCGCTGACACCTGTGACATGGCCCCTATAGTGACATGGCCACCACTGACCCGCTGACCACTGTGACATGGCCCCCACAGTGACATGCCCACAACTGACCTGCTGCCCACTGTGACATGGCCCCCATAGTGACATGGCTCCCACAGTGACATGGCCACCACTGACCCGCTGACCACTGTGACATGGCCCCCACAGTGACATGGCCACCACTGACCTGCTGCCCACTGTGACATGGACCCCATAGTGACATGGCCACCAGTGACCTGCTGCCCAATGTGACATAGCCTCCATAGTGACATGGCCACCACTGACCTGCTGCCCACTGTGACATGGCCACCATAGTGACATGGCCACCACTGACCTGCTGCACACTGTGACATAGCCCCCACAGTGACATGGCAACCAGTGGCCTGTTGCTCACTGTGACATGGCCACCACTGACATGCTGCCCACTGTGACACGTCCCCCATAGAGACGTGGCCACAACTGACCTGCTGCCCACTGTGACATGACTTCACAGTGGCATGGCCGCCACTGACCTGGTGCCCACTGTGACATAGACCCACAGTGACATGGCAACCAGAGGCCTGTTGCTCACTGTGACATGGCCACCACTGACCTGCTGCACACTGTGACATGACCTCACACTGACATGGCCACCACTTACCTGCTGCCCACTGTGACTGGCCACCACAGGAACATGGCCACCAGTGGACTGTTGCTCATTGTGACATGGCCACAACTGATCTGCTGCCCACTGTGACATGACCTCACAGTGACATGGCCACCACTGACCCGCTGACCACTGTGACATGGCCCCCACAGTGACGTGGCCACTACTGACCTGCTGCCCACTGTGACATGGCCCCCATATGATATGGCCACCACTTTCCTGCTACCCACTGTGACATAGCCCCCACAGTGACATGGCAACCAGTGGCCTGTTTCTCACTGTGACATGGCCATCACTGACCTGCTGCACACTGTGACATGGTCCCAACAGTAACGTGGCCACTACTGACCTGCTGCCCACTGTGACATGGCCCCCATAGTGACATGGCCACCACTGACTTGCTGCCCACTGTGACATAGCCCCACAGTGACTTGGGCAACACTGATCTGCTGCCCACTGTGACATGGCCCCCACAGTGACATGGCCACCACTGACCTGCTGCCCACTGTGACATAGCCCCCACAGTGACATGGCAACCAGTGGCCTGTTGCTCACTGTGACATGGCCATCACTGACCTGCTGCACACTCTGACATGGCCCCACAGTGACGTGGCCACTACTGACCTGCTGCCGACTGTGACATGGCCCCCATAGTGACATGGCCACCACTGACAAGCTGCCCACTGTGACATGGCCCCCATAGTGACATGGCCACCATTGACCTGCTGCCCACTGTGAAATAGCCCCCACAGTGACATGGCAACCAGTGGCCTGTTGCTCACTGTGACATGGCCACCACTGTCCTGCTGCACACTGTGACATGACCTCACAGTGACATGGCCACCACTGACCTGCTGCCCAATGTGACATAGCCCCCATAGTGACATGGCCACCACTGACCTGCCGCCCACTGTGACATGGCCCCCATAGTGACATGGCCACCACTGACCTGCTGCCCACTGTGACATGGCCCCCATAGTGACATGGCCACCATTGACCTGCTGCCCACTGTGACATAGCCCCCACAGTGACATGGCAACCAGTAGCCTGTTGCTCACTGTGACATGGCCACCACTGTCCTGCTGCACACTGTGACATGACCTCACAGTGACATGGCCACCACTGACCTGCTGCAGACTGTGACATGGCCCCACAGTGACGTGGCCACTACTGACCTGCTGCCCACTGTGACATGGCCCCCATAGTGACATGGCCACCACTGACCTGCCGCCCACTGTGACATGGCCCCCATAGTGACATGGCCACCACTGACCTGCTGCCCACTGTGACATAGCCCCCACAGTGACATGGCAACCAGTGGCCTGTTGCTCACTGTGACATGGCCATCACTGACCTGCTGCACACTGTGACATGGCCCCACAGTGACGTGGCCACTACTGACCTGCTGCCCACTGTGACATGGCCCCCATAGTGACATGGCCACCACTGACCTGCTGCCCACTGTGACATGGCCCCCATAGTGACATGGCCACCATTGACCTGCTGCCCACTGTGACATAGGCCCCACAGTGACATGGCAACCAGTGGCCTGTTGCTCACTGTGACATGGCCACCACTGACCTGCTGCACACTGTGACATGACCTCACAGTGACATGGCCACCACTGACCTGCTGCCCAATGTGACATAGCCCCCATAGTGACATGGCCACCACTGACCTGCTGCCCACTGTGACATGGCCCCCATAGTGACATGGCCAGCACTGACCTGCTGCCCACTGTGACATGGCCCCACAGTGACGTGGCCACTACTGACCTGCTGCCCACTGTGACATGGCCCCCATAGTGACATGGCCACCACTGACCTGCTGCCCACTGTGACATGGCCCCCATAGTGACATGGCCACCATTGACCTGCTGCCCACTGTGACATAGCCCCCACAGTGACATGGCAACCAGTGGCCTGTTGCTCACTGTGACATGGCCACCACTGTCCTGCTGCACACTGTGACATGACCTCACAGTGACATGGCCACCACTGACCTGCTGCCCACTGTGACATGGCCCCCATAGTGACATGGCCAGCACTGACCTGCTGCCCACTGTGACATAGCCCCCACAGTGACATGGCAACCAGTGGCCTGTTTCTCACTGTGACATGGCCACCACTGTCCTGCTGCCCACTGTGACATAGGCCCCACAGTAACATGTCAACCAGTGGCCTGTTGCTCACTGTGACATGGCCACCACTGTCCTGCTGCACACTGTGACATGACCTCACAGTGACATGGTCACCACTGACCTGCTGCCAAATGTGACACAGCCCCCATAGTGACACGGCCACCATTGACCTGCTGCCCACTGTGACATGGCCCCCATAGTGACTTGGGCACCACTGACCTGCTGCACACTGTGACATGGCCCCCATAGTGACATGGCCACCACTGACCTGCTGCCCACTGTGACATGGCCCCCATAGTGACATGGCCAAAACTGACCTGCTGCCCACTGTGACATAGCCCCCACAGTGACATGGCAACCAGTGGCCTGTTGCTCACTGTGACATGGCCATCACTGACCTGCTGCACACTGTGACATGGCCCCACAGTGACGTGGCCACCACTGACCTGCTGCCCACTGTGACATGGCCGCCATAGTGACATGGCCACCACTGACCTGCTGCCCACTGTGACATGGCCCCCATAGTGACATGGCCACCACTGTCCTGCTGCACACTGTGACATGACCTCACAGTGACATGGCCACCACTGACCTGCTGCCCAATGTGACATAATCCCCATAGTGACATGGCCACCATTGACCTGCTGCCCACTGTGACATGGCCCCCATAGTGACATGGCCACCACTGACTTGCTGCCCACTGTGACATAGCCCCCACAGTGACATGGCAACCAGTGGCCTGTTGCTCACTGTGACATAGCCCCCCAGTGACCTGGCCACCACTGACCTGCTACCCACTGTGACATGGCCCCCATAGTGACCTGGCCACCACTGACCTGCTACCCACTGTGACATGGCCCCCATAGTTACATGGCCACTACTGACCTGCTGCCCACTGTGACATGGCCCCCACAGTGACATGGCCATCACTGACCTGCTGCCCACTGTGACACAGCCCCCACAGTGACATGGCAACCAGTGGCCTGTTGCTCACTGTGACATGGCCATCACTGACCTGCTGCCCACTGTGACATGGCCCCCATAGTGACATGGCCACGACTGAACTGCTGCCCACTGTGACATGGCCCCATAGTGACATGGCCACCACTGACCTGCTGCCTACTGTGACATAGCCCCCACAGTGACATGGCAAGCAGTGGCCTGTTGCTCACTGTGACATGGCCACCACTGACCTGCTGCACACTGTGATATGACCTCACAGTGACATGGCCACCACTGACCTGCTGCCCAATGTGACATAGCCTCCATAGTGATATGGCCACCACTGACCTGCTGCCCACTGTGACATGGACCCATAGTGACATGGCCACAACTGACCTGCTGCCCACTGTGACATGGTCCCCACAGTGACATGGCCACCACTGATCCGCTGACCACTGTGACAAAGCCCCACAGTGACGTGGCCACCACTGACCTCCTTCCCACTGTGACATGGCCCCCATAGTGACATGGCCACCACTGACATGCTGCCCACTGTAGACATGGCCCCCATAGAGACTTGGCCACAACTGACCTGCTGCCAACTGTGACATGGTCCCCACAGTGACATGGCCACCACTGATCCGCTGACCACAGTGACATAGCCCCACATTGACCTGGCCACCACTGAACTGCTACCCACTGTGACATGGCCCCCATAGTGATATGGGCACCACTGACATGCTGCCACCTTTGACATGGCCCCCATAGGGACTTGGCCACAACTGACCTGCTGCCCACTGTGACATGGTCCCCACAGTGACATGGCCACCACTGATCCGCTGACCACTGTGACATAGCCCCACAGTGACCTGGCCACCACTGACCTGCTACCCACTGTGACATGGCCCCCGTATTGACGTGGCCACTACTGACCTGCTGCCCACTGTGACATGACCTCACAGTGACATGGCCACCACTGACCAGCTGCCCAATGTGACATAGCCCCCATAGTGACATGGCCACCACTGACCTGCTGCCCACTGTGACATTGACCCACAGTGACATGGCCACAACTGACCTGCTGACCACTGTGACATGGTCCCCACAGTGACATGGCCACCACTGATCCGCTGACCACTGTGACATAGCACCACAGTGACATGGCCACCACTGACCTGCTACCCACTGTGACATGGCCCCCATAGTGACCTGGCCACCACTGACCTGCTGCCCACTGTGACATAGCCCCCATAGTGACATGGCTAGCCCTTACCTGCTACCCACTGTGACACAGCCCCCACAGTGACATGGCAACCAGTGGCCTGTTTCTCACTGTGACATGGCCACCACTGACCTGTTGCACACTGTGACATGACCTCACAGTGACATGGCCACCACTGACCGGCTGCCCACTGTGTCATGGCACCCATAGTGACATTGCCACCACTGACCTGTTGCCCACTGTGACATAGACCCCACAGTGACATGGCAACCAGTGGCCTGTTGCTCACTGTGACATGGCCACCACGGAGCTGCTGCACACTGTGACATGGTACCCACAGTGACCTGGCCACCACTGACCTGCTACCCACTGTGACATGGCCCCCATAGTGATATGGGCACCACTGACATGCTGCCCACTGTGACATAGCCCCCACAGTGACATGGCAACCATTGGCCTGTTGCTCACTGTGACATGGCCACCACTGACCTGCTGCAAACGGTGACATGGCCCCACAGTGACATGGCCAGCACTGACATGCTGCCCACTGTGACATGGACCGATAGTGACATGGCCACAACTGACCTGCTGCCCACTCTGACATGGTCCCCACAGTGACATGGCCACCACTGACCTGCTGCCCACTGTGAGATGGCCACCATAGTGACATGGCCACCACTGACCTGCTGCCCACTGTGACATAGCCGCCACAGTGACATGGCAACCAGTGTCCTATTCCTCACTGTGACATGGCCACCACTGACCTGCTGCACACTGTGACATGGCCCCCATAGTGACATGGCCACCACTGACCTGCTGCCCACTGTGACATGGCCCCCACAGTGACATGGCAACCAGTGGCCTGTTGCTCACTGTGACATGGCCATCACTGACCTGCTGCACACTGTGACGTGGCCCCACAGTGACGTGGCCACTACTGACCTGCTGCCCACTGTGACATGACCCCCATAGTGACATGGCCACCACTGACCTGCTGCCCACTGTGACATGGTCCCCATAGTGACATGGCCACCACTGACCTGCTGCCCATTGTGACATGGCCCCCACAGTGACATGGCCACCACTGATCCGCTGACCACTGTGACATAGCCCCACAGTGACCTGGCCACCACTGACCTGCTACCCACTGTGACATGGCCCCCGTATTGACGTGGCCACTACTGACCTGCTGCCCACTGTGACATGACCTCACAGTGACATGGCCACCACTGACCAGCTGCCCAATGTGACATAGCCCCCATAGTGACATGGCCACCACTGACCTGCTGCCCACTGTGACATTGACCCACAGTGACATGGCCACAACTGACCTGCTGACCACTGTGACATGGTCCCCACAGTGACATGGCCACCACTGATCCGCTGACCACTGTGACATAGCACCACAGTGACATGGCCACCACTGACCTGCTACCCACTGTGACATGGCCCCCATAGTGACCTGGCCACCACTGACCTGCTGCCCACTGTGACATAGCCCCCATAGTGACATGGCTAGCCCTTACCTGCTACCCACTGTGACACAGCCCCCACAGTGACATGGCAACCAGTGGCCTGTTTCTCACTGTGACATGGCCACCACTGACCTGTTGCACACTGTGACATGACCTCACAGTGACATGGCCACCACTGACCGGCTGCCCACTGTGTCATGGCACCCATAGTGACATTGCCACCACTGACCTGTTGCCCACTGTGACATAGACCCCACAGTGACATGGCAACCAGTGGCCTGTTGCTCACTGTGACATGGCCACCACGGAGCTGCTGCACACTGTGACATGGTACCCACAGTGACCTGGCCACCACTGACCTGCTACCCACTGTGTCATGGCCGCCATAGTGACATGGCCACCACTGACCTGCTGCCCACTGTGACATAGACCCACAGTGACATGGCAACCAGAGGCCTGTTGCTCACTGTGACATGGCCACCACAGACCTGCTGCACACTGTAACATGGTACCCACAGTGACATGGCCACCACTGATCCGCTGACCACTGTGACATGACCTCACAGTGACATGGCCACCACTGATCAGCTGCCCAATGTGACATAGCCCCCATAGTGTCATGGTCACCACTGACCTGCTGCCCACTGTGACATAGCCCCCACAGTGACATGGCAACCAGTGGCCTGTTGCTCACTGTGACATGGCCATCACTGACCTGCTGCACACTGTGACATGGCCCCACAGTGACGTGGCCACTACTGACCTGCTGCACACTGTGACATGGCCCCCATAGTGACATGGCCACCACTGACCTGCTGCCCACTGTGACATGGCCCCCATAGTGACATGGCCACCACTGACCTGCTGCCCACTGTGACATGGCCCCCATAGTGACATGGCCACAACTGACCTGCTGCCCACTGTGACTTAGCCCCCACAGTGACATGGCAACCAGTGGCCTGTTGCTCACTGTGACATGACCTCACAGTGACATGGCCACCACTGACATGCTGCCCACTGTGACATGGCCCCCATAGTGACTTGGCCAGCACTGACATGCTGCCCACTGTGACTTAGCCCCCACAGTGACATGGCAACCAGTGGCCTGTTGCTCACTGTGACATGTCCACTACTGACCTGCTGCACACTGTGACATGACCTCACAGTGACATGGCCACCACTGACCTGCTGCCCAATGTGACATAGCCCCATAGTGACGTGGCGACTATTGACCTGCTGCACACTGTGACATGGCCCCCATAGAGACTTGGCCACAACTGACCTGCTGCCCACTGTGACATAGACCCCACTGTGACATGGCAACCAGTGGCCTGTTGCTCACTGTGACATGGCCAGCACTCACCTGCTGCACACTGTGACATGACCTCACAGTTACATGGCCACCACTGAACTGCTGCCCACTGTGATATGACCCCATAGTGACATGGCCACCACTGACCTGCTGCCCAATGTGACATAGCCCCCATAGTGACATGGCCACCACTGACCTGCTGCCCACTGTGACATGGACTCATAGTGACATGGCCACAACTGACCTGCAGCCCACTGTGACATGGTCCCCACAGTGACAATGCCACCACTGATCCGCTGACCACTGTGACATAGCCCCACAGTGACCTGGCCACCACTGACCTGGTACCCACTGTGACATGGCCCCCATATAGACGTGGCCACTACTGACCTGCTGCCCACTGTGACATGACCTCACAGTGACATGTCCACAACTGACCTGCTGCCCACTGTGACTTAGCCCCCACAGTGACATGGCAAGCAGTGGCCTGTTGCTCACTGTGACATGGCCACCACTGACCTGCTGCACACTGTGACATGACATCACCGTGACATGGCCACCACTCACCTGCTGCCCAATGTGACATAGCCTCCATAGTGACATGGCCACCACTGACCTGCTGCCCACTGTGACATGGACCCATAGTGACATGGCCACAACTGACCTCCTGCCCACTGTGACATGGTCCCCACAGTGACATGGCCACCACTGACCTGCTACCCACTGTGACATGGACCCCATAGTGACCTGGCCACCACTGACATGCTGCCCACTGTGACATGGCCCCCATAGTGAAATGGGCACCACTGACCTGCTGCCCAAAGTGACATAGCCCCCATAGTGACATGGCCACCACTGACCTGCTGCCCACTGTGACATGGACTCATAGTGACATGGCACCACTGACCTGCTGCCCACTGTGACATGGCCCTCATAGAGACTTGGCCAGCACTGACCTGCTGCCCACTGTGACATAGCCCCCACAGTGACATGGCAATCAGTGGCCTGTTTCTCACTGTGACATGGCCACCACTGACCTGCTGCACACTGTGACATTGCCCCACAGTGACGTGGCCACTACTGACCTGCTGCCCACTGTGACATGGCCCCAATAGTGACATGGCCACCACTGACCTGCTGCCGACTGTGACATGGCCCCCATAGTGACATGGCCACCACTGACATGCTGCCCACTGTGACATGGCCCCCATAGTGACTTGGCCAGCACTGACATGCTGCCCACTGTGACTTAGCCCCCACAGTGACATGGCAACCAGTGGCCTGTTGCTCACTGTGACATGTCCACTACTGACCTGCTGCACACTGTGACATGACCTCACAGTGACATGGCCACCACTGACCTGCTGCCCAATGTGACATAGCCCCATAGTGACGTGGCGACTATTGACCTGCTGCACACTGTGACATGGCCCCCATAGAGACTTGGCCACAACTGACCTGCTGCCCACTGTGACATAGACCCCACTGTGACATGGCAACCAGTGGCCTGTTGCTCACTGTGACATGGCCAGCACTCACCTGCTGCACACTGTGACATGACCTCACAGTTACATGGCCACCACTGAACTGCTGCCCACTGTGATATGACCCCATAGTGACATGGCCACCACTGACCTGCTGCCCACTGTGACATGGACTCATAGTGACATGGCCACAACTGACCTGCTGCCCACTGTGACATGGTCCCCACAGTGACAATGCCACCACTGATCCGCTGACCACTGTGACATAGCCCCACAGTGACCTGGCCACCACTGACCTGGTACCCACTGTGACATGGCCCCCATATAGACGTGGCCACTACTGACCTGCTGCCCACTGTGACATGACCTCACAGTGACATGTCCACAACTGACCTGCTGCCCACTGTGACTTAGCCCCCACAGTGACATGGCAAGCAGTGGCCTGTTGCTCACTGTGACATGGCCACCACTGACCTGCTGCACACTGTGACATGACATCACCGTGACATGGCCACCACTCACCTGCTGCCCAATGTGACATAGCCTCCATAGTGACATGGCCACCACTGACCTGCTGCCCACTGTGACATGGACCCATAGTGACATGGCCACAACTGACCTCCTGCCCACTGTGACATGGTCCCCACAGTGACATGGCCACCACTGACCTGCTACCCACTGTGACATGGACCCCATAGTGACCTGGCCACCACTGACATGCTGCCCACTGTGACATGGCCCCCATAGTGAAATGGGCACCACTGACCTGCTGCCCAAAGTGACATAGCCCCCATAGTGACATGGCCACCACTGACCTGCTGCCCACTGTGACATGGACTCATAGTGACATGGCACCACTGACCTGCTGCCCACTGTGACATGGCCCTCATAGAGACTTGGCCAGCACTGACCTGCTGCCCACTGTGACATAGCCCCCACAGTGACATGGCAATCAGTGGCCTGTTTCTCACTGTGACATGGCCACCACTGACCTGCTGCACACTGTGACATAGCCCCCATAGTGACATGGCCACCACTGATCTGCTGCCCACTGTGACATGGCCCCCATAGTGACATGGCCACAACTGACCTGCTGCCCACTGTGACATAGACCCCACAGTGACATCGCGACCAGTGGCCTGTTGCTCACTGTGACATGGCCATCACTGACCTGCTGCACACTGTGACATGGCCCCACAGTGACGTTCCCACTAATGACCTGCTGCACACTGTGACATGGCCCCCATAGTGACATGGACACCACTGACCAGCTGCCCACTGTGACACAGCCGCCGTAGTGACATAGCCACCACTGACCTGCTGCACACTGTGACATGGACCCACAGTGACATGGCCAAAACTGACCTGCTTACCACTGTGACATGGTCCCCACAGTGTCATGGCCACCACTGATCCGCTGACCACTGTGAAATAGCCCCCACAATGACATGGCCACCACTGACCCGCTGACCACTGTGACATGGCCCCCACAGTGACATGGCCACCACTGACCTGCTGCCCAATGTGACATAGCCTCCATAGTGACATGGCCACCACTGACCTGTTGCCCACTGTGACATGGCCCCCATAGTGATATGGGCACCACTGACATGCTGCCCACTGTGACATAGCCCCCACAGTGACATGGCAACCAGTGGCCTGTTGCTCACTGTGACATGGCCAACACTGACCTGCTGCACACTGTGACATGACCTCACAGTGACATGGCCACCACTGACCTGCTGCCAAATGTGACATAGCCCCCAGAGTGACATGGCCACCCTGACCTGCTGCCCACTGTGACATGGACTCATAGTGACATGGCCACAACTGACCTTCTGCCCACTGTGACATGGTCCCCACAGTGACATGGCCACCACTGATCCGCTGACCACTGTGACATAGCCCCACATTGACCTGGGCACCACTGACCTGCTACCCACTGTGACATGGCCCCCATAGTGACATGGCCACCACTGACCTGCTGCCCACTGTGACATGGCCCCCATAGTGGCATGGCCAGCACTGACCTGCTGCACACTGTGACATAGCCCCCACAGTGACATGGCAACCAGTGGCGTGTTGCTCACTGTGACATGGCCATCACTGACCTGCTGCACACTGTGACATGACCTCACAGTGACATGGCCACCACTGACCTACTCCCCACTGTGACATGTCCCATACAGTAAAATGATCACTACTGACATGCTGCCCACTGTCACATGGCCCCACAGTGACGTGGCCACCACTGACCTGCTGCCCACTGTGACTGGCCACCACAGTGACATGGCCACCTATGGACTGTTGCTCATTGTGACATGGCCACAACTGATCTGCTGCCCACTGTGACATGACCTCACAGTGACATGGCCACAATTGACCCGCTGACACCTGTGACATGGCCCCCACAGTGACATGGCCACCACTGACCCTCTGACCACTGTGACATGGCCCCCATAGTGACATGGCCCCACAGTGACATGGCCACCACTGACCCGCTGACCACTGTGACATGGCCACCACAGTGACATGGCCACCACTGACCTGCTGCCCACTGTGACATGGCCCCCATAGTGACATGGCCAGCACTGACCTGCTCCCCACTGTGACATGGCCCCCATACTGACATGGCCAGCACTGACCTGCTGCCCACTGTGACATGGCCCCCACAGTGACATGGCCACAACTGACCTGCTGCCCAATGTGACATGGCCCCATAGTGACGTGGCCACCACTGACCTGCTGCCCACTGTGACATGGCCCCCATAGTGACATGTCCACCACTGACCTGCTGCCCAATGTGACATAGCCCCCATAGTGACATGGCCACCACTGACCTGCTGCACACTGTGACATGGCCCCACAGTGACGTGGCCACTACTGACCTGCTGCACACTGTGACATGGCCCCCATAGTGACATGGCCACCACTGACCTGCTGCCCACTATGACATGGCCACCATAGTGAGACGTCCAGCACTGACCTGCTGCCCACTGTGACATAGCCCCCACAGTGACATGGCAACCAGTGGCCTGTTACTCACTGTGACATGGCCATCACTGACCTGCTACCCACTGTGACATGGCCCCCATAGTGATATGGGCACCACTGACATGCTGCCCACTGTGACATAGCCCCCACAGTGACATGGCAACCATTGGCCTGTTGCTCACTGTGACATGGCCACCACTGACCTGCTGCAAACGGTGACATGGCCCCACAGTGACATGGCCAGCACTGACATGCTGCCCACTGTGACATGGACCGATAGTGACATGGCCACAACTGACCTGCTGCCCACTCTGACATGGTCCCCACAGTGACATGGCCACCACTGACCTGCTGCCCACTGTGAGATGGCCACCATAGTGACATGGCCACCACTGACCTGCTGCCCACTGTGACATAGCCGCCACAGTGACATGGCAACCAGTGTCCTATTCCTCACTGTGACATGGCCACCACTGACCTGCTACCCACTGTGACATGGCCCCCATAGTGACATGGCCACCACTGACCTGCTGCCCACTGTGACATGGCCCCCACAGTGACATGGCAACCAGTGGCCTGTTGCTCACTGTGACATGGCCATCACTGACCTGCTGCACACTGTGACGTGGCCCCACAGTGACGTGGCCACTACTGACCTGCTGCCCACTGTGACATGACCCCCATAGTGACATGGCCACCACTGACCTGCTGCCCACTGTGACATGGTCCCCATAGTGACATGGCCACCACTGACCTGCTGCCCATTGTGACATAAACCCCACAGTGACATGGCAACCAGTGGCCTGTTGCTCACTGTGACATGGCCACCACTGACCTGCTGCCCACTGTGAAATGGTCCCCACAATGACATGGCCAACACTGATCAGCTGACCACTGTGACATAGCCCCACAGTGACCTGGCCACCACTGACCTGCTACCCACTCTGACATGGCCCCCATAGTGACATTGCCACCACTGACCTGCTACCCACTGTGACATAGCCCCCCAGTGACCTGGCCACCACTGACCTGCTACCCACTGTGACATGGCCCCCATAGTGACCTGGCCACCACTGACCTGCTACCCACTGTGACATGGCCCCCATAGTGACATGGCCACTACTGACCTGCTGCCCACTGTGACATGGCCCCCACAGTGACATGGCCATCACTGACCTGCTGCCCACTGTGACACAGCCCCCACAGTGACATGGCAACCAGTGGCCTGTTGCTCACTGTGACATGGCCATCACTGACCTGCTGCACAATGTGACATGGCCCCACAGTGACGTGGCCACTACTGACCTGCTGCCCACTGTGACATGGCCCCCGTATTGACGTGGCCACTACTGACCTGCTGACCACTGTGACATGGTCCCCACAGTGACATGGCCACCACTGATCTGCTACCCACTGTTACATAGCCCCCATAGTGACCTGGCCACCACTGATCCGCTGACCACTGTGACAAAGCCCCACAGTGACGTGGCCACCACTGACCTCCTTCCCACTGTGACATGGCCCCCATAGTGACATGGCCAACACTGACATGCTGCCCACTGTAGACATGGCCCCCATAGAGACTTGGCCACAACTGACCTGCTGCCAACTGTGACATGGTCCCCACAGTGACATGGCCACCACTGATCCGCTGACCACAGTGACATAGCCCCACATTGACCTGGCCACCACTGAACTGCTACCCACTGTGACATGGCCCCCATAGTGATATGGGCACCACTGACATGCTGCCACCTTTGACATGGCCCCCATAGGGACTTGGCCACAACTGACCTGCTGCCCACTGTGACATGGTCCCCACAGTGACATGGCCACCACTGATCCGCTGACCACTGTGACATAGCCCCACAGTGACCTGGCCACCACTGACCTGCTACCCACTGTGACATGGCCCCCGTATTGACGTGGCCACTACTGACCTGCTGCCCACTGTGACATGACCTCACAGTGACATGGCCACCACTGACCAGCTGCCCAATGTGACATAGCCCCCATAGTGACATGGCCACCACTGACCTGCTGCCCACTGTGACATTGACCCACAGTGACATGGCCACAACTGACCTGCTGACCACTGTGACATGGTCCCCACAGTGACATGGCCACCACTGATCCGCTGACCACTGTGACATAGCACCACAGTGACATGGCCACCACTGACCTGCTACCCACTGTGACATGGCCCCCATAGTGACCTGGCCACCACTGACCTGCTGCCCACTGTGACATAGCCCCCATAGTGACATGGCTAGCCCTTACCTGCTACCCACTGTGACACAGCCCCCACAGTGACATGGCAACCAGTGGCCTGTTTCTCACTGTGACATGGCCACCACTGACCTGTTGCACACTGTGACATGACCTCACAGTGACATGGCCACCACTGACCGGCTGCCCACTGTGTCATGGCACCCATAGTGACATTGCCACCACTGACCTGTTGCCCACTGTGACATAGACCCCACAGTGACATGGCAACCAGTGGCCTGTTGCTCACTGTGACATGGCCACCACGGAGCTGCTGCACACTGTGACATGGTACCCACAGTGACCTGGCCACCACTGACCTGCTACCCACTGTGTCATGGCCGCCATAGTGACATGGCCACCACTGACCTGCTGCCCACTGTGACATAGACCCACAGTGACATGGCAACCAGAGGCCTGTTGCTCACTGTGACATGGCCACCACAGACCTGCTGCACACTGTAACATGGTACCCACAGTGACATGGCCACCACTGATCCGCTGACCACTGTGACATGACCTCACAGTGACATGGCCACCACTGATCAGCTGCCCAATGTGACATAGCCCCCATAGTGACATGGTCACCACTGACCTGCTGCCCACTGTGACATAGCCCCCACAGTGACATGGCAACCAGTGGCCTGTTGCTCACTGTGACATGGCCATCACTGACCTGCTGCACACTGTGACATGGCCCCACAGTGACGTGGCCACTACTGACCTGCTGCACACTGTGACATGGCCCCCATAGTGACATGGCCACCACTGACCTGCTGCCCACTGTGACATGGCCCCCATAGTGACATGGCCACCACTGACCTGCTGCCCACTGTGACATGGCCCCCATAGTGACATGGCCACAACTGACCTGCTGCCCACTGTGACTTAGCCCCCACAGTGACATGGCAACCAGTGGCCTGTTGCTCACTGTGACATGACCTCACAGTGACATGGCCACCACTGACCTGCTGCACACTGTGACATTGCCCCACAGTGACGTGGCCACTACTGACCTGCTGCCCACTGTGACATGGCCCCAATAGTGACATGGCCACCACTGACCTGCTGCCGACTGTGACATGGCCCCCATAGTGACATGGCCACCACTGACATGCTGCCCACTGTGACATGGCCCCCATAGTGACTTGGCCAGCACTGACATGCTGCCCACTGTGACTTAGCCCCCACAGTGACATGGCAACCAGTGGCCTGTTGCTCACTGTGACATGTCCACTACTGACCTGCTGCACACTGTGACATGACCTCACAGTGACATGGCCACCACTGACCTGCTGCCCAATGTGACATAGCCCCATAGTGACGTGGCGACTATTGACCTGCTGCACACTGTGACATGGCCCCCATAGAGACTTGGCCACAACTGACCTGCTGCCCACTGTGACATAGACCCCACTGTGACATGGCAACCAGTGGCCTGTTGCTCACTGTGACATGGCCAGCACTCACCTGCTGCACACTGTGACATGACATCACCGTGACATGGCCACCACTCACCTGCTGCCCAATGTGACATAGCCTCCATAGTGACATGGCCACCACTGACCTGCTGCCCACTGTGACATGGACCCATAGTGACATGGCCACAACTGACCTCCTGCCCACTGTGACATGGTCCCCACAGTGACATGGCCACCACTGACCTGCTACCCACTGTGACATGGACCCCATAGTGACCTGGCCACCACTGACATGCTGCCCACAGTGACATGGCTCCCACAGTGACATGGCCACCACTGACCCGCTGACCACTGTGACATGGACCCCATAGTGACATGGCCACCACTGACCTGCTGCCCACTGTGACATGGCCCCCATAGTGACATGGCCACCAATGACCTGCTGCCCAATGTGACATAGCCTCCATAGTGACATGGCCACAACTGATCTGCTGCCCACTGTGACATGGCCCCCACAGTGACATGGCCACAACTGACCTGCTGCACACTGTGACATGGCCCCCATAGTGACATGGCCAGCACTGACCTGATGCCCAATGTGACATAGCCCCCATAGTGACATGGCCACCAATGACCTGCTGCCCACTGTGACATGGCCACCATAGTGACATGGCCACCACTGACCTGCTGCCCACTGAGACATGGCCCCACAGTGACATGGCAACCAGTGGCCTGTTACTCAGTGTGACATGGCCATCACTGAGCTGCTGGACACTGTGACATGGCCCCACAGTGACGTGGCCACTACTGACCTGCTGCCCACTGTGACATGTCCCCCACAGTGATATGGCCACCACTGACACGCTGACCAATGTGACATAGCCCCACAGTGACTTGGGCACCACTGACCTGCTACCCACTGTGACATGGCCCCCATAGTGACATGGCCACCACTGACCTGCTGCCCACTGTGACATGGCCCCCATAGTGGCATGGCAACCACTGACCTGCTGCACACTGTGACATGGCCCCAGAGTGACGTGGCCACTACTGACCTGCTGCCCACTGTGACATGGCCCCCACAGTGACATGGCAACCAGTGGCCTGTTGCTCACTGTGACATGGCCACCACTGACCTGCTGCATACTGTGACATGACCTCACAGTGACATGGCCACCACTGACCTGCTGCCCACTGTGACATGGCCCCCATAGTGACATGGCCACCACTGACCTGCTGCACACTGTGACATGACCTCACAGTGACATGGCCACCACTGACCTGCTGCCCACTGTGACATGGCCCCCATAGTGACATGGCCAAAACTGACCTGCTGCCCACTGTGACATAGCCCCCACAGTGACATGGCAACCAGTGGCCTGTTGCTCACTGTGACATGGCCATCACTGACCTGCTGCTCACTGTGACATGGCCCCCATAGTGACATGGCCACCACTGACCTGCTGCCCACTGTGACATGCCCCCAACAGTGACATGGCCACCACTGACCCGCTGACCACTGTGACATATCCCCCATAGTGACACGGCCAGCATTGACCTGCTGCCCACTGTGACATAGTCCCCACAGTGACATGGCAACCAGTGGCCTGTTGCTCACTGTGACATGGCCACCACTGACCTGCTGCCCACTGTGACATGACCTCACAGTGACATGGCCACCACTGACCTGCTGCCCAATGTGACGTAGCCCCCATAGTGACATGGCCACCATTGAACTGCTGCACACTGTGACATGGCCCCCATAGTGACATGGCCACCACTGACCTGTTGCCCACTGTGACATGGCCCCCATAGTGACATGGCCACCACTGACCTGCCGCCCACTGTGACATGGCCCCCATAGTGACATGGCCACCACTGACCTGCTGCCCACTGTGACATAGCCCCCACAGTGACATGGCAACAAGTGGCCTGTTGCTCACTGTGACATGGCCATCACTGACCTGCTGCACACTGTGACTTGGCCCCACAGTGACGTGGCCACTACTGACCTGCTGCCCACTGTGACATGGCCCCCATAGTGACATGGCCACCACTGACCTGCTGCCCACTGTGACATGGCCGCCATAGTGACATGGCCACCACTGACCTGCTGCCCACTGTGACATAGCCCCCACAGAGACATGGCAACCAGTGGCCTGTTGCTCACTGTGACATGGCCACCACTGTCCTGCTGCACACTGTGACATGACCTCACAGTGACATGACCACCACTGACCTGCTGCCCACTGTGACATGGCCCCCATAGTGACATGGCCACCACTGACCTGCTGCCCACTGTGACATTGCCCCCACAGTGACATGGCAACCAGTGGCCTGTTGCTCACTGTGACATGGCCACCACTGACCTGCTGCCCACTCTGACATAGCCCCCACAGTGACATGGCCACCTGTTGCCTGTTGCTTACTGTGACATGCCCATCACTGATCTGCTGCACACTGTGACATGGCCCCCATAGTGACATGGCCACTACTGATCTGCTGCCCACTGTGATATGGCCCCCATAGTGACATGGCCACTACTGACCTGCTGCCCACTGTGACATAGACCCCACAGTGACATGGCAACCAGTGGCCTGCTGCACACTGTGACATGACCTCACAGTGACATGGCCACCACTGACCTGCTGCCCAATGTGACATAGCCCCCATAGTGACATGGCCACCACTGACCTGCTGCCCACTGTGACATGGCCCCCATAGTGACATGGCAACCAGTGGCCTGTTGCTCACTGTGACATGGTCACCACTGACCTTCTGCACACTGTGATATGACCTCACAGTGACATGGCCACCACTGACCTGCTGCCCAATGTGACATAGCCCCCATAGTGACAGGGCCACCACTGACCTGCTGCCCAATGTGACATGGCCCCACAGTGATGCGGCCACCACCGACCTGCTGCCCACTGTGACATGGCCCCCATAGTGACATGGCCAGCAGTGACCTGCTGCCCACTGTGACATAGCCCCCACAGTGACATGGCAACCAGTGGCCTCTTGCTCACTGTGACATGGTCACCACTGACATTCTGCACACTGTGATATGACCTCACAGTGACATGGCCACCACTGACCTGCTGCCCAATGTGACATAGCCCCCATAGTGACAGGGCCACCACTGACCTGCTGCCCAATGTGACATGGCCCCACAGTGATGCGGCCACCACCGACCTGCTGCCCACTGTGACATGGCCCCCATAGTGACATGGCCAGCAGTGACCTGCTGCCCACTGTGACATAGCCCCCACAGTGACATGGCAACCAGTGGCCTGTTGCTCACTGTGACATGGCCCCACAGTGACGTGGCCACTACTGACCTGCTGCCCACTGTGACATGGCCCTCATAGTGACAAGGCCACCACTGACCTGCTTCCCACTGTGACATAGCCCCCACAGTAACATGGCAACCAGTGGTCTGATGCTCACTGTGACATGGCCATCACTGACCTGCTGCACACTGTGATATGGCCCCCATAGTGACATGGCCACTACTGATCTGCTGCCCACTGTGATATGGCCCCCATAGTGACATGGACACCACTGACCTGCTGCCCACTGTGACATAGCCCCCACAGTGACATGGCAACCATTGGCCTGTTGCTCACTGTGACATGGCCACCACTGACCTGCTGCAAACGGTGACATGGCCCCACAGTGACATGGCCAGCACTGACATGCTGCCCACTGTGACATGGACCGATAGTGACATGGCCACAACTGACCTGCTGCCCACTCTGACATGGTCCCCACAGTGACCTGGCCACCACTGACATGCTGCCCTCTGTGACATGGCCCCTATAGTGACCTGGCCACCACTGACATGCTGCCCTCTGTGACATGGCCCCGATAGTGACCTGGCCACCACTGACATGCTGCCCTCTGTGACATGGCCCCCATAGTGACATGGGCACCACTGACATGCTGCCCACTGTGACATAGCCCCCACAGTGACATGGCAACCAGTGGCCTGTTGCTCACTGTGACATGGCCACCACTGACCTGCTGCACACTGTGACATGACCTCACAGTGACATGGCCACCACTGACCAGCTGGCCACTGTGACATGGCCCCAATAGTGACATGGCCACCACTGACCTGCTGCCCACTGTGACATGGCCCCATAGTGACATGGCCACCACTGACCTGCTGCCCACTGTGACATGGCCCCCATAGTGACATGGCCACCACTGACCTGCTGCCCACTGTGACATAGCCCCCACAGTGACATGGCAACCAGTGTCCTATTCCTCACTGTGACATGGCCACCACTGACCTGCTTCCCACTGTGACATAGCCCCCACAGTGACATGGCAACCAGTGTCCTATTCCTCACTGTGACATGGCCACCACTGACCTGCTGCACACTGTGACATGACCTCACAGTGACATGGCCACCACTGACCTGCTGCCCACTGTGATATGGCCCCCATAGTGACATGGACACCACTGACCTGCTGCCCACTGTGACATAGACCCCATAGTGACATGGCAACTAGTCGCCTGCTACACACTGTTACATGACCTCACAGTGACATGGCCACCACTGACCTGCTACCCACTGTGACATGGCCCCCATAGTGACATGGCAACCAGTGGCCTGTTGCTCACTGTGACATGGATATCACTGACCTGCTGCACACTGTGACGTGGCCCCACAGTGACGTGGCCACTACTGACCTGCTGCCCACTGTGACATGACCCCCATAGTGACATGGCCACCACTGACCTGCTGCCCACTGTGACATGGTCCCCATAGTGACATGGCCACCACTGACCTGCTGCCCATTGTGACATAAACCCCACAGTGACATGGCAACCAGTGGCCTGTTGCTCACTGTGACATGGCCACCACTGACCTGCTGCCCACTCTGACATAGCCCCCACAGTGACATGGCCACCTGTTGCCTGTTGCTTACTGTGACATGCCCATCACTGACCTGCTGCCCACTGTGAAATGGTCCCCACAATGACATGGCCAACACTGATCAGCTGACCACTGTGACATAGCCCCACAGTGACCTGGCCACCACTGACCTGCTACCCACTCTGACATGGCCCCCATAGTGACATTGCCACCACTGACCTGCTACCCACTGTGACATAGCCCCCCAGTGACCTGGCCACCACTGACCTGCTACCCACTCTGACATGGCCCCCATAGTGACATTGCCACCACTGACCTGCTACCCACTGTGACATGGCCCCCATAGTGACCTGGCCACCACTGACCTGCTACCCACTGTGACATGGCCCCCACAGTGACATGGCCATCACTGACCTGCTGCCCACTGTGACACAGCCCCCACAGTGACATGGCAACCAGTGGCCTGTTGCTCACTGTGACATGGCCATCACTGACCTGCTGCACAATGTGACATGGCCCCACAGTGACGTGGCCACTACTGACCTGCTGCCCACTGTGACATGGCCCCCGTATTGACGTGGCCACTACTGACCTGCTGACCACTGTGACATGGTCCCCACAGTGTCATGGCCACCACTGATCCGCTGACCACTGTGATATAGCCCCACAGTGACATGGCCACCACTGATCTGCTACCCACTGTTACATAGCCCCCATAGTGACCTGGCCACCACTGACCTGCTGCCCACTGTGACATGGCCCCCATAGTGACATGGCCACGACTGAACTGCTGCCCACTGTGACATGGCCCCATAGTGACATGGCCACCACTGACCTGCTGCCTACTGTGACATAGCCCCCACAGTGACATGGCAACCAGTGGCCTGTTGCTCACTGTGACATGGCCAACACTGACCTGCTGCACACTGTGATATGACCTCACAGTGACATGGCCACCACTGACCTGCTGCCCAATGTGACATAGCCTCCATAGTGATATGGCCACCACTGACCTGCTGCCCACTGTGACATGGACCCATAGTGACATGGCCACAACTGACCTGCTGCCCACTGTGACATGGTCCCCACAGTGACATGGCCACCACTGATCCGCTGACCACTGTGACAAAGCCCCACAGTGACGTGGCCACCACTGACCTCCTTCCCACTGTGACATGGCCCCCATAGTGACATGGCCACCACTGACATGCTGCCCACTGTAGACATGGCCCCCATAGAGACTTGGCCACAACTGACCTGCTGCCAACTGTGACATGGTCCCCACAGTGACATGGCCACCACTGATCCGCTGACCACAGTGATATAGCCCCACATTGACCTGGCCACCACTGAACTGCTACCCACTGTGACATGGCCCCCATAGTGATATGGGCACCACTGACATGCTGCCCACTTTGACATGGCCCCCATAGGGACTTGGCCACAACTGACCTGCTGCCCACTGTGACATGGTCCCCACAGTGACATGGCCACCACTGATCCGCTGACCACTGTGACATTGCCCCACAGTGACCTGGCCACCACTGACCTGCTACCCACTGTGACATGGCCCCCGTATTGACGTGGCCACTACTGACCTGCTGCCCACTGTGACATGACCTCACAGTGACATGGCCACCACTGACCAGCTGCCCAATGTGACATAGCCCCCATAGTGACATGGCCACCACTGACCTGCTGCCCACTGTGACATTGACCCACAGTGACATGGCCACAACTGACCTGCTGACCACTGTGACATGGTCCCCACAGTGACATGGCCACCACTGATCCGCTGACCACTGTGACATAGCACCACAGTGACATGGCCACCACTGACCTGCTACCCACTGTGACATGGCCCCCATAGTGACCTGGCCACCACTGACCTGCTGCCCACTGTGACATAGCCCCCATAGTGACATGGCTAGCCCTTACCTGCTACCCACTGTGACACAGCCCCCACAGTGACATGGCAACCAGTGGCCTGTTTCTCACTGTGACATGGCCACCACTGACCTGTTGCACACTGTGACATGACCTCACAGTGACATGGCCACCACTGACCGGCTGCCCACTGTGTCATGGCACCCATAGTGACATTGCCACCACTGACCTGTTGCACACTGTGACATAGACCCCACAGTGACATGGCAACCAGTGGCCTGTTGCTCACTGTGACATGGCCACCACGGAGCTGCTGCACACTGTGACATGGTACCCACAGTGACCTGGCCACCACTGACCTGCTACCCACTGTGACATGGCCCCCATAGTGACATGGGCACCACTGACCTGCTGCCCACTGTGTCATGGCCGCCATAGTGACATGGCCACCACTGACCTGCTGCCCACTGTGACATAGACCCACAGTGACATGGCAACCAGAGGCCTGTTGCTCACTGTGACATGGCCACCACAGACCTGCTGCACACTGTAACATGGTACCCACAGTGACATGGCCACCACTGATCCGCTGACCACTGTGACATGACCTCACAGTGACATGGCCACCACTGATCAGCTGCCCAATGTGACATAGCCCCCATAGTGACATGGTCACCACTGACCTGCTGCCCACTGTGACATAGCCCCCACAGTGACATGGCAACCAGTGGCCTGTTGCTCACTGTGACATGGCCATCACTGACCTGCTGCACACTGTGACATGGCCCCACAGTGACGTGGCCACTACTGACCTGCTGCACACTGTGACATGGCCCTCATAGTGACATGGCCACCACTGACCTGCTGCCCACTGTGACATGGCCCCCATAGTGACATGGCCACCACTGACCTGCTGCCCACTGTGACATGGCCCCCATAGTGACATGGCCACAACTGACCTGCTGCCCACTGTGACTTAGCCCCCACAGTGACATGGCAACCAGTGGCCTGTTGCTCACTGTGACATGACCTCACAGTGACATGGCCACCACTGACCTGCTGCACACTGTGACATTGCCCCAATAGTGACATGGCCACCACTGACCTGCTGCCCACTGTGACATGGCCCCCATAGTGACATGGCCACCACTGACATGCTGCCCACTGTGACATGGCCCCCATAGTGACTTGGCCAGCACTGACATGCTGCCCACTGTGACTTAGCCCCCACAGTGACATGGCAACCAGTGGCCTGTTGCTCACTGTGACATGTCCACTACTGACCTGCTGCACACTGTGACATGACCTCACAGTGACATGGCCACCACTGACCTGCTGCCCAATGTGACATAGCCCCATAGTGACGTGGCGACTATTGACCTGCTGCACACTGTGACATGGCCCCCATAGAGACTTGGCCACAACTGACCTGCTGCCCACTGTGACATAGCCCCCACTGTGACATGGCAACCAGTGGCCTGTTGCTCACTGTGACATGGCCAGCACTCACCTGCTGCACACTGTGACATGACCTCACAGTTACATGGCCACCACTGAACTTCTGCCCACTGTGATATGACCCCATAGTGACATGGCCACCACTGACCTGCTGCCCAATGTGACATAGCCCCCATAGTGACATGGCCACCACTGACCTGCTGCCCACTGTGACATGGACTCATAGTGACATGGCCACAACTGACCTGCTGCCCACTGTGACATGGTCCCCACAGTGACAATGCCACCACTGATCCGCTGACCACTGTGACATAGCCCCACAGTGACCTGGCCACCACTGACCTGGTACCCACTGTGACATGGCCCCCATATAGACGTGGCCACTACTGACCTGCTGCCCACTGTGACATGACCTCACAGTGACATGTCCACAACTGACCTGCTGCCCACTGTGACATGACCTCACAGTGACATGTCCACAACTGACCTGCTGCCCACTGTGACTTAGCCCCCACAGTGACATGGCAAGCAGTGGCCTGTTGCTCACTGTGACATGGCCACCACTGACCTGCTGCACACTGTGACATGACATCACCGTGACATGGCCACCACTCACCTGCTGCCCAATGTGACATAGCCTCCACAGTGACATGGCCACCACTGACCTGCTGCCCACTGTGACATGGACCCATAGTGACATGGCCACAACTGACCTCCTGCCCACTGTGACATGGTCCCCACAGTGACATGGCCACCACTGACCTGCTACCCACTGTGACATGGCCCCCATAGTGAAATGGGCACCACTGACCTGCTGCCCAAAGTGACATAGCCCCCATAGTGACATGGCCACCACTGACCTGCTGCCCACTGTGACATGGACTCATAGTGACATGTCACCACTGACCTGCTGCCCACTGTGACATGGCCCTCATAGAGACTTGGCCAGCACTGACCTGCTGCCCACTGTGACATAGCCCCCACAGTGACATGGCAACCAGTGGCCTGTTTCTCACTGTGACATGGCCACCACTGACCTGCTGCACACTGTGACATAGCCCCCATAGTGACATGGCCACCACTGATCTGCTGCCCACTGTGACATGGCCCCCATAGTGACATGGCCACAACTGACCTGCTGCCCACTGTGACATAGACCCCACAATGACATCGCGACCAGTGGCCTGTTGCTCACTGTGACATGGCCATCACTGACCTGCTGCACACTGTGACATGGCCCCACAGTGACGTTCCCACTAATGACCTGCTGCACACTGTGACATGGCCCCCATAGTGACATGGACACCACTGACCAGCTGCCCACTGTGACACAGCCGCCGTAGTGACATAGCCACCACTGACCTGCTGCACACTGTGACATGGACCCACAGTGACATGGCCAAAACTGACCTGCTGACCACTGTGACATGGTCCCCACAGTGTCATGGCCACCACTGATCCGCTGACCACTGTGACATAGCCCCCACAATGACATGGCCACCACTAACCCGCTGACCACTGTGACATGGCCCCCACAGTGACATGGCCACCACTGACCTGCTGCCCAATGTGACATAGCCTCCATAGTGACATGGCCACCACTGACCTGCTGCCCACTGTGACATGGCCCCCATAGTGATATGGGCACCACTGACATGCTGCCCACTGTGACATAGCCCCCACAGTGACATGGCAACCAGTGGCCTGTTGCTCACTGTGACATGGCCAACACTGACCTGCTGCACACTGTGACATGACCTCACAGTGACATGGCCACCACTGACCTGCTGCCAAATGTGACATAGCCCCCAGAGTGACATGGCCACCCTGACCTGCTGCCCACTGTGACATGGACTCATAGTGACATGGCCACAACTGACCTTCTGCCCACTGTGACATGGTCCCCACAGTGACATGGCCACCACTGATCCGCTGACCACTGTGACATAGCCCCACATTGACCTGGGCACCACTGACCTGCTACCCACTGTGACATGGCCCCCATAGTGACATGACCACCACTGACCTGCTGCCCACTGTGACTGGCCACCACAGTGACATGGCCGCCTATGGACTGTTGCTCATTGTGACATGGCCACAACTGATCTGCTGCCCACTGTGACATGACCTCACAGTGACATGGACACAATTGACCCGCTGACACCTGTGACATGGCCCCCACAGTGACATGGCCACCACTGACCCTCTGACCACTGTGACATGGCCCCCATAGTGACATGGCCCCACAGTGACATGGCCACCACTGACCCGCTGACCACTGTGACATGGCCACCACAGTGACATGGCCACCACTGACCTGCTGCCCACTGTGACATGGCCCCCATAGTGACATGGCCAGCACTGACCTGCTCCCCACTGTGACATGGCCCCCATACTGACATGGCCAGCACTGACCTGCTGCCCACTATGACATAGCCCCCACAGTGACATGGCAACCAGTGGCCTGTTACTCACTGTGACATGGCCATCACTGACCTGCTGCCCACTGTGACATGGCCCCATATAGACTTGGCCACAACTGACCTGCTGCCCACTGTGACATGGCCCCCACAGTGACATGGCCACAACTGACCTGCTGCCCAATGTGACATGGCCCCATAGTGACGTGGCCACCACTGACCTGCTGCCCACTGTGACATGGCCCCCATAGTGACATGTCCACCACTGACCTGCTGCCCAATGTGACATAGCCCCCATAGTGACATGGCCACCACTGACCTGCTGCACACTGTGACATGGCCCCACAGTGACGTGGCCACTACTGACCTGCTGCACACTGTGACATGGCCCCCATAGTGACATGGCCACCACTGACCTGCTGCCCACTATGACATGGCCACCATAGTGAGACGTCCAGCACTGACCTGCTGCCCACTGTGACATAGCCCCCACAGTGACATGGCAACCAGTGGCCTGTTACTCACTGTGACATGGCCATCACTGACCTGATGCACACTGTGACATGGCCCCACAGTGACATGGCGACAACTGACCTGCTGCCCACTGTGACATAGCCCCCACAGTGATATGGCAACCACTGGCCTGTTTCTCACTGTCACATGGCCACCACTGACCTGCTACCCACTGTGACTGGCCACCACAGGAACATGGCCACCAGTGGACTGTTGCTCATTGTGACATGGCCACAACTGATCTGCTGCCCACTGTGACATGACCTCACAGTGACATGGCCACCACTGACCCGCTGACACCTGTGACATGGCCCCTATAGTGACATGGCCACCACTGTCCCGCTGACCACTGTGACATGGCCCCCACAGTGACATGCCCACAACTGACCTGCTGCCCACTGTGACATGGCCCCCATAGTGACATGGCTCCCACAGTGACATGGCCACCACTGACCCGCTGACCACTGTGACATGGCCCCCACAGTGTCATGGCCACCACTGACCTGCTGCCCACTGTGACATGGACCCCATAGTGACATGGCCACCAGTGACCTGCTGCCCAATGTGACATAGCCTCCATAGTGACATGGCCACCACTGACCTGCTGCCCACTGTGACATGGCCCCCATAGTGACATGGCCACCACTGACCTGCTGCCCACTGTGACATAGCCCCCACAGTGACATGGCCAGCACTGACCTGTTGCACACTGTGACATAGCCCCCACAGTGACATGGCAACCAGTGGCCTGTTGCTCACTGTGACATGGCCATCACTGACCTGCTGCACACTGTGACATGGCCCCACAGTGACGTGGCCACTACTGACATGCTGCTCACTGTGACATGGCCCCCATAGTGACATGGCCACCACTGACCTGCTGCCCACTGTGACATGGCCCCAACAGTGACATGGCCACCACTGACCCGCTGACCACTGTGACATAGCCCCACAGTGACTTGGGCACCACTGACCTGCTGCCCACTGTGACATGGCCCCCATAGTGACATGGCCACGACTGACCTGCTGCCCACTGTGACATAGCCGCCACAGTCACATGGCAACCAGTGGCCTGTTGCTCACTGTGACATGGCCATCACTGACCTGCTGCACACTGTGACATGGCCCCACAGTGACGTGGCCACTACTGACCTGCTACCCACTGTGACATGGACCCCATAGTGACATGGCCACCACTGACCTGCTGCCCACTGTGACATGGCCCCCATAGTGACATGGCCACCACTGACCTGCTACCCACTGTGACATAGCCCCCACAGTGACATGGCAACCAGTGGCCTGTTGCTCACTGTGACATGGCCACCACTGACATGCTGCACACTGTGACATGACCTCAGAGTGACATGGCCACCACTGACCTGCTGCCCAATGTGACATAGCCCCCATAGTGACATGGCCACCACTGACCTGCTGCCCACTGTGACATGGCCACCATAGTGACACGGCCAGCACTGACCTGCTGCCCACTGTGACATAGCCCCCACAGTGACATGGCAACCAGTGGCCTGTTGCTCAATGTGACATGGCCATCACTGACCTGCTGCCCACTGTGACATGGCCCCACAGTGACGTGGCCACTACTGACCTGCTGCCCACTGTGACATGGCCCCCATAGTGACATGGCCACCACTGACCTGCTGCCCACTGTGACATAGCCCCCACAGTGACATGGCAACCAGTGGCCTGTTGCTCCCTGTGACATGGCCATCACTGACCTGCTGCACACTGTGACATGGCCCCCATAGTGACATGGCCACCACTGACCTGCTGCCCACTGTGACATGGCCCCAACAGTGACATGGACACCACTGACCCGCTGACCACTGTGACATAGCCCCACAGTGACTTGGGCACCACTGACCTGCTGCCCACTGTGACATGGCCCCCATTGTGACATGGACACAACTGACCTGCTGCCCACTGTGACATAGCCCCCACAGTGACATGGCAACCAGTGGCCTGTTGCTTACTGTGACATGGCCACCACTGACCTGCTGCACACTGTGACATGACCTCACAGTGACATGGCCACCACTGACCTGCTGCCCAATGTGACATAGCCGCCATAGTGACATGGCCACCACTGACCTGCTCCCCACTGTGACATGGCCACCATAGTGACATGGCCAGCACTGACCTGCTGCCCACTGTGACATAGCCCCCACAGTGACATGGCAACCAGTGGCCTGTTACTCACTGTGACATGGCCATCACTGACCTGCTGCACACTGTGACATGGCCCCACAGTGACGTGGCCACTACTGACCTGCTGCCCACTGTGACATGGCCCCCATAGTGACATGACCACCACTGACCTGCTGCCAACTGTGACATGGCCCCCATAGTGACATGGCCACCACTGACCTGCTGCCCACTGTGACATAGCCCCCACAGTGACATGGCAAAGAGTGGCCTGTTACTCACTGTGACATGGCCACCACTGACCTGCTGCACACTGTGACATGACCTCACAGTGACATGGCCACCACTGACCTGCTGCCCAATGTGACATAGCCCCCATAGTGACATGGCCACCACTGACCTGCTGCCCACTGTAACATGGCTACCATAGTGACACGGCCAGCACTGACCTGCTGCCCACTGTGACATAGCCCCCACAGTGACATGGCAACCAGTGGCCCGTTACTCACTGTGACATGGCCATCACTGAACTGCTGCACACTGTGACATGGCCCCACAGTGACGTGGCCACTACTGACCTGCTGCCCACTGTGACATGGCCCCCATAGTGACATTGCCACCACTGACCTGCTGCACACTGTGACATGACCTCACAGTGACATGGCCACCACTAACCCGCTGACACCTGTGACATGGCCCCTACAGTGACATGGCCACCACTGACCCGCTTACCACTGTGACATGGCCCCCACAGTGACATGGCCACAACTGACCTGCTGCCCACTGTGACATGGCCCCCACAGTGACATGGCTCCCACAGTGACATGGCCACCACTGACCCGCTGACCACTGTGACATGGCCCCCACAGTGACATGGCCACCACTGACCTGCTGCCCACTGTGACATGGACCCCATAGTGACATGGCCACCACTGACCTGCTGCCCACTGTGACATGGCCCCCATAGTGACATGGCCACCAATGACCTGCTGCCCAATGTGACATAGCCTCCATAGTGACATGGCCACAACTGATCTGCTGCCCACTGTGACATGGCGCCCACAGTGACATGGCCACAACTGACCTGCTGCACACTGTGACATGGCCCCCATAGTGACATGGCCAGCACTGACCTGATGCCCAATGTGACATAGCCCCCATAGTGACATGGCCACCAATGACCTGCTGCCCACTGTGACATGGCCACCATAGTGACATGGCCACCACTGACCTGCTGCCCACTGAGACATGGCCCCACAGTGACATGGCAACCAGTGGCCTGTTACTCAGTGTGACATGGCCATCACTGAGCTGCTGGACACTGTGACATGGCCCCACAGTGACGTGGCCACTACTGACCTGCTGCCCACTGTGACATGTCCCCCACAGTGATATGGCCACCACTGACACGCTGACCAATGTGACATAGCCCCACAGTGACTTGGGCACCACTGACCTGCTGCCCACTGTGACATGGCCCCCATAGTGACATGGCCACCACTGACCTGCTGCCCACTGTGACATGGCCCCCATAGTGGCATGGCCAGCACTGACCTGCTGCACACTGTGACATAGCCCCCACAGTGACATGGCAACCAGTGGCGTGTTGCTCACTGTGACATGGCCATCACTGACCTGCTGCACACTGTGACATGACCTCACAGTGACATGGCCACCACTGACCTACTCCCCACTGTGACATGTCCCATACAGTAAAATGATCACTACTGACATGCTGCCCACTGTCACATGGCCCCACAGTGATGTGGCCACCACTGACCTGCTGCCCACTGTGACTGGCCACCACAGTGACATGGCCACCTATGGACTGTTGCTCATTGTGACATGGCCACAACTGATCTGCTGCCCACTGTGACATGACCTCACAGTGACATGGCCACAATTGACCCGCTGACACCTGTGACATGACCACACAGTGACATGGCCACCACTGACCTGCTGACCACTGTGACATGGCCCCCACAGTGACATGGCCACCACTGACCCTCTGACCACTGTGACATGGCCCCCATAGTGACATGGCCCCACAGTGACATGGCCACCACTGACCCGCTGACCACTGTGACATGGCCACCACAGTGACATGGCCACCACTGACCTGCTGCCCACTGTGACATGGCCCCCATAGTGACATGGCCAGCACTGACCTGCTCCCCACTGTGACATGGCCCCCATACTGACATGGCCAGCACTGACCTGCTGCCCACTATGACATAGCCCCCACAGTGACATGGCAACCAGTGGCCTGTTACTCACTGTGACATGGCCATCACTGACCTGCTGCCCACTGTGACATGGCCCCATATAGACTTGGCCACAACTGACCTGCTGCCCACTGTGACATGGCCCCCACAGTGACATGGCCACAACTGACCTGCTGCCCAATGTGACATGGCCCCATAGTGACGTGGCCACCACTGACCTGCTGCCCACTGTGATATGGCCCCCATAGTGACATGTCCACCACTGACCTGCTGCCCAATGTGACATAGCCCCCATAGTGACATGGCCACCACTGACCTGCTGCACACTGTGACATGGCCCCACAGTGACGTGGCCACTACTGACCTGCTGCACACTGTGACATAGCCCCCACAGTGATATGGCAACCACTGGCCTGTTTCTCACTGTCACATGGCCACCACTGACCTGCTACCCACTGTGACTGGCCACCACAGGAACATGGCCACCAGTGGACTGTTGCTCATTGTGACATGGCCACAACTGATCTGCTGCCCACTGTGACATGACCTCACATTGACATGGCCACCACTGACCCGCTGACACCTGTGACATGGCCCCTATAGTGACATGGCCACCACTGACCCGCTGACCACTGTGACATGGCCCCCACAGTGACATGCCCACAACTGACCTGCTGCCCACTGTGACATGGCCCCCATAGTGACATGGCTCCCACAGTGACATGGCCACCACTGACCCGCTGACCACTGTGACATGGCCCCCACAGTGACATGGCCACCACTGACCTGCTGCCCACTGTGACATGGACCCCATAGTGACATGGCCACCAGTGACCTGCTGCCCAATGTGACATAGCCTCCATAGTGACATGGCCACCACTGACCTGCTGCCCACTGTGACATGGCCCCCATAGTGACATGGCCACCACTGACCTGCTGCCCACTGTGACATAGCCCCCACAGTGACATGGCCAGCACTGACCTGCTGCACACTGTGACATAGCCCCCACAGTGACATGGCAACCAGTGGCCTGTTGCTCACTGTGACATGGCCATCACTGACCTGCTGCACACTGTGACATGGCCCCACAGTGACGTGGCCACTACTGACATGCTGCTCACTGTGACATGGCCCCCATAGTGACATGGCCACTACTGACCTGCTGCCCACTGTGACATGGCCCCAACAGTGACATGGCCACCACTGACCCGCTGACCACTGTGACATAGCCCCACAGTGACTTGGGCACCACTGACCTGCTGCCCACTGTGACATGGCCCCCATAGTGACATGGCCACGACTGACCTGCTGCCCACTGTGACATAGCCCCCACAGTGACATGGCAACCAGTGGCCTGTTGCTCACTGTGACATGGCCATCACTGACCTGCTGCACACTGTGACATGGCCCCACAGTGACGTGGCCACTACTGACCTGCTACCCACTGTGACATGGACCCCATAGTGACATGGCCACCACTGACCTGCTGCCCACTGTGACATAGCCCCCACAGTGACATGGCAACCAGTGGCCTGTTGCTCACTGTGACATGGCCATCACTGACCTGCTGCACACTGTGACATGGCCCCACAGTGACGTGGCCACTACTGACCTGCTGCCCACTGTGACATGGCCCCCATAGTGACATGGCCACCACTGACCTGCTGCCCACTGTGACATAGCCCCCACAGTGACATGGCAACCAGTGGCCTGTTGCTCACTGTGACATGGCCATCACTGACCTGCTGCACACTGTGACATGGCCCCCATAGTGACATGGCCACCACTGACCTGCTGCCCACTGTGACATAGCCCCCACAGTGACATGGCAACCAGTGGCCTGTTGCTCCCTGTGACATGGCCATCACTGACCTGCTGCACACTGTGACATGGCCCCAACAGTGACATGGACACCACTGACCCGCTGACCACTGTGACATAGCCCCACAGTGATTTGGGCACCACTGACCTGCTGCCCACTGTGACATGGCCCCCATAGTGACATGGCCACCACTGACCTGCTGCCCACTGTGAGATGGCCCCCATAGTGACATGGCCACCACTGACCTGCTGCCCACTGTGACATAGCCCCCACAGTGACATGGCAACCAGTGGCCTGTTGCTCACTGTAACATGGCCATCACTGACCTGCTGCACACTGTGACATGGCCCCACAGTGACGTGGCCACTACTGACCTGCTGCACACTGTGACATGGCCCCCATTGTGACATGGACACAACTGACCTGCTGCCCACTGTGACATAGCCCCCACAGTGACATGGCAACCAGTGGCCTGTTGCTCACTGTGACATGGCCACCACTGACCTGCTGCACACTGTGACATGACCTCACAGTGACATGGCCACCACTGACCTGCTGCCCAATGTGACATAGCCGCCATAGTGACATGGCCACCACTGACCTGCTCCCCACTGTGACATGGCCACCATAGTGACATGGCCAGCACTGACCTGCTGCCCACTGTGACATAGCCCCCACAGTGACATGGCAACCAGTGGCCTGTTACTCACTGTGACATGGCCATCACTGACCTGCTGCACACTGTGACATGGCCCCACAGTGACGTGGCCACTACTGACCTGCTGCCCACTGTGCCATGGCCCCCATAGTGACATGACCACCACTGACCTGCTGCCAACTGTGACATGGCCCCCATAGTGACATGGCCACCACTGACCTGCTGCCCACTGTGACATGGCCACCATAGTGACATGGCCAGCACTGACCTGCTGCCCACTGTGACATAGCCCCCACAGTGACATGGCAACCAGTGGCCTGTTACTCACTGTGACATGGCCATCACTGACCTGCTGCACACTGTGACATGGCCCCACAGTGACGTGGCCACTACTGACCTGCTGCCCACTGTGACATGGCCCCCATAGTGACATGACCACCACTGACCTGCTGCCAACTGTGACATGGCCCCCATAGTGACATGGCCACCACTGACCTGCTGCCCACTGTGACATAGCCCCCACAGTGACATGGCAAAGAGTGGCCTGTTACTCACTGTGACATGGCCACCACTGACCTGCTGCACACTGTGACATGACCTCACAGTGACATGGCCACCACTGACCTGCTGCCCAATGTGACATAGCCCCCATAGTGACATGGCCACCACTGACCTGCTGCCCACTGTAACATGGCTACCATAGTGACACGGCCAGCACTGACCTGCTGCCCACTGTGACATAGCCCCCACAGTGACATGGCAACCAGTGGCCCGTTACTCACTGTGACATGGCCATCACTGAACTGCTGCACACTGTGACATGGCCCCACAGTGACGTGGCCACTACTGACCTGCTGCCCACTGTGACATGGCCCCCATAGTGACATTGCCACCACTGACCTGCTGCACACTGTGACATGACCTCACAGTGACATGGCCACCACTAACCCGCTGACACCTGTGACATGGCCCCTACAGTGACATGGCCACCACTGACCCGCTTACCACTGTGACATGGCCCCCACAGTGACATGGCCACAACTGACCTGCTGCCCACTGTGACATGGCCCCCACAGTGACATGGCTCCCACAGTGACATGGCCACCACTGACCCGCTGACCACTGTGACATGGCCCCCACAGTGACATGGCCACCACTGACCTGCTGCCCACTGTGACATGGACCCCATAGTGACATGGCCACCACTGACCTGCTGCCCACTGTGACATGGCCCCCATAGTGACATGGCCACCAATGACCTGCTGCCCAATGTGACATAGCCTCCATAGTGACATGGCCACAACTGATCTGCTGCCCACTGTGACATGGCGCCCACAGTGACATGGCCACAACTGACCTGCTGCACACTGTGACATGGCCCCCATAGTGACATGGCCAGCACTGACCTGATGCCCAATGTGACATAGCCCCCATAGTGACATGGCCACCAATGACCTGCTGCCCACTGTGACATGGCCACCATAGTGACATGGCCACCACTGACCTGCTGCCCACTGAGACATGGCCCCACAGTGACATGGCAACCAGTGGCCTGTTACTCAGTGTGACATGGCCATCACTGAGCTGCTGGACACTGTGACATGGCCCCACAGTGACGTGGCCACTACTGACCTGCTGCCCACTGTGACATGTCCCCCACAGTGATATGGCCACCACTGACACGCTGACCAATGTGACATAGCCCCACAGTGACTTGGGCACCACTGACCTGCTACCCACTGTGACATGGCCCCCATAGTGACATGGCCACCACTGACCTGCTGCCCACTGTGACATGGCCCCCATAGTGGCATGGCCAGCACTGACCTGCTGCACACTGTGACATAGCCCCCACAGTGACATGGCAACCAGTGGCGTGTTGCTCACTGTGACATGGCCATCACTGACCTGCTGCACACTGTGACATGACCTCACAGTGACATGGCCACCACTGACCTACTCCCCACTGTGACATGTCCCATACAGTAAAATGATCACTACTGACATGCTGCCCACTGTCACATGGCCCCACAGTGACGTGGCCACCACTGACCTGCTGCCCACTGTGACTGGCCACCACAGTGACATGGCCACCTATGGACTGTTGCTCATTGTGACATGGCCACAACTGATCTGCTGCCCACTGTGACATGACCTCACAGTGACATGGCCACAATTGACCCGCTGACACCTGTGACATGACCACACAGTGACATGGCCACCACTGACCTGCTGACCACTGTGACATGGCCCCCACAGTGACATGGCCACCACTGACCCTCTGACCACTGTGACATGGCCCCCATAGTGACATGGCCCCACAGTGACATGGCCACCACTGACCCGCTGACCACTGTGACATGGCCACCACAGTGACATGGCCACCACTGACCTGCTGCCCACTGTGACATGGCCCCCATACTGACATGGCCAGCACTGACCTGCTGCCCACTATGACATAGCCCCCACAGTGACATGGCAACCAGTGGCCTGTTACTCACTGTGACATGGCCATCACTGACCTGCTGCCCACTGTGACATGGCCCCATATAGACTTGGCCACAACTGACCTGCTGCCCACTGTGACATGGCCCCCACAGTGACATGGCCACAACTGACCTGCTGCCCAATGTGACATAGCCCCCATAGTGACATGGCCACCACTGACCTGCTGCACACTGTGACATGGCCCCACAGTGACGTGGCCACTACTGACCTGCTGCACACTGTGACATGGCCCCCATAGTGACATGGCCACCACTGACCTGCTGCCCACTATGACATGGCCACCATAGTGAGACGTCCAGCACTGACCTGCTGCCCACTGTGACATAGCCCCCACAGTGACATGGCAACCAGTGGCCTGTTACTCACTGTGACATGGCCATCACTGACCTGCTGCACACTGTGACATGGCCCCACAGTGACATGGTGACAACTGACCTGCTGCCCACTGTGACATAGCCCCCACAGTGATATGGCAACCACTGGCCTGTTTCTCACTGTCACATGGCCACCACTGACCTGCTACCCACTGTGACTGGCCACCACAGGAACATGGCCACCAGTGGACTGTTGCTCATTGTGACATGGCCACAACTGATCTGCTGCCCACTGTGACATGACCTCACATTGACATGGCCACCACTGACCTGCTGACACCTGTGACATGGCCCCTATAGTGACATGGCCACCACTGACCCGCTGACCACTGTGACATGGCCCCCACAGTGACATGCCCACAACTGACCTGCTGCCCACTGTGACATGGCCCCCATAGTGACATGGCTCCCACAGTGACATGGCCACCACTGACCCGCTGACCACTGTGACATGGCCCCCACAGTGACATGGCCACCACTGACCTGCTGCCCACTGTGACATGGACCCCATAGTGACATGGCCACCAGTGACCTGCTGCCCAATGTGACATAGCCTCCATAGTGACATGGCCACCACTGACCTGCTGCCCACTGTGACATGGCCCCCATAGTGACATGGCCACCACTGACCTGCTGCCCACTGTGACATAGCCCCCACAGTGACATGGCCAGCACTGACCTGCTGCACACTGTGACATAGCCCCCACAGTGACATGGCAACCAGTGGCCTGTTGCTCACTGTGACATGGCCATCACTGACCTGCTGCACACTGTGACATGGCCCCACAGTGACGTGGCCACTACTGACATGCTGCTCACTGTGACATGGCCCCCATAGTGACATGGCCACCACTGACCTGCTGCCCACTGTGACATGGCCCCAACAGTGACATGGCCACGACTGACCTGCTGCCCACTGTGACATAGCCCCCACAGTGACATGGCAACCAGTGGCCTGTTGCTCACTGTGACATGGCCATCACTGACCTGCTGCACACTGTGACATGGCCCCACAGTGACGTGGCCACTACTGACCTGCTACCCACTGTGACATGGACCCCATAGTGACATGGCCACCACTGACCTGCTGCCCACTGTGACATAGCCCCCACAGTGACATGGCAACCAGTGGCCTGTTGCTCACTGTGACATGGCCATCACTGACCTGCTGCACACTGTGACATGGCCCCACAGTGACGTGGCCACTACTGACCTGCTGCCCACTGTGACATGGCCCCCATAGTGACATGGCCACCACTGACCTGCTACCCACTGTGACATAGCCCCCACAGTGACATGGCAACCAGTGGCCTGTTGCTCACTGTGACATGGCCACCACTGACATGCTGCACACTGTGACATGACCTCAGAGTGACATGGCCACCACTGACCTACTGCCCAATGTGACATAGCCCCCATAGTGACATGGCCACCACTGACCTGCTGCCCACTGTGACATGGCCACCATAGTGACACGGCCAGCACTGACCTGCTGCCCACTGTGACATAGCCCCCACAGTGACATGGCAACCAGTGGCCTGTTGCTCACTGTGACATGGCCATCACTGACCTGCTGCCCACTGTGACATGGCCCCACAGTGACGTGGCCACTACTGACCTGCTGCCCACTGTGACATGGCCCCCATAGTGACATGGCCACCACTGACCTGCTGCCCACTGTGACATAGCCCCCACAGTGACATGGCAACCAGTGGCCTGTTGCTCACTGTGACATGGCCATCACTGACCTGCTGCACACTGTGACATGGCCCCCATAGTGACATGGCCACCACTGACCTGCTGCCCACTGTGACATAGCCCCCACAGTGACATGGCAACCAGTGGCCTGTTGCTCCCTGTGACATGGCCATCACTGACCTGCTGCACACTGTGACATGGCCCCCATAGTGACATGGCCACCACTGACCTGCTGCCCACTGTGACATGGCCCCAACAGTGACATGGACACCACTGACCCGCTGACCACTGTGACATAGCCCCACAGTGATTTGGGCACCACTGACCTGCTGCCCACTGTGACATGGCCCCCATAGTGACATGGCCACCACTGACCTGCTGCCCACTGTGAGATGGCCCCCATAGTGACATGGCCACCACTGACCTGCTGCCCACTGTGACATAGCCCCCACAGTGACATGGCAACCAGTGGCCTGTTGCTCACTGTAACATGGCCATCACTGACCTGCTGCACACTGTGACATGGCCCCACAGTGACGTGGCCACTACTGACCTGCTGCACACTGTGACATGGCCCCCATTGTGACATGGACACAACTGACCTGCTGCCCACTGTGACATAGCCCCCACAGTGACATGGCAACCAGTGGCCTGTTGCTCACTGTGACATGGCCACCACTGACCTGCTGCACACTGTGACATGACCTCACAGTGACATGGCCACCACTGACCTGCTGCCCAATGTGACATAGCCGCCATAGTGACATGGCCACCACTGACCTGCTCCCCACTGTGACATGGCCACCATAGTGACATGGCCAGCACTGACCTGCTGCCCACTGTGACATAGCCCCCACAGTGACATGGCAACCAGTGGCCTGTTACTCACTGTGACATGGCCATCACTGACCTGCTGCACACTGTGACATGGCCCCACAGTGACGTGGCCACTACTGACCTGCTGCCCACTGTGCCATGGCCCCCATAGTGACATGACCACCACTGACCTGCTGCCAACTGTGACATGGCCCCCATAGTGACATGGCCACCACTGACCTGCTGCCCACTGTGACATGGCCACCATAGTGACATGGCCAGCACTGACCTGCTGCCCACTGTGACATAGCCCCCACAGTGACATGGCAACCAGTGGCCTGTTACTCACTGTGACATGGCCATCACTGACCTGCTGCACACTGTGACATGGCCCCACAGTGACGTGGCCACTACTGACCTGCTGCCCACTGTGACATGGCCCCCATAGTGACATGACCACCACTGACCTGCTGCCAACTGTGACATGGCCCCCATAGTGACATGGCCACCACTGACCTGCTGCCCACTGTGACATAGCCCCCACAGTGACATGGCAAAGAGTGGCCTGTTACTCACTGTGACATGGCCACCACTGACCTGCTGCACACTGTGACATGACCTCACAGTGACATGGCCACCACTGACCTGCTGCCCAATGTGACATAGCCCCCATAGTGACATGGCCACCACTGACCTGCTGCCCACTGTAACATGGCTACCATAGTGACACGGCCAGCACTGACCTGCTGCCCACTGTGACATAGCCCCCACAGTGACATGGCAACCAGTGGCCCGTTACTCACTGTGACATGGCCATCACTGAACTGCTGCACACTGTGACATGGCCCCACAGTGACGTGGCCACTACTGACCTGCTGCCCACTGTGACATGGCCCCCATAGTGACATTGCCACCACTGACCTGCTGCACACTGTGACATGACCTCACAGTGACATGGCCACCACTAACCCGCTGACACCTGTGACATGGCCCCTACAGTGACATGGCCACCACTGACCCGCTTACCACTGTGACATGGCCCCCACAGTGACATGGCCACAACTGACCTGCTGCCCACTGTGACATGGCCCCCACAGTGACATGGCTCCCACAGTGACATGGCCACCACTGACCCGCTGACCACTGTGACATGGCCCCCACAGTGACATGGCCACCACTGACCTGCTGCCCACTGTGACATGGACCCCATAGTGACATGGCCACCACTGACCTGCTGCCCACTGTGACATGGCCCCCATAGTGACATGGCCACCAATGACCTGCTGCCCAATGTGACATAGCCTCCATAGTGACATGGCCACAACTGATCTGCTGCCCACTGTGACATGGCGCCCACAGTGACATGGCCACAACTGACCTGCTGCACACTGTGACATGGCCCCCATAGTGACATGGCCAGCACTGACCTGATGCCCAATGTGACATAGCCCCCATAGTGACATGGCCACCAATGACCTGCTGCCCACTGTGACATGGCCACCATAGTGACATGGCCACCACTGACCTGCTGCCCACTGAGACATGGCCCCACAGTGACATGGCAACCAGTGGCCTGTTACTCAGTGTGACATAGCCATCACTGAGCTGCTGGACACTGTGACATGGCCCCACAGTGACGTGGCCACTACTGACCTGCTGCCCACTGTGACATGTCCCCCACAGTGATATGGCCACCACTGACACGCTGACCAATGTGACATAGCCCCACAGTGACTTGGGCACCACTGACCTGCTACCCACTGTGACATGGCCCCCATAGTGACATGGCCACCACTGACCTGCTGCCCACTGTGACATGGCCCCCATAGTGGCATGGCCAGCACTGACCTGCTGCACACTGTGACATAGCCCCCACAGTGACATGGCAACCAGTGGCGTGTTGCTCACTGTGACATGGCCATCACTGACCTGCTGCACACTGTGACATGACCTCACAGTGACATGGCCACCACTGACCTACTCCCCACTGTGACATGTCCCATACAGTAAAATGATCACTACTGACATGCTGCCCACTGTCACATGGCCCCACAGTGACGTGGCCACCACTGACCTGCTGCCCACTGTGACTGGCCACCACAGTGACATGGCCACCTATGGACTGTTGCTCATTGTGACATGGCCACAACTGATCTGCTGCCCACTGTGACATGACCTCACAGTGACATGGCCACAATTGACCCGCTGACACCTGTGACATGACCACACAGTGACATGGCCACCACTGACCTGCTGACCACTGTGACATGGCCCCCACAGTGACATGGCCACCACTGACCCTCTGACCACTGTGACATGGCCCCCATAGTGACATGGCCCCACAGTGACATGGCCACCACTGACCCGCTGACCACTGTGACATGGCCACCACAGTGACATGGCCACCACTGACCTGCTGCCCACTGTGACATGGCCCCCATAGTGACATGGCCAGCACTGACCTGCTCCCCACTGTGACATGGCCCCCATACTGACATGGCCAGCACTGACCTGCTGCCCACTATGACATAGCCCCCACAGTGACATGGCAACCAGTGGCCTGTTACTCACTGTGACATGGCCATCACTGACCTGCTGCCCACTGTGACATGGCCCCATATAGACTTGGCCACAACTGACCTGCTGCCCACTGTGACATGGCCCCCACAGTGACATGGCCACAACTGACCTGCTGCCCACTGTGATATGGCCCCCATAGTGACATGTCCACCACTGACCTGCTGCCCAATGTGACATAGCCCCCATAGTGACATGGCCACCACTGACCTGCTGCACACTGTGACATGGCCCCACAGTGACGTGGCCACTACTGACCTGCTGCACACTGTGACATGGCCCCCATAGTGACATGGCCACCACTGACCTGCTGCCCACTATGACATGGCCACCATAGTGAGACGTCCAGCACTGACCTGCTGCCCACTGTGACATAGCCCCCACAGTGACATGGCAACCAGTGGCCTGTTACTCACTGTGACATGGCCATCACTGACCTGCTGCACACTGTGACATGGCCCCACAGTGACATGGCGACAACTGACCTGCTGCCCACTGTGACATAGCCCCCACAGTGATATGGCAACCACTGGCCTGTTTCTCACTGTCACATGGCCACCACTGACCTGCTACCCACTGTGACTGGCCACCACAGGAACATGGCCACCAGTGGACTGTTGCTCATTGTGACATGGCCACAACTGATCTGCTGCCCACTGTGACATGACCTCACAGTGACATGGCCACCACTGACCCGCTGACACCTGTGACATGGCCCCTATAGTGACATGGCCACCACTGACCCGCTGACCACTGTGACATGGCCCCCACAGTGACATGCCCACAACTGACCTGCTGCCCACTGTGACATGTCCCCCATAGTGATATGGCTCCCACAGTGACATGGCCACCACTGACCCGCTGACCACTGTGACATGGCCCCCACAGTGACATGGCCACCACTGACCTGCTGCCCACTGTGACATGGACCCCATAGTGACATGGCCACCACTGACCTGCTGCCCAATGTGACATAGCCTCCATAGTGACATGGCCACCACTGACCTGCTGCCCACTGTGACATAGCCCCCACAGTGACATGGCCAGCACTGACCTGCTGCACACTGTGACATAGCCCCCACAGTGACATGGCAACCAGTGGCCTGTTGCTCACTGTGACATGGCCATCACTGACCGGCTGCACACTGTGACATGGCCCCACAGTGACGTGGCCACTACTGACATGCTGCTCACTGTGACATGGCCCCCATAGTGACATGGCCACCACTGACCTGCTGCCCACTGTGACATGGCCCCAACAGTGACATGGCCACCACTGACCCGCTGACCACTGTGACATAGCCCCACAGTGACTTGGGCACCACTGACCTGCTGCCCACTGTGACATGGCCCCCATAGTGACATGGCCACGACTGACCTGCTACCCACTGTGACATAGCCCCCACAGTGACATGGCAACCAGTGGCCTGTTGCTCACTGTGACATGGCCATCACTGACCTGCTGCACACTGTGACATGGCCCCACAGTGACGTGGCCACTACTGACCTGCTACCCACTGTGACATGGACCCCATAGTGACATGGCCACCACTGACCTGCTGCCCACTGTGACATAGCCCCCACAGTGACATGGCAACCAGTGGCCTGTTGCTCACTGTGACATGGCCATCACTGACCTGCTGCACACTGTGACATGGCCCCACAGTGACGTGGCTACTACTGACCTGCTGCCCACTGTGACATGGCCCCCATAGTGACATGGCCACCACTGACCTGCTACCCACTGTGACATAGCCCCCACAGTGACATGGCAACCAGTGGCCTGTTGCTCACTGTGACATGGCCACCACTGACATGCTGCACACTGTGACATGACCTCAGAGTGACATGGCCACCACTGACCTACTGCCCAATGTGACATAGCCCCCATAGTGACATGGCCACCACTGACCTGCTGCCCACTGTGACATGGCCACCATAGTGACACGGCCAGCACTGACCTGCTGCCCACTGTGACATAGCCCCCACAGTGACATGGCAACCAGTGGCCTGTTGCTCACTGTGACATGGCCATCACTGACCTGCTGCCCACTGTGACATGGCCCCACAGTGACGTGGCCACTACTGACCTGCTGCCCACTGTGACATGGCCCCCATAGTGACATGGCCACCACTGACCTGCTGCCCACTGTGACATAGCCCCCACAGTGACATGGCAACCAGTGGCCTGTTGCTCACTGTGACATGGCCATCACTGACCTGCTGCACACTGTGACATGGCCCCCATAGTGACATGGCCACCACTGACCTGCTGCCCACTGTGACATAGCCCCCACAGTGACATGGCCACCAGTGGCCTGTTGCTCCCTGTGACATGGCCATCACTGACCTGCTGCACACTGTGACATGGCCCCCATAGTGACATGGCCACCACTGACCTGCTGCCCACTGTGACATGGCCCCAACAGTGACATGGACACCACTGACCCGCTGACCACTGTGACATAGCCCCACAGTGATTTGGGCACCACTGACCTGCTGCCCACTGTGACATGGCCCCCATAGTGACATGGCCACCACTGACCTGCTGCCCACTGTGAGATGGCCCCCATAGTGACATGGCCACCACTGACCTGCTGCCCACTGTGACATAGCCCCCACAGTGACATGGCAACCAGTGGCCTGTTGCTCACTGTAACATGGCCATCACTGACCTGCTGCACACTGTGACATGGCCCCACAGTGACGTGGCCACTACTGACCTGCTGCACACTGTGACATGGCCCCCATTGTGACATGGACACAACTGACCTGCTGCCCACTGTGACATAGCCCCCACAGTGACATGGCAACCAGTGGCCTGTTGCTCACTGTGACATGGCCACCACTGACCTGCTGCCCAATGTGACATAGCCGCCATAGTGACATGGCCACCACTGACCTGCTCCCCACTGTGACATGGCCACCATAGTGACATGGCCAGCACTGACCTGCTGCCCACTGTGACATAGCCCCCACAGTGACATGGCAACCAGTGGCCTGTTACTCACTGTGACATGGCCATCACTGACCTGCTGCACACTGTGACATGGCCCCACAGTGACGTGGCCACTACTGACCTGCTGCCCACTGTGCCATGGCCCCCATAGTGACATGACCACCACTGACCTGCTGCCAACTGTGACATGCCCCCATAGTGACATGGCCACCACTGACCTGCTGCCCACTGTGACATAGCCCCCACAGTGACATGGCAAAGAGTGGCCTGTTACTCACTGTGACATGGCCACCACTGACCTGCTGCACACTGTGACATGACCTCACAGTGACATGGCCACCACTGACCTGCTGCCCAATGTGACATAGCCCCCATAGTGACATGGCCACCACTGACCTGCTGCCCACTGTAACATGGCTACCATAGTGACACGGCCAGCACTGACCTGCTGCCCACTGTGACATAGCCCCCACAGTGACATGGCAACCAGTGGCCCGTTACTCACTGTGACATGGCCATCACTGAACTGCTGCACACTGTGACATGGCCCCACAGTGACGTGGCCACTACTGACCTGCTGCCCACTGTGACATGGCCCCCATAGTGACATTGCCACCACTGACCTGCTGCACACTGTGACATGACCTCACAGTGACATGGCCACCACTAACCCGCTGACACCTGTGACATGGCCCCTACAGTGACATGGCCACCACTGACCACTGACCACTGTGACATGGACCCCATTGTGACATGGCCACCACTGACCTGCTGCCCACTGTGACATGGCCCCCATAGTGACATGGCCACCAATGACCTGCTGCCCAATGTGACATAGCCTCCATAGTGACATGGCCACAACTGATCTGCTGCCCACTGTGACATGGCCCCCACAGTGACATGGCCACAACTGACCTGCTGCACACTGTGACATGGCCCCCATAGTGACATGGCCAGCACTGACCTGATGCCCAATGTGACATAGCCCCCATAGTGACATGGCCACCAATGACCTGCTGCCCACTGTGACATGGCCACCATAGTGACATGGCCAAAACTGACCTGCTGCCCACTGTGACATGGCCCCACAGTGACATGGCAACCAGTGGCCTGTTACTCACTGTGACATGGCCATCACTGAGCTGCTGGACACTGTGACATGGCCCCACAGTGACGTGGCCACTACTGACCTGCTGCCCACTGTGACATGTCCCCCACAGTGATATGGCCACCACTGACACGCTGACCAATGTGACATAGCCCCACAGTGACTTGGGCACCACTGACCTGCTGCCCACTGTGACATGGCCCCCATAGTCACATTGACACAACTGACCTGCTGCCCACTGTGACATAGCCCTCACAGTGACATGGCAACCAGTGGCCTGTTTCTCACTGTGACATGGCCACCACTGACCTGCTGCCCACTGTGAGATGGCCACCATAGTGACATGGCCACCACTGACCTGCTGCCCACTGTGACATAGCCCCCACAGTGACATGGCAACCAGTGTCCTATTCCTCACTGTGACATGGCCACCACTGACCTGCTGCACACTGTGACATGACCTCACAGTGACATGGCCACCACTGACCTGCTACCCACTGTGACATGGCCCCCATAGTGACATGGCCACCACTGACCTGCTGCCCACTGTGACATGGCCCCCACAGTGACATGGCAACCAGTGGCCTGTTGCTCACTGTGACATGGCCATCACTGACCTGCTGCACACTGTGACGTGGCCCCACAGTGACGTGGCCACTACTGACCTGCTGCCCACTGTGACATGACCCCCATAGTGACATGGCCACCACTGACCTGCTGCCCACTGTGACATGGTCCCCATAGTGACATGGCCACCACTGACCTGCTGCCCATTGTGAGATAAACCCCACAGTGACATGGCAACCAGTGGCCTGTTGCTCACTGTGACATGGCCACCACTGACCTGCTGCCCACTGTGAAATGGTCCCCACAATGACATGGCCAACACTGATCAGCTGACCACTGTGACATAGCCCCACAGTGACCTGGCCACCACTGACCTGCTACCCACTCTGACATGGCCCCCATAGTGACATTGCCACCACTGACCTGCTACCCACTGTGACATAGCCCCCCAGTGACCTGGCCACCACTGACCTGCTACCCACTGTGACATGGCCCCCATAGTGACCTGGCCACCACTGACCTGCTACCCACTGTGACATGGCCCCCATAGTGACATGGCCACTACTGACCTGCTGCCCACTGTGACATGGCCCCCACAGTGACATGGCCATCACTGACCTGCTGCCCACTGTGACACAGCCCCCACAGTGACATGGCAACCAGTGGCCTGTTGCTCACTGTGACATGGCCATCACTGACCTGCTGCACAATGTGACATGGCCCCACAGTGACGTGGCCACTACTGACCTGCTGCCCACTGTGACATGGCCCCCGTATTGACGTGGCCACTACTGACCTGCTGACCACTGTGACATGGTCCCCACAGTGTCATGGCCACCACTGATCCGCTGACCACTGTGATATAGCCCCACAGCGACATGGCCACCACTGATCTGCTACCCACTGTGACATAGCCCCCCAGTGACCTGGCCACCACTGACCTGCTACCCACTGTGACATGGCCCCCATAGTGACCTGGCCACCACTGACCTGCTGCCCACTGTGACATGGCCCCCATAGTGACATGGCCACGACTGAACTGCTGCCCACTGTGACATGGCCCCATAGTGACATGGCCACCACTGACCTGCTGCCTACTGTGACATAGCCCCCACAGTGACATGGCAAGCAGTGGCCTGTTGCTCACTGTGACATGGCCATCACTGACCTGCTGCACACTGTGATATGACCTCACAGTGACATGGCCACCACTGACCTGCTGCCCAATGTGACATAGCCTCCATAGTGATATGGCCACCACTGACCTGCTGCCCACTGTGACATGGACCCATAGTGACATGGCCACAACTGACCTGCTGCCCACTGTGACATGGTCCCCACAGTGACATGGCCACCACTGATCCGCTGACCACTGTGACAAAGCCCCACAGTGACGTGGCCACCACTGACCTCCTTCCCACTGTGACATGGCCCCCATAGTGACATTGCCACCACTGATCTGCTACCCACTGTGACATAGCCCCCCAGTGACCTGGCCACCACTGAACTGCTACCCACTGTGACATGGCCCCCATAGTGATATGGGCACCACTGACATGCTGCCCACTTTGACATGGCCCCCATAGGGACTTGGCCACAACTGACCTGCTGCCCACTGTGACATGGTCCCCACAGTGACATGGCCACCACTGATCCGCTGACCACTGTGACATAGCCCCACAGTGACCTGGCCACCACTGACCTGCTACCCACTGTGACATGGCCCCCGTATTGACGTGGCCACTACTGACCTGCTGCCCACTGTGACATGACCTCACAGTGACATGGCCACCACTGACCAGCTGCCCAATGTGACATAGCCCCCATAGTGACATGGCCACCACTGACCTGCTGCCCACTGTGACATTGACCCACAGTGACATGGCCACAACTGACCTGCTGACCACTGTGACATGGTCCCCACAGTGACATGGCCACCACTGATCCGCTGACCACTGTGACATAGCACCACAGTGACATGGCCACCACTGACCTGCTACCCACTGTGACATGGCCCCCATAGTGACCTGGCCACCACTGACCTGCTGCCCACTGTGACATAGCCCCCATAGTGACATGGCTAGCCCTTACCTGCTACCCACTGTGACACAGCCCCCACAGTGACATGGCAACCAGTGGCCTGTTTCTCACTGTGACATGGCCACCACTGACCTGCTACCCACTGTGACATGGCCCCCATAGTGACCTGGCCACCACTGACCTGCTGCCCACTGTGACATAGCCCCCATAGTGACATGGCTAGCCCTTACCTGCTACCCACTGTGACACAGCCCCCACAGTGACATGGCAACCAGTGGCCTGTTTCTCACTGTGACATGGCCACCACTGACCTGTTGCACACTGTGACATGACCTCACAGTGACATGGCCACCACTGACCGGCTGCCCACTGTGTCATGGCACCCATAGTGACATTGCCACCACTGACCTGTTGCCCACTGTGACATAGACCCCACAGTGACATGGCAACCAGTGGCCTGTTGCTCACTGTGACATGGCCACCACGGAGCTGCTGCACACTGTGACATGGTACCCACAGTGACCTGGCCACCACTGACCTGCTACCCACTGTGACATGGCCCCCATAGTGATATGGGCACCACTGACATGCTGCCCACTGTGACATAGCCCCCATAGTGACATGGGCACCACTGACCTGCTGCCCACTGTGTCATGGCCGCCATAGTGACATGGCCACCACTGACCTGCTGCCCACTGTGACATAGACCCACAGTGACATGGCAACCAGAGGCCTGTTGCTCACTGTGACATGGCCACCACAGACCTGCTGCACACTGTAACATGGTACCCACAGTGACATGGCCACCACTGATCCGCTGACCACTGTGACATGACCTCACAGTGACATGGCCACCACTGATCAGCTGCCCAATGTGACATAGCCCCCATAGTGACATGGTCACCACTGACCTGCTGCCCACTGTGACATAGCCCCCACAGTGACATGGCAACCAGTGGCCTGTTGCTCACTGTGACATGGCCATCACTGACCTGCTGCACACTGTGACATGGCCCCACAGTGACGTGGCCACTACTGACCTGCTGCACACTGTGACATGGCCCCCATAGTGACATGGCCACCACTGACCTGCTGCCCACTGTGACATGGCCCCCATAGTGACATGGCCACAACTGACCTGCTGCCCACTGTGACTTAGCCCCCACAGTGACATGGCAACCAGTGGCCTGTTGCTCACTGTGACATGACCTCACAGTGACATGGCCACCACTGACCTGCTGCACACTGTGACATTGCCCCACAGTGACGTGGCCACTACTGACCTGCTGCCCACTGTGACATGGCCCCAATAGTGACATGGCCACCACTGACCTGCTGCCCACTGTGACATGGCCCCCATAGTGACATGGCCACCACTGACATGCTGCCCACTGTGACATGGCCCCCATAGTGACTTGGCCAGCACTGACATGCTGCCCACTGTGACTTAGCCCCCACAGTGACATGGCCACCACTGACCTGGTCCCCACTGTGACATGGCCCCCATATAGACGTGGCCACTACTGACCTGCTGCCCACTGTGACATGACCTCACAGTGACATGTTCACAACTGACCTGCTGCCCACTGTGACTTAGCCCCCACAGTGACATGGCAAGCAGTGGCCTGTTGCTCACTGTGACATGGCCACCACTGACCTGCTGCACACTGTGACATGACATCACCGTGACATGGCCACCACTCACCTGCTGCCCAATGTGACATAGCCTCCATAGTGACATGGCCACCACTGACCTGCTGCCCACTGTGACATGGACCCATAGTGACATGGCCACAACTGACCTCCTGCCCACTGTGACATGGTCCCCACAGTGACATGGCCACCACTGACCTGCTACCCACTGTGACATGGACCCCATAGTGACCTGGCCACCACTGACATGCTGCCCACTGTGACATGGCCCCCATAGTGAAATGGGAACCACTGACCTGCTGCCCAAAGTGACATAGCCCCCATAGTGACATGGCCACCACTGACCTGCTGCCCACTGTGACATGGACTCATAGTGACATGGCACCACTGACCTGCTGCCCACTGTGACATGGCCCTCATAGAGACTTGGCCAGCACTGACCTGCTGCCCACTGTGACATAGCCCCCACAGTGACATGGCAACCAGTGGCCTGTTTCTCACTGTGACATGGCCACCACTGACCTGCTGCACACTGTGACATAGCCCCCATAGTGACATGGCCACCACTGACCTGCTGCCCACTGTGACATTGACCCACAGTGACATGGCCACAACTGACCTGCTGACCACTGTGACATGGTCCCCACAGTGACATGGCCACCACTGATCCGCTGACCACTGTGACATAGCACCACAGTGACATGGCCACCACTGACCTGCTACCCACTGTGACATGGCCCCCATAGTGACCTGGCCACCACTGACCTGCTGCCCACTGTGACATAGCCCCCATAGTGACATGGCTAGCCCTTACCTGCTACCCACTGTGACACAGCCCCCACAGTGACATGGCAACCAGTGGCCTGTTTCTCACTGTGACATGGCCACCACTGACCTGTTGCACACTGTGACATGACCTCACAGTGACATGGCCACCACTGACCGGCTGCCCACTGTGTCATGGCACCCATAGTGACATTGCCACCACTGACCTGTTGCCCACTGTGACATAGACCCCACAGTGACATGGCAACCAGTGGCCTGTTGCTCACTGTGACATGGCCACCACGGAGCTGCTGCACACTGTGACATGGTACCCACAGTGACCTGGCCACCACTGACCTGCTGCCCACTGTGACATGGCCCCCATAGTGATATGGGCACCACTGACATGCTGCCCACTGTGACATAGCCCCCATAGTGACATGGCCACCACTGACCTGCTGCCCACTGTGACATAGACCCACAGTGACATGGCAAACAGAGGCCTGTTGCTCACTGTGACATGGCCACCACAGACCTGCTGCACACTGTAACATGGTACCCACAGTGACATGGCCACCACTGATCCGCTGACCACTGTGACATGACCTCACAGTGACATGGCCACCACTGATCAGCTGCCCAATGTGACATAGCCCCCATAGTGACATGGTCACCACTGACCTGCTGCCCACTGTGACATAGCCCCCACAGTGACATGGCAACCAGTGGCCTGTTGCTCACTGTGACATGGCCATCACTGACCTGCTGCACACTGTGACATGGCCCCACAGTGACGTGGCCACTACTGACCTGCTGCACACTGTGACATGGCCCCCATAGTGACATGGCCACCACTGACCTGCTGCCCACTGTGACATGGCCCCCATAGTGACATGGCCACAACTGACCTGCTGCCCACTGTGACTTAGCCCCCACAGTGACATGGCAACCAGTGGCCTGTTGCTCACTGTGACATGACCTCACAGTGACATGGCCACCACTGACCTGCTGCACACTGTGACATTGCCCCACAGTGACGTGGCCACTACTGACCTGCTGCCCACTGTGACATGGCCCCAATAGTGACATGGCCACCACTGACCTGCTGCCCACTGTGACATGGCCCCCATAGTGACATGGCCACCACTGACATGCTGCCCACTGTGACATGGCCCCCATAGTGACTTGGCCAGCACTGACATGCTGCCCACTGTGACTTAGCCCCCACAGTGACATGGCCACCACTGACCTGGTACCCACTGTGACATGGCCCCCATATAGACGTGGCCACTACTGACCTGCTGCCCACTGTGACATGACCTCACAGTGACATGGCAAGCAGTGGCCTGTTGCTCACTGTGACATGGCCACCACTGACCTGCTGCACACTGTGACATGACATCACCGTGACATGGCCACCACTCACCTGCTGCCCAATGTGACATAGCCTCCATAGTGACATGGCCACCACTGACCTGCTGCCCACTGTGACATGGACCCATAGTGACATGGCCACAACTGACCTCCTGCCCACTGTGACATGGTCCCCACAGTGACATGGCCACCACTGACCTGCTACCCACTGTGACATGGACCCCATAGTGACCTGGCCACCACTGACATGCTGCCCACTGTGACATAGCCCCCATAGTGACATGGCCACCACTGACCTGCTGCCCACTGTGACATGGACTCATAGTGACATGGCACCACTGACCTGCTGCCCACTGTGACATGGCCCTCATAGAGACTTGGCCAGCACTGACCTGCTGCCCACTGTGACATAGCCCCCACAGTGACATGGCAACCAGTGGCCTGTTTCTCACTGTGACATGGCCACCACTGACCTGCTGCACACTGTGACATAGCCCCCATAGTGACATGGCCACCACTGATCTGCTGCCCACTGTGACATGGCCCCCATAGTGACATGGCCACAACTGACCTGCTGCCCACTGTGACATAGACCCCACAGTGACATCGCGACCAGTGGCCTGTTGCTCACTGTGACATGGCCATCACTGACCTGCTGCACACTGTGACATGGCCCCACAGTGACGTTCCCACTAATGACCTGCTGCACACTGTGACATGGCCCCCATAGTGACATGGACACCACTGACCAGCTGCCCACTGTGACACAGCCGCCGTAGTGACATAGCCACCACTGACCTGCTGCACACTGTGACATGGACCCACAGTGACATGGCCAAAACTGACCTGCTGACCACTGTGACATGGTCCCCACAGTGTCATGGCCACCACTGATCCGCTGACCACTGTGACATAGCCCCCACAATGACATGGCCACCACTGACCCGCTGACCACTGTGACATGGCCCCCACAGTGACATGGCCACCACTGACCTGCTGCCCAATGTGACATAGCCTCCATAGTGACATGGCCACCACTGACCTGCTGCCCACTGTGACATGGCCCCCACAGTGACATGGCAACCAGTGGCCTGTTGCTCACTGTAACATGGCCATCACTGACCTGCTGCACACTGTGACATGACCTCACAGTGACATGGCCACCACTGACCTGCTGCCAAATGTGACATAGCCCCCAGAGTGACATGGCCACCCTGACCTGCTGCCCACTGTGACATGGACTCATAGTGACATGGCCACAACTGACCTTCTGCCCACTGTGACATGACCTCACAGTGACATGGCCACCACTGATCCGCTGACCACTGTGACATAGCCCCACATTGACCTGGGCACCACTGACCTGCTACCCACTGTGACATGGCCCCCATAGTGGCATGGCCAGCACTGACCTGCTGCACACTGTGACATAGCCCCCACAGTGACATGGCAACCAGTGGCGTGTTGCTCACTGTGACATGGCCATCACTGACCTGCTGCACACTGTGACATGACCTCACAGTGACATGGCCACCACTGACCTACTCCCCACTGTGACATGTCCCATACAGTAAAATGATCACTACTGACATGCTGCCCACTGTCACATGGCCCCACAGTGACGTGGCCACCACTGACCTGCTGCCCACTGTGACATAGCCCCCACAGTGACATGGCAACCAGTGGCCTGTTACTCACTGTGACATGGCCATCACTGACCTGCTGCACACTGTGACATGGCCCCACAGTGACATGGCGACAACTGACCTGCTGCCCACTGTGACATAGCCCCCACAGTGATATGGCAACCACTGGCCTGTTTCTCACTGTCACATGGCCACCACTGACCTGCTACCCACTGTGACTGGCCACCACAGGAACATGGCCACCAGTGGACTGTTGCTCATTGTGACATGGCCACAACTGATCTGCTGCCCACTGTGACATGACCTCACAGTGACATGGCCACCACTGACCCGCTGACACCTGTGACATGGCCCCTATAGTGACATGGCCACCACTGACCCGCTGACCACTGTGACATGGCCCCCACAGTTACATGCCCACAACTGACCTGCTGCCCACTGTGACATGGCCCCAATAGTGACATGGCTCCCACAGTGACATGGCCACCACTGACCCGCTGACCACTGTGACATGGCCCCCACAGTGACATGGCCACCACTGACCTGCTGCCCACTGTGACATGGACCCCATAGTGACATGGCCACCAGTGACCTGCTGCCCAATGTGACATAGCCTCCATAGTGACATGGCCACCACTGACCTGCTGCCCACTGTGACATGGCCCCCATAGTGACATGGCCACCACTGACCTGCTGCCCACTGTGACATAGCCCCCACAGTGACATGGCCAGCACTGACCTGCTGCACACTGTGACATAGCCCCCACAGTGACATGGCAACCAGTGGCCTGTTGCTCACTGTGACATGGCCATCACTGACCTGCTGCACACTGTGACATGGCCCCACAGTGACGTGGCCACTACTGACATGCTGCTCACTGTGACATGGCCCCCATAGTGACATGGCCACCACTGACCTGCTGCCCACTGTGACATGGCCCCAACAGTGACATGGCCACCACTGACCCGCTGACCACTGTGACATAGCCCCACAGTGACTTGGGCACCACTGACCTGCTGCCCACTGTGACATGGCCCCCATAGTGACATGGCCACGACTGACCTGCTGCCCACTGTGACATAGCCCCCACAGTGACATGGCAACCAGTGGCCTGTTGCTCACTGTGACATGGCCATCACTGACCTGCTGCACACTGTGACATGGCCCCACAGTGACGTGGCCACTACTGACCTGCTACCCACTGTGACATGGACCCCATAGTGACATGGCCACCACTGACCTGCTGCCCACTGTGACATAGCCCCCACAGTGACATGGCAACCAGTGGCCTGTTGCTCACTGTGACATGGCCATCACTGACCTGCTGCACACTGTGACATGGCCCCACAGTGACGTGGCCACTACTGACCTGCTGCCCACTGTGACATGGCCCCCATAGTGACATGGCCACCACTGACCTGCTACCCACTGTGACATAGCCCCCACAGTGACATGGCAACCAGTGGCCTGTTGCTCACTGTGACATGGCCACCACTGACATGCTGCACACTGTGACATGACCTCAGAGTGACATGGCCACCACTGACCTGCTGCCCAATGTGACATAGCCCCCATAGTGACATGGCCACCACTGACCTGCTGCCCACTGTGACATGGCCACCATAGTGACACGGCCAGCACTGACCTGCTGCCCACTGTGACATAGCCCCCACAGTGACATGGCAACCAGTGGCCTGTTGCTCACTGTGACATGGCCATCACTGACCTGCTGCCCACTGTGACATGGCCCCACAGTGACGTGGCCACTACTGACCTGCTGCCCACTGTGACATGGCCCCCATAGTGACATGGCCACCACTGACCTGCTGCCCACTGTGACATAGCCCCCACAGTGACATGGCAACCAGTGGCCTGTTGCTCACTGTGACATGGCCATCACTGACCTGCTGCACACTGTGACATGGCCCCCATAGTGACATGGCCACCACTGACCTGCTGCCCACTGTGACATAGCCCCCACAGTGACATGGCAACCAGTGGCCTGTTGCTCCCTGTGACATGGCCATCACTGACCTGCTGCACACTGTGACATGGCCCCCATAGTGACATGGCCACCACTGACCTGCTGCCCACTGTGAGATGGCCACCATAGTGACATGGCCACCACTGACCTGCTGCCCACTGTGACATAGCCCCACAGTGATTTGGGCACCACTGACCTGCTGCCCACTGTGACATGGCCCCCATAGTGACATGGCCACCACTGACCTGCTGCCCACTGTGAGATGGCCACCATAGTGACATGGCCACCACTGACCTGCTGCCCACTGTGACATAGCCCCCACAGTGACATGGCAACCAGTGGCCTGTTGCTCACAGTAACATGGCCATCACTGACCTGCTGCACACTGTGACATGGCCCCACAGTGACGTGGCCACTACTGACCTGCTGCACACTGTGACATGGCCCCCATTGTGACATGGACACAACTGACCTGCTGCCCACTGTGACATAGCCCCCACAGTGACATGGCAACCAGTGGCCTGTTGCTCACTGTGACATGGCCATCACTGACCTGCTGCACACTGTGACATGGCCCCACAGTGACGTGGCCACTACTGACCTGCTACCCACTGTGACATGGACCCCATAGTGACATGGCCACCACTGACCTGCTGCCCACTGTGACATAGCCCCCACAGTGACATGGCAACCAGTGGCCTGTTGCTCACTGTGACATGGCCATCACTGACCTGCTGCACACTGTGACATGGCCCCACAGTGACGTGGCCACTACTGACCTGCTGCCCACTGTGACATGGCCCCCATAGTGACATGGCCACCACTGACCTGCTACCCACTGTGACATAGCCCCCACAGTGACATGGCAACCAGTGGCCTGTTGCTCACTGTGACATGGCCACCACTGACATGCTGCACACTGTGACATGACCTCAGAGTGACATGGCCACCACTGACCTACTGCCCAATGTGACATAGCCCCCATAGTGACATGGCCACCACTGACCTGCTGCCCACTGTGACATAGCCCCCACAGTGACATGGCAACCAGTGGCCTGTTGCTCACTGTGACATGGCCATCACTGACCTGCTGCACACTGTGACATGGCCCCCATAGTGACATGGCCACCACTGACCTGCTGCCCACTGTGACATAGCCCCCACAGTGACATGGCAACCAGTGGCCTGTTGCTCCCTGTGACATGGCCATCACTGACCTGCTGCACACTGTGACATGGCCCCCATAGTGACATGGCCACCACTGACCTGCTGCCCACTGTGACATGGCCCCAACAGTGACATGGACACCACTGACCCGCTGACCACTGTGACATAGCCCCACAGTGATTTGGGCACCACTGACCTGCTGCCCACTGTGACATGGCCCCCATAGTGACATGGCCACCACTGACCTGCTGCCCACTGTGAGATGGCCCCCATAGTGACATGGCCACCACTGACCTGCTGCCCACTGTGACATAGCCCCCACAGTGACATGGCAACCAGTGGCCTGTTGCTCACTGTAACATGGCCATCACTGACCTGCTGCACACTGTGACATGGCCCCACAGTGACGTGGCCACTACTGACCTGCTGCACACTGTGACATGGCCCCCATTGTGACATGGACACAACTGACCTGCTGCCCACTGTGACATAGCCCCCACAGTGACATGGCAACCAGTGGCCTGTTGCTCACTGTGACATGGCCACCACTGACCTGCTGCACACTGTGACATGACCTCACAGTGACATGGCCACCACTGACCTGCTGCCCAATGTGACATAGCCGCCATAGTGACATGGCCACCACTGACCTGCTCCCCACTGTGACATGGCCACCATAGTGACATGGCCAGCACTGACCTGCTGCCCACTGTGACATAGCCCCCACAGTGACATGGCAACCAGTGGCCTGTTACTCACTGTGACATGGCCACCACTGACATGCTGCACACTGTGACATGACCTCAGAGTGACATGGCCACCACTGACCTACTGCCCAATGTGACATAGCCCCCATAGTGACATGGCCACCACTGACCTGCTGCCCACTGTGACATGGCCACCATAGTGACACGGCCAGCACTGACCTGCTGCCCACTGTGACATAGCCCCCACAGTGACATGGCAACCAGTGGCCTGTTGCTCACTGTGACATGGCCATCACTGACCTGCTGCCCACTGTGACATGGCCCCACAGTGACGTGGCCACTACTGACCTGCTGCCCACTGTGACATGGCCCCCATAGTGACATGGCCACCACTGACCTGCTGCCCACTGTGACATAGCCCCCACAGTGACATGGCAACCAGTGGCCTGTTGCTCACTGTGACATGGCCATCACTGACCTGCTGCACACTGTGACATGGCCCCCATAGTGACATGGCCACCACTGACCTGCTGCCCACTGTGACATAGCCCCCACAGTGACATGGCAACCAGTGGCCTGTTGCTCCCTGTGACATGGCCATCACTGACCTGCTGCACACTGTGACATGGCCCCCATAGTGACATGGCCACCACTGACCTGCTGCCCACTGTGACATGGCCCCAACAGTGACATGGACACCACTGACCCGCTGACCACTGTGACATAGCCCCACAGTGATTTGGGCACCACTGACCTGCTGCCCACTGTGACATGGCCCCCATAGTGACATGGCCACCACTGACCTGCTGCCCACTGTGAGATGGCCCCCATAGTGACATGGCCACCACTGACCTGCTGCCCACTGTGACATAGCCCCCACAGTGACATGGCAACCAGTGGCCTGTTGCTCACTGTAACATGGCCATCACTGACCTGCTGCACACTGTGACATGGCCCCACAGTGACGTGGCCACTACTGACCTGCTGCACACTGTGACATGGCCCCCATTGTGACATGGACACAACTGACCTGCTGCCCACTGTGACATAGCCCCCACAGTGACATGGCAACCAGTGGCCTGTTGCTCACTGTGACATGGCCACCACTGACCTGCTGCACACTGTGACATGACCTCACAGTGACATGGCCACCACTGACCTGCTGCCCAATGTGACATAGCCGCCATAGTGACATGGCCACCACTGACCTGCTCCCCACTGTGACATGGCCACCATAGTGACATGGCCAGCACTGACCTGCTGCCCACTGTGACATAGCCCCCACAGTGACATGGCAACCAGTGGCCTGTTACTCACTGTGACATGGCCATCACTGACCTGCTGCACACTGTGACATGGCCCCACAGTGACGTGGCCACTACTGACCTGCTGCCCACTGTGCCATGGCCCCCATAGTGACATGACCACCACTGACCTGCTGCCAACTGTGACATGGCCCCCATAGTGACATGGCCACCACTGACCTGCTGCCCACTGTGACATAGCCCCCACAGTGACATGGCAAAGAGTGGCCTGTTACTCACTGTGACATGGCCACCACTGACCTGCTGCACACTGTGACATGACCTCACAGTGACATGGCCACCACTGACCTGCTGCCCAATGTGACATAGCCCCCATAGTGACATGGCCACCACTGACCTGCTGCCCACTGTAACATGGCTACCATAGTGACACGGCCAGCACTGACCTGCTGCCCACTGTGACATAGCCTCCACAGTGACATGGCAACCAGTGGCCCGTTACTCACTGTGACATGGCCATCACTGAACTGCTGCACACTGTGACATGGCCCCACAGTGACGTGGCCACTACTGACCTGCTGCCCACTGTGACATGGCCCCCATAGTGACATTGCCACCACTGACCTGCTGCACACTGTGACATGACCTCACAGTGACATGGCCACCACTAACCCGCTGACACCTGTGACATGGCCCCTACAGTGACATGGCCACCACTGACCCGCTGACCACTGTGACATGGACCCCATTGTGACATGGCCACCACTGACCTGCTGCCCACTGTGACATGGCCCCCATAGTGACATGGCCACCAATGACCTGCTGCCCAATGTGACATAGCCTCCATAGTGACATGGCCACAACTGATCTGCTGCCCACTGTGACATGGCCCCCACAGTGACATGGCCACAACTGACCTGCTGCACACTGTGACATGGCCCCCATAGTGACATGGCCAGCACTGACCTGATGCCCAATGTGACATAGCCCCCATAGTGACATGGCCACCAATGACCTGCTGCCCACTGTGACATGGCCACCATAGTGACATGGCCAAAACTGACCTGCTGCCCACTGTGACATGGCCCCACAGTGACATGGCAACCAGTGGCCTGTTACTCAGTGTGACATGGCCATCACTGACCTGCTGGACACTGTGACATGGCCCCACAGTGACGTGGCCACTACTGACCTGCTGCCCACTGTGACATGGCCCCCATAGTGACATGGCCACCACTGACCTGCTGCCCACTGTGACATAGCCCCCACAGTGACATGGCAACCAGTGGCCTGTTGCTCACTGTGACATGGCCATCACTGACCTGCTGCACACTGTGACATGGCCCCCATAGTGACATGGCCACCACTGACCTGCTGCCCACTGTGACATAGCCCCCACAGTGACATGGCAACCAGTGGCCTGTTGCTCCCTGTGACATGGCCATCACTGACCTGCTGCACACTGTGACATGGCCCCCATAGTGACATGGCCACCACTGACCTGCTGCCCACTGTGACATGGCCCCAACATTGACATGGACACCACTGACCCGCTGACCACTGTGACATAGCCCCACAGTGATTTGGGCACCACTGACCTGCTGCCCACTGTGACATGGCCCCCATAGTGACATGGCCACCACTGACCTGCTGCCCACTGTGAGATGGCCCCCATAGTGACATGGCCACCACTGACCTGCTGCCCACTGTGACATAGCCCCCACAGTGACATGGCAACCAGTGGCCTGTTGCTCACAGTAACATGGCCATCACTGACCTGCTGCACACTGTGACATGGCCCCACAGTGACGTGGCCACTACTGACCTGCTGCACACTGTGACATGGCCCCCATTGTGACATGGACACAACTGACCTGCTGCCCACTGTGACATAGCCCCCACAGTGACATGGCAACCAGTGGCCTGTTGCTCACTGTGACATGGCCATCACTGACCTGCTGCACACTGTGACATGGCCCCACAGTGACGTGGCCACTACTGACCTGCTACCCACTGTGACATGGACCCCATAGTGACATGGCCACCACTGACCTGCTGCCCACTGTGACATAGCCCCCACAGTGACATGGCAACCAGTGGCCTGTTGCTCACTGTGACATGGCCATCACTGACCTGCTGCACACTGTGACATGGCCCCACAGTGACGTGGCCACTACTGACCTGCTGCCCACTGTGACATGGCCCCCATAGTGACATGGCCACCACTGACCTGCTACCCACTGTGACATAGCCCCCACAGTGACATGGCAACCAGTGGCCTGTTGCTCACTGTGACATGGCCACCACTGACATGCTGCACACTGTGACATGACCTCAGAGTGACATGGCCACCACTGACCTACTGCCCAATGTGACATAGCCCCCATAGTGACATGGCCACCACTGACCTGCTCCCCACTGTGACATGGCCACCATAGTGACATGGCCAGCACTGACCTGCTTCCCACTGTGACATAGCCCCCACAGTGACATGGCAACCAGTGGCCTGTTACTCACTGTGACATGGCCATCACTGACCTGCTGCACACTGTGACATGGCCCCACAGTGACGTGGCCACTACTGACCTGCTGCCCACTGTGCCATGGCCCCCATAGTGACATGACCACCACTGACCTGCTGCCAACTGTGACATGGCCCCCATAGTGACATGGCCACCACTGACCTGCTGCCCACTGTGACATAGCCCCCACAGTGACATGGCAAAGAGTGGCCTGTTACTCACTGTGACATGGCCACCACTGACCTGCTGCACACTGTGACATGACCTCACAGTGACATGGCCACCACTGACCTGCTGCCCAATGTGACATAGCCCCCATAGTGACATGGCCACCACTGACCTGCTGCCCACTGTAACATGGCTACCATAGTGACACGGCCAGCACTGACCTGCTGCCCACTGTGACATAGCCCCCACAGTGACATGGCAACCAGTGGCCCGTTACTCACTGTGACATGGCCATCACTGAACTGCTGCACACTGTGACATGGCCCCACAGTGACGTGGCCACTACTGACCTGCTGCCCACTGTGACATGGCCCCCATAGTGACATTGCCACCACTGACCTGCTGCACACTGTGACATGACCTCACAGTGACATGGCCACCACTAACCCGCTGACACCTGTGACATGGCCCCTACAGTGACATGGCCACCACTGACCCGCTGACCACTGTGACATGGACCCCATTGTGACATGGCCACCACTGACCTGCTGCCCACTGTGACATGGCCCCCATAGTGACATGGCCACCAATGACCTGCTGCCCAATGTGACATAGCCTCCATAGTGACATGGCCACAACTGATCTGCTGCCCACTGTGACATGGCCCCCACAGTGACATGGCCACAACTGACCTGCTGCACACTGTGACATGGCCCCCATAGTGACATGGCCAGCACTGACCTGATGCCCAATGTGACATAGCCCCCATAGTGACATGGCCACCAATGACCTGCTGCCCACTGTGACATGGCCACCATAGTGACATGGCCAAAACTGACCTGCTGCCCACTGTGACATGGCCCCACAGTGACATGGCAACCAGTGGCCTGTTACTCAGTGTGACATGGCCATCACTGAGCTGCTGGACACTGTGACATGGCCCCACAGTGACGTGGCCACTACTGACCTGCTGCCCACTGTGACATGTCCCCCACAGTGATATGGCCACCACTGACACGCTGACCAATGTGACATAGCCCCACAGTGACTTGGGCACCACTGACCTGCTGCCCACTGTGACATGGCCCCCATAGTCACATTGACACAACTGACCTGCTGCCCACTGTGACATAGCCCTCACAGTGACATGGCAACCAGTGGCCTGTTTCTCACTGTGACATGGCCACCACTGACCTGCTGCCCACTGTGAGATGGCCACCATAGTGACATGGCCACCACTGACCTGCTGCCCACTGTGACATAGCCCCCACAGTGACATGGCAACCAGTGTCCTATTCCTCACTGTGACATGGCCACCACTGACCTGCTGCACACTGTGACATGACCTCACAGTGACATGGCCACCACTGACCTGCTACCCACTGTGACATGGCCCCCATAGTGACATGGCCAGCACTGACCTGCTGCCCACTGTGACATGGCCCCCACAGTGACATGGCAACCAGTGGCCTGTTGCTCACTGTGACATGGCCATCACTGACCTGCTGCACACTGTGACGTGGCCCCACAGTGACGTGGCCACTACTGACCTGCTGCCCACTGTGACATGACCCCCATAGTGACATGGCCACCACTGACCTGCTGCCCACTGTGACATGGTCCCCATAGTGACATGGCCACCACTGACCTGCTGCCCATTGTGACATAAACCCCACAGTGACATGGCAACCAGTGGCCTGTTGCTCACTGTGACATGGCCACCACTGACCTGCTGCCCACTGTGAAATGGTCCCCACAATGACATGGCCAACACTGATCAGCTGACCACTGTGACATAGCCCCACAGTGACCTGGCCACCACTGACCTGCTACCCACTCTGACATGGCCCCCATAGTGACATTGCCACCACTGACCTGCTACCCACTGTGACATAGCCCCCCAGTGACCTGGCCACCACTGACCTGCTACCCACTGTGACATGGCCCCCATAGTGACCTGGCCACCACTGACCTGCTACCCACTGTGACATGGCCCCCATAGTGACATGGCCACTACTGACCTGCTGCCCACTGTGACATGGCCCCCACAGTGACATGGCCATCACTGACCTGCTGCCCACTGTGACACAGCCCCCACAGTGACATGGCAACCAGTGGCCTGTTGCTCACTGTGACATGGCCATCACTGACCTGCTGCACAATGTGACATGGCCCCACAGTGACGTGGCCACTACTGACCTGCTGCCCACTGTGACATGGCCCCCGTATTGACGTGGCCACTACTGACCTGCTGACCACTGTGACATGGTCCCCACAGTGTCATGGCCACCACTGATCCGCTGACCACTGTGATATAGCCCCACAGCGACATGGCCACCACTGATCTGCTACCCACTGTTACATAGCCCCCATAGTGACCTGGCCACCACTGACCTGCTGCCCACTGTGACATGGCCCCCATAGTGACATGGCCACGACTGAACTGCTGCCCACTGTGACATGGCCCCATAGTGACATGGCCACCACTGACCTGCTGCCTACTGTGACATAGCCCCCACAGTGACATGGCAAGCAGTGGCCTGTTGCTCACTGTGACATGGCCACCACTGACCTGCTGCACACTGTGATATGACCTCACAGTGACATGGCCACCACTGACCTGCTGCCCAATGTGACATAGCCTCCATAGTGATATGGCCACCACTGACCTGCTGCCCACTGTGACATGGACCCATAGTGACATGGCCACAACTGACCTGCTGCCCACTGTGACATGGTCCCCACAGTGACATGGCCACCACTGATCCGCTGACCACTGTGACAAAGCCCCACAGTGACGTGGCCACCACTGACCTCCTTCCCACTGTGACATGGCCCCCATAGTGACATGGCCACCACTGACATGCTGCCCACTGTAGACATGGCCCCCATAGAGACTTGGCCACAACTGACCTGCTGCCAACTGTGACATGGTCCCCACAGTGACATGGCCACCACTGATCCGCTGACCACAGTGACATAGCCCCACATTGACCTGGCCACCACTGAACTGCTACCCACTGTGACAGGGCCCCCATAGTGATATGGGCACCACTGACATGCTGCCCACTTTGACATGGCCCCCATAGGGACTTGGCCACAACTGACCTGCTGCCCACTGTGACATGGTCCCCACAGTGACATGGCCACCACTGATCCGCTGACCACTGTGACATAGCCCCACAGTGACCTGGCCACCACTGACCTGCTACCCACTGTGACATGGCCCCCGTATTGACGTGGCCACTACTGACCTGCTGCCCACTGTGACATGACCTCACAGTGACATGGCCACCACTGACCAGCTGCCCAATGTGACATAGCCCCCATAGTGACATGGCCACCACTGACCTGCTGCCCACTGTGACATTGACCCACAGTGACATGGCCACAACTGACCTGCTGACCACTGTGACATGGTCCCCACAGTGACATGGCCACCACTGATCCGCTGACCACTGTGACATAGCACCACAGTGACATGGCCACCACTGACCTGCTACCCACTGTGACATGGCCCCCATAGTGACCTGGCCACCACTGACCTGCTGCCCACTGTGACATAGCCCCCATAGTGACATGGCTAGCCCTTACCTGCTACCCACTGTGACACAGCCCCCACAGTGACATGGCAACCAGTGGCCTGTTTCTCACTGTGACATGGCCACCACTGACCTGTTGCACACTGTGACATGACCTCACAGTGACATGGCCACCACTGACCGGCTGCCCACTGTGTCATGGCACCCATAGTGACATTGCCACCACTGACCTGTTGCCCACTGTGACATAGACCCCACAGTGACATGGCAACCAGTGGCCTGTTGCTCACTGTGACATGGCCACCACGGAGCTGCTGCACACTGTGACATGGTACCCACAGTGACCTGGCCACCACTGACCTGCTACCCACTGTGACATGGCCCCCATAGTGATATGGGCACCACTGACATGCTGCCCACTGTGACATAGCCCCCATAGTGACATGGGCACCACTGACCTGCTGCCCACTGTGTCATGGCCGCCATAGTGACATGGCCACCACTGACCTGCTGCCCACTGTGACATAGACCCACAGTGACATGGCAACCAGAGGCCTGTTGCTCACTGTGACATGGCCACCACAGACCTGCTGCACACTGTAACATGGTACCCACAGTGACATGGCCACCACTGATCCGCTGACCACTGTGACATGACCTCACAGTGACATGGCCACCACTGATCAGCTGCCCAATGTGACATAGCCCCCATAGTGACATGGTCACCACTGACCTGCTGCCCACTGTGACATAGCCCCCACAGTGACATGGCAACCAGTGGCCTGTTGCTCACTGTGACATGGCCATCACTGACCTGCTGCACACTGTGACATGGCCCCACAGTGACGTGGCCACTACTGACCTGCTGCACACTGTGACATGGCCCCCATAGTGACATGGCCACCACTGACCTGCTGCCCACTGTGACATGGCCCCCATAGTGACATGGCCACCACTGACCTGCTGCCCACTGTGACATTGACCCACACTGACATGGCCACAACTGACCTGCTGACCACTGTGACATGGTCCCCACAGTGACATGGCCACCACTGATCCGCTGACCACTGTGACATAGCACCACAGTGACATGGCCACCACTGACCTGCTACCCACTGTGACATGGCCCCCATAGTGACATGGCTAGCCCTTACCTGCTACCCACTGTGACACAGCCCCCACAGTGACATGGCAACCAGTGGCCTGTTTCTCACTGTGACATTGCCACCACTGACCTGTTGCACACTGTGACATGACCTCACAGTGACATGGCCACCACTGACCGGCTGCCCACTGTGTCATGGCACCCATAGTGACATTGCCACCACTGACCTGTTGCCCACTGTGACATAGACCCCACAGTGACATGGCAACCAGTGGCCTGTTGCTCACTGTGACATGGCCACCACGGAGCTGCTGCACACTGTGACATGGTACCCACAGTGACCTGGCCACCACTGACCTGCTGCCCACTGTGACATGGCCCCCATAGTGATATGGGCACCACTGACATGCTGCCCACTGTGACATAGCCCCCATAGTGACATGGGCACCACTGACCTGCTGCCCACTGTGTCATGGCCGCCATAGTGACATGGCCACCACTGACCTGCTGCCCACTGTGACATAGACCCACAGTGACATGGCAACCAGAGGCCTGTTGCTCACTGTGACATGGCCACCACAGACCTGCTGCACACTGTAACATGGTACCCACAGTGACATGGCCACCACTGATCCGCTGACCACTGTGACATGACCTCACAGTGACATGGCCACCACTGATCAGCTGCCCAATGTGACATAGCCCCCATAGTGACATGGTCACCACTGACCTGCTGCCCACTGTGACATAGCCCCCACAGTGACATGGCAACCAGTGGCCTGTTGCTCACTGTGACATGGCCATCACTGACCTGCTGCACACTGTGACATGGCCCCCATAGTGACATGGCCACCACTGACCTGCTGCCCACTGTGACATGGCCCCCATAGTGACATGGCCACAACTGACCTGCTGCCCACTGTGACTTAGCCCCCACAGTGACATGGCAACCAGTGGCCTGTTGCTCACTGTGACATGACCTCACAGTGACATGGCCACCACTGACCTGCTGCACACTGTGACATTGCCCCACAGTGACGTGGCCACTACTGACCTGCTGCCCACTGTGACATGGCCCCAATAGTGACATGGCCACCACTGACCTGCTGCCCACTGTGACATGGCCCCCATAGTGACATGGCCACCACTGACATGCTGCCCACTGTGACATGGCCCCCATAGTGACTTGGCCAGCACTGACATGCTGCCCACTGTGACTTAGCCCCCACAGTGACATGGCAACCAGTGGCCTGTTGCTCACTGTGACATGTCCACTACTGACCTGCTGCACACTGTGACATGACCTCACAGTGACATGGCCACCACTGACCTGCTGCCCAATGTGACATAGCCCCATAGTGACGTGGCGACTATTGACCTGCTGCACACTGTGACATGGCCCCCATAGAGACTTGGCCACAACTGACCTGCTGCCCACTGTGACATAGCCCCCACTGTGACATGGCAACCAGTGGCCTGTTGCTCACTGTGACATGGCCAGCACTCACCTGCTGCACACTGTGACATGACCTCACAGTTACATGGCCACCACTGAACTTCTGCCCACTGTGATATGACCCCATAGTGACATGGCCACCACTGACCTGCTGCCCAATGTGACATAGCCCCCATAGTGACATGGCCACCACTGACCTGCTGCCCACTGTGACATGGACTCATAGTGACATGGCCACAACTGACCTGCTGCCCACTGTGACATGGTCCCCACAGTGACAATGCCACCACTGATCCGCTGACCACTGTGACATAGCCCCAGAGTGACCTGGCCACCACTGACCTGGTACCCACTGTGACATGGCCCCCATATAGACGTGGCCACTACTGACCTGCTGCCCACTGTGACATGACCTCACAGTGACATGTTCACAACTGACCTGCTGCCCACTGTGACTTAGCCCCCACAGTGACATGGCAAGCAGTGGCCTGTTGCTCACTGTGACATGGCCACCACTGACCTGCTGCACACTGTGACATGACATCACCGTGACATGGCCACCACTCACCTGCTGCCCAATGTGACATAGCCTCCATAGTGACATGGCCACCACTGACCTGCTGCCCACTGTGACATGGACCCATAGTGACATGGCCACAACTGACCTCCTGCCCACTGTGACATGGTCCCCACAGTGACATGGCCACCACTGACCTGCTACCCACTGTGACATGGACCCCATAGTGACCTGGCCACCACTGACATGCTGCCCACTGTGACATGGCCCCCATAGTGAAATGGGAACCACTGACCTGCTGCCCAAAGTGACATAGCCCCCATAGTGACATGGCCACCACTGACCTGCTGCCCACTGTGACATGGACTCATAGTGACATGGCACCACTGACCTGCTGCCCACTGTGACATGGCCCTCATAGAGACTTGGCCAGCACTGACCTGCTGCCCACTGTGACATAGCCCCCACAGTGACATGGCAACCAGTGGCCTGTTTCTCACTGTGACATGGCCACCACTGACCTGCTGCACACTGTGACATAGCCCCCATAGTGACATGGCCACCACTGATCTGCTGCCCACTGTGACATGGCCCCCATAGTGACATGGCCACAACTGACCTGCTGCCCACTGTGACATAGACCCCACAGTGACATCGCGACCAGTGGCCTGTTGCTCACTGTGACATGGCCATCACTGACCTGCTGCACACTGTGACATGGCCCCCATAGTGACATGGACACCACTGACCAGCTGCCCACTGTGACACAGCCGCCGTAGTGACATAGCCACCACTGACCTGCTGCACACTGTGACATGGACCCACAGTGACATGGCCACCACTGATCCGCTGACCACTGTGACATAGCCCCCACAATGACATGGCCACCACTGACCCGCTGACCACTGTGACATGGCCCCCACAGTGACATGGCCACCACTGACCTGCTGCCCAATGTGACATAGCCTCCATAGTGACATGGCCACCACTGACCTGCTGCCCACTGTGACATGGCCCCCATAGTGATATGGGCACCACTGACATGCTGCCCACTGTGACATAGCCCCCACAGTGACATGGCAACCAGTGGCCTGTTGCTCACTGTGACATGGCCAACACTGACCTGCTGCACACTGTGACATGACCTCACAGTGACATGGCCACCACTGACTGCTGCCAAATGTGACATAGCCCCCAGAGTGACATGGCCACCCTGACCTGCTGCCCACTGTGACATGGACTCATAGTGACATGGCCACAACTGACCTTCTGCCCACTGTGACATGGTCCCCACAGTGACATGGCCACCACTGATCCGCTGACCACTGTGACATAGCCCCACATTGACCTGGGCACCACTGACCTGCTACCCACTGTGACATGGCCCCCATAGTGACATGGCCACCACTGACCTGCTGCCCACTGTGACATGGCCCCCATAGTGGCATGGCCATCACTGACCTGCTGCACACTGTGACATGACCTCACAGTGACATGGCCACCACTGACCTTCTCCCCACTGTGACATGTCCCATACAGTAAAATGATCACTACTGACATGCTGCCCACTGTCACATGGCCCCACAGTGACGTGGCCACCACTGACCTGCTGCCCACTGTGACATAGCCCCCACCGTGACATGGCAACCAGTGGCCTGTTACTCACTGTGACATGGCCATCACTGACCTGCTGCACACTGTGACATGGCCCCACAGTGACATGGCGACAACTGACCTGCTGCCCACTGTGACATAGCCCCCACAGTGATATGGCAACCACTGGCCTGTTTCTCACTGTCACATGGCCACCACTGACCTGCTACCCACTGTGACTGGCCACCACAGGAACATGGCCACCAGTGGACTGTTGCTCATTGTGACATGGCCACAACTGATCTGCTGCCCACTGTGACATGACCTCACAGTGACATGGCCACCACTGACCCGCTGACACCTGTGACATGGCCCCTATAGTGACATGGCCACCACTGACCCGCTGACCACTGTGACATGGCCCCCACAGTTACATGCCCACAACTGACCTGCTGCCCACTGTGACATGGCCCCAATAGTGACATGGCTCCCACAGTGACATGGCCACCACTGACCCGCTGACCACTGTGACATGGCCCCCACAGTGACATGGCCACCACTGACCTGCTGCCCACTGTGACATGGACCCCATAGTGACATGGCCACCAGTGACCTGCTGCCCAATGTGACATAGCCTCCATAGTGACATGGCCACCACTGACCTGCTGCCCACTGTGACATGGCCCCCATAGTGACATGGCCACCACTGACCTGCTGCCCACTGTGACATAGCCCCCACAGTGACATGGCAACCAGTGGCCTGTTGCTCACTGTGACATGGCCATCACTGACCTGCTGCACACTGTGACATGGCCCCACAGTGACGTGGCCACTACTGACATGCTGCTCACTGTGACATGGCCCCCATAGTGACATGGCCACCACTGACCTGCTGCCCACTGTGACATGGCCCCAACAGTGACATGGCCACCACTGACCCGCTGACCACTGTGACATAGCCCCACAGTGACTTGGGCACCACTGACCTGCTGCCCACTGTGACATGGCCCCCATAGTGACATGGCCACGACTGACCTGCTGCCCACTGTGACATAGCCCCCACAGTGACATGGCAACCAGTGGCCTGTTGCTCACTGTGACATGGCCACCACTGACATGCTGCACACTGTGACATGACCTCAGAGTGACATGGCCACCACTGACCTGCTGCCCAATGTGACATAGCCCCCATAGTGACATGGCCACCACTGACCTGCTGCCCACTGTGACATGGCCACCATAGTGACACGGCCAGCACTGACCTGCTGCCCACTGTGACATAGCCCCCACAGTGACATGGCAACCAGTGGCCTGTTGCTCACTGTGACATGGCCATCACTGACCTGCTGCCCACTGTGACATGGCCCCACAGTGACGTGGCCACTACTGACCTGCTGCCCACTGTGACATGGCCCCCATAGTGACATGGCCACCACTGACCTGCTGCCCACAGTGACATGGCCCCCATAGTGACATGGCCACCACTGACCTGCTGCCCACTGTGACATGGCCCCCATAGTGACATGGCCACAACTGACCTGCTGCCCACTGTGACTTAGCCCCCACAGTGACATGGCAACCAGTGGCCTGTTGCTCACTGTGACATTGCCCCACAGTGACGTGGCCACTACTGACCTGCTGCCCACTGTGACATGGCCCCAATAGTGACATGGCCACCACTGACCTGCTGCCCACTGTGACATGGCCCCCATAGTGACATGGCCACCACTGACATGCTGCCCACTGTGACATGGCCCCCATAGTGACTTGGCCAGCACTGACATGCTGCCCACTGTGACTTAGCCCCCACAGTGACATGGCAACCAGTGGCCTGTTGCTCACTGTGACATGTCCACTACTGACCTGCTGCACACTGTGACATGACCTCACAGTGACATGGCCACCACTGACCTGCTGCCCAATGTGACATAGCCCCATAGTGACGTGGCGACTATTGACCTGCTGCACACTGTGACATGGCCCCCATAGAGACTTGGCCACAACTGACCTGCTGCCCACTGTGACATAGCCCCCACTGTGACATGGCAACCAGTGGCCTGTTGCTCACTGTGACATGGCCAGCACTCACCTGCTGCACACTGTGACATGACCTCACAGTTACATGGCCACCACTGAACTTCTGCCCACTGTGATATGACCCCATAGTGACATGGCCACCACTGACCTGCTGCCCAATGTGACATAGCCCCCATAGTGACATGGCCACCACTGACCTGCTGCCCACTGTGACATGGTCCCCACAGTGACAATGCCACCACTGATCCGCTGACCACTGTGACATAGCCCCACAGTGACCTGGCCACCACTGACCTGGTACCCACTGTGACATGGCCCCCATATAGACGTGGCCACTACTGACCTGCTGCCCACTGTGACATGACCTCACAGTGACATGTCCACAACTGACCTGCTGCCCACTGTGACTTAGCCCCCACAGTGACATGGCAAGCAGTGGCCTGTTGCTCACTGTGACATGGCCACCACTGACCTGCTGCACACTGTGACATGACATCACCGTGACATGGCCACCACTCACCTGCTGCCCAATGTGACATAGCCTCCATAGTGACATGGCCACCACTGACCTGCTGCCCACTGTGACATGGACCCATAGTGACATGGCCACAACTGACCTCCTGCCCACTGTGACATGGTCCCCACAGTGACATGGCCACCACTGACCTGCTACCCACTGTGACATGGACCCCATAGTGACCTGGCCACCACTGACATGCTGCCCACTGTGACATGGCCCCCATAGTGAAATGGGCACCACTGACCTGCTGCCCAAAGTGACATAGCCCCCATAGTGACATGGCCACCACTGACCTGCTGCCCACTGTGACATGGACTCATAGTGACATGGCACCACTGACCTGCTGCCCACTGTGACATGGCCCTCATAGAGACTTGGCCAGCACTGACCTGCTGCCCACTGTGACATAGCCCCCACAGTGACATGGCAACCAGTGGCCTGTTTCTCACTGTGACATGGCCACCACTGACCTGCTGCCCACTGTGACATGGCCCCCATAGTGACATGGCCACAACTGACCTGCTGCCCACTGTGACATAGACCCCACAGTGACATCGCGACCAGTGGCCTGTTGCTCACTGTGACATGGCCATCACTGACCTGCTGCACACTGTGACATGGCCCCACAGTGACGTTCCCACTAATGACCTGCTGCACACTGTGACATGGCCCCCATAGTGACATGGACACCACTGACCAGCTGCCCACTGTGACGCAGCCGCCGTAGTGACATAGCCACCACTGACCTGCTGCACACTGTGACATGGACCCACAGTGACATGGCCAAAACTGACCTGCTGACCACTGTGACATGGTCCCCACAGTGTCATGGCCACCACTGATCCGCTGACCACTGTGACATAGCCCCCACAATGACATGGCCACCACTGACCCGCTGACCACTGTGACATGGCCCCCACAGTGACATGGCCACCACTGACCTGCTGCCCAATGTGACATAGCCTCCATAGTGACATGGCCACCACTGACCTGCTGCCCACTGTGACATGGCCCCCATAGTGATATGGGCACCACTGACATGCTGCCCACTGTGACATAGCCCCCACAGTGACATGGCAACCAGTGGCCTGTTGCTCACTGTGACATGGCCAACACTGACCTGCTGCACACTGTGACATGACCTCACAGTGACATGGCCACCACTGACCTGCTGCCAAATGTGACATAGCCCCCAGAGTGACATGGCCACCCTGACCTGCTGCCCACTGTGACATGGACTCATAGTGACATGGCCACAACTGACCTTCTGCCCACTGTGACATGGTCCCCACAGTGACATGGCCACCACTGATCCGCTGACCACTGTGACATAGCCCCACATTGACCTGGGCACCACTGACCTGCTACCCACTGTGACATGGCCCCCATAGTGACATGGCCACCACTGACCTGCTGCCCACTGTGACATGGCCCCCATAGTGGCATGGCCAGCACTGACCTGCTGCACACTGTGACATAGCCCCCACAGTGACATGGCAACCAGTGGCGTGTTGCTCACTGTGACATGGCCATCACTGACCTGCTGCACACTGTGACATGACCTCACAGTGACATGGCCACCACTGACCTACTCCCCACTGTGACATGTCCCATACAGTAAAATGATCACTACTGACATGCTGCCCACTGTCACATGGCCCCACAGTGACGTGGCCACCACTGACCTGCTGCCCACTGTGACTGGCCACCACAGTGACATGGCCACCTATGGACTGTTGCTCATTGTGACATGGCCACAACTGATCTGCTGCCCACTGTGACATGACCTCACAGTGACATGGCCACAATTGACCCGCTGACACCTGTGACATGACCACACAGTGACATGGCCACCACTGACCTGCTGACCACTGTGACATGGCCCCCACAGTGACATGGCCACCACTGACCCTCTGACCACTGTGACATGGCCCCCATAGTGACATGGCCCCACAGTGACATGGCCACCACTGACCCGCTGACCACTGTGACATGGCCACCACAGTGACATGGCCACCACTGACCTGCTGCCCACTGTGACATGGCCCCCATAGTGACATGGCCAGCACTGACCTGCTCCCCACTGTGACATGGCCCCCATACTGACATGGCCAGCACTGACCTGCTGCCCACTATGACATAGCCCCCACAGTGACATGGCAACCAGTGGCCTGTTACTCACTGTGACATGGCCATCACTGACCTGCTGCCCACTGTGACATGGCCCCATATAGACTTGGCCACAACTGACCTGCTGCCCACTGTGACATGGCCCCCACAGTGACATGGCCACAACTGACCTGCTGCCCAATGTGACATGGCCCCATAGTGACGTGGCCACCACTGACCTGCTGCCCACTGTGACATGGCCCCCATAGTGACATGGCCAATACTGACCTGCTGCACACTGTGACATGGCCCCACAGTGACGTGGCCACCACTGACCTGCTGCACACTGTGACATGGCCCCCATAGTGACATGGCCACCACTGACCTGCTGCCCACTATGACATGGCCACCATAGTGAGACGTCCAGCACTGACCTGCTGCCCACTGTGACATAGCCCCCACAGTGACATGGCAACCAGTGGCCGTTACTCACTGTGACATGGCCATCACTGACCTGCTGCACACTGTGACATGGCCCCACAGTGACATGGCGACAACTGACCTGCTGCCCACTGTGACATAGCCCCCACAGTGATATGGCAACCACTGGCCTGTTTCTCACTGTCACATGGCCACCACTGACCTGCTACCCACTGTGACTGGCCACCACAGGAACATGGCCACCAGTGGACTGTTGCTCATTGTGACATGGCCACAACTGATCTGCTGCCCACTGTGACATGACCTCACAGTGACATGGCCACCACTGACCCGCTGACACCTGTGACATGGCCCCTATAGTGACATGGCCACCACTGACCCGCTGACCACTGTGACATGGCCCCCACAGTGACATGCCCACAACTGACCTGCTGCCCACTGTGACATGGCCCCCATAGTGACATGGCTCCCACAGTGACATGGCCACCACTGACCCGCTGACCACTGTGACATGGCCCCCACAGTGACATGGCCACCACTGACCTGCTGCCCACTGTGACATGGACCCCATAGTGACATGGCCACCAGTGACCTGCTGCCCAATGTGACATAGCCTCCATAGTGACATGGCCACCACTGACCTGCTGCCCACTGTGACATAGACCCCACAGTGACATCGCGACCAGTGGCCTGTTGCTCACTGTGACATGGCCATCACTGACCTGCTGCACACTGTGACATGGCCCCACAGTGACGTTCCCACTAATGACCTGCTGCACACTGTGACATGGCCCCCATAGTGACATGGACACCACTGACCAGCTGCCCACTGTGACACAGCCGCCGTAGTGACATAGCCACCACTGACCTGCTGCACACTGTGACATGGACCCACAGTGACATGGCCAAAACTGACCTGCTGACCACTGTGACATGGTCCCCACAGTGTCATGGCCACCACTGATCCGCTGACCACTGTGACATAGCCCCCACAATGACATGGCCACCACTGACCCGCTGACCACTGTGACATGGCCCCCACAGTGACATGGCCACCACTGACCTGCTGCCCAATGTGACATAGCCTCCATAGTGACATGGCCACCACTGACCTGCTGCCCACTGTGACATGGCCCCCATAGTGATATGGGCACCACTGACATGCTGCCCACTGTGACATAGCCCCCACAGTGACATGGCAACCAGTGGCCTGTTGCTCACTGTGACATGGCCAACACTGACCTGCTGCACACTGTGACATGACCTCACAGTGACATGGCCACCACTGACCTGCTGCCAAATGTGACATAGCCCCCAGAGTGACATGGCCACCCTGACCTGCTGCCCACTGTGACATGGACTCATAGTGACATGGCCACAACTGACCTTCTGCCCACTGTGACATGGTCCCCACAGTGACATGGCCACCACTGATCCGCTGACCACTGTGACATAGCCCCACATTGACCTGGGCACCACTGACCTGCTACCCACTGTGACATGGCCCCCATAGTGACATGGCCACCACTGACCTGCTGCCCACTGTGACATGGCCCCCATAGTGGCATGGCCAGCACTGACCTGCTGCACACTGTGACATAGCCCCCACAGTGACATGGCAACCAGTGGCGTGTTGCTCACTGTGACATGGCCACCACTGACCTACTCCCCACTGTGACATGTCCCATACAGTAAAATGATCACTACTGACATGCTGCCCACTGTCACATGGCCCCACAGTGACGTGGCCACCACTGACCTGCTGCCCACTGTGACTGGCCACCACAGTGACATGGCCACCTATGGACTGTTGCTCATTGTGACATGGCCACAACTGATCTGCTGCCCACTGTGACATGACCTCACAGTGACATGGCCACAATTGACCCGCTGACACCTGTGACATGACCACACAGTGACATGGCCACCACTGACCTGCTGACCACTGTGACATGGCCCCCACAGTGACATGGCCACCACTGACCCTCTGACCACTGTGACATGGCCCCCATAGTGACATGGCCCCACAGTGACATGGCCACAACTGACCCGCTGACCACTGTGACATGGCCACCACAGTGACATGGCCACCACTGACCTGCTGCCCACTGTGACATGGCCCCCATAGTGACATGGCCAGCACTGACCTGCTCCCCACTGTGACATGGCCCCCATACTGACATGGCCAGCACTGACCTGCTGCCCACTATGACATAGCCCCCACAGTGACATGGCAACCAGTGGCCTGTTACTCACTGTGACATGGCCATCACTGACCTGCTGCCCACTGTGACATGGCCCCATATAGACTTGGCCACAACTGACCTGCTGCCCACTGTGACATGGCCCCCACAGTGACATGGCCACAACTGACCTGCTGCCCAATGTGACATGGCCCCATAGTGACGTGGCCACCACTGACCTGCTGCCCACTGTGACATGGCCCCCATAGTGACATGTCCACCACTGACCTGCTGCCCAATGTGACATAGCCCCCATAGTGACATGGCCACCACTGACCTGCTGCACACTGTGACATGGCCCCACAGTGACGTGGCCACTACTGACCTGCTGCACACTGTGACATGGCCCCCATAGTGACATGGCCACCACTGACCTGCTGCCCACTATGACATGGCCACCATAGTGAGACGTCCAGCACTGACCTGCTGCCCACTGTGACATAGCCCCCACAGTGACATGGCAACCAGTGGCCTGTTACTCACTGTGACATGGCCATCACTGACCTGCTGCACACTGTGACATGGCCCCACAGTGACATGGCGACAACTGACCTGCTGCCCACTGTGACATAGCCCCCACAGTGATATGGCAACCACTGGCCTGTTTCTCACTGTCACATGGCCACCACTGACCTGCTACCCACTGTGACTGGCCACCACAGGAACATGGCCACCAGTGGACTGTTGCTCATTGTGACATGGCCACAACTGATCTGCTGCCCACTGTGACATGACCTCACAGTGACATGGCCACCACTGACCCGCTGACACCTGTGACATGGCCCCTATAGTGACATGGCCACCACTGACCCGCTGACCACTGTGACATGGCCCCCACAGTGACATGCCCACAACTGACCTGCTGCCCACTGTGACATGGCCCCCATAGTGACATGACTCCCACAGTGACATGGCCACCACTGACCCGCTGACCACTGTGACATGGCCCCCACAGTGACATGGACACCACTGACCTGCTGCCCACTGTGACATGGACCCCATAGTGACATGGCCACCAGTGACCTGCTGCCCAATGTGACATAGCCTCCATAGTGACATGGCCACCACTGACCTGCTGCCCACTGTGACATGGCCCCCATAGTGACATGGCCACCACTGATCTGCTGCCCACTGTGACATGGCCCCCATAGTGACATGGCCACAACTGACCTGCTGCCCACTGTGACATAGACCCCACAGTGACATCGCGACCAGTGGCCTGTTGCTCACTGTGACATGGCCATCACTGACCTGCTGCACACTGTGACATGGCCCCACAGTGACGTTCCCACTAATGACCTGCTGCACACTGTGACATGGCCCCCATAGTGACATGGACACCACTGACCAGCTGCCCACTGTGACACAGCCGCCGTAGTGACATAGCCACCACTGACCTGCTGCACACTGTGACATGGACCCACAGTGACATGGCCAAAACTGACCTGCTGACCACTGTGACATGGTCCCCACAGTGTCATGGCCACCACTGATCCGCTGACCACTGTGACATAGCCCCCACAATGACATGGCCACCACTGACCCGCTGACCACTGTGACATGGCCCCCACAGTGAAATGGCCACCACTGACCTGCTGCCCAATGTGACATAGCCTCCATAGTGACATGGCCACCACTGACCTGCTGCCCACTGTGACATGGCCCCCATAGTGATATGGGCACCACTGACATGCTGCCCACTGTGACATAGCCCCCACAGTGACATGGCAACCAGTGGCCTGTTGCTCACTGTGACATGGCCAACACTGACCTGCTGCACACTGTGACATGACCTCACAGTGACATGGCCACCACTGACCTGCTGCCAAATGTGACATAGCCCCCAGAGTGACATGGCCACCCTGACCTGCTGCCCACTGTGACATGGACTCATAGTGACATGGCCACAACTGACCTTCTGCCCACTGTGACATGGTCCCCACAGTGACATGGCCACCACTGATCCGCTGACCACTGTGACATAACCCCACATTGACCTGGGCACCACTGACCTGCTACCCACTGTGACATGGCCCCCATAGTGGCATGGCCAGCACTGACCTGCTGCACACTGTGACATAGCCCCCACAGTGACATGGCAACCAGTGGCGTGTTGCTCACTGTGACATGGCCATCACTGACCTGCTGCACACTGTGACATGACCTCACAGTGACATGGCCACCACTGACCTACTCCCCACTGTGACATGTCCCATACAGCAAAATGATCACTACTGACATGCTGCCCACTGTCACATGGCCCCACAGTGACGTGGCCACCACTGACCTGCTGCCCACTGTGACTGGCCACCACAGTGACATGGCCACCTATGGACTGTTGCTCATTGTGACATGGCCACAACTGATCTGCTGCCCACTGTGACATGACCTCACAGTGACATGGCCACCACTGACCTGCTGACCACTGTGACATGGCCCCCACAGTGACATGGCCACCACTGACCCTCTGACCACTGTGACATGGCCCCCATAGTGACATGGCCCCACAGTGACATGGCCACAACTGACCCGCTGACCACTGTGACATGGCCACCACAGTGACATGGCCACCACTGACCTGCTGCCCACTGTGACATGGCCCCCATAGTGACATGGCCAGCACTGACCTGCTCCCCACTGTGACATGGCCCCCATACTGACATGGCCAGCACTGACCTGCTGCCCACTATGACATAGCCCCCACAGTGACATGGCAACCAGTGGCCTGTTACTCACTGTGACATGGCCATCACTGACCTGCTGCCCACTGTGACATGGCCCCATATAGACTTGGCCACAACTGACCTGCTGCCCACTGTGACATGGCCCCCACAGTGACATGGCCACAACTGACCTGCTGCCCAATGTGACATGGCCCCATAGTGACGTGGCCACCACTGACCTGCTGCCCACTGTGACATGGCCCCCATAGTGACATGTCCACCACTGACCTGCTGCCCAATGTGACATAGCCCCCATAGTGACATGGCCACCACTGACCTGCTGCACACTGTGACATGGCCCCACAGTGACGTGGCCACTACTGACCTGCTGCACACTGTGACATGGCCCCCATAGTGACATGGCCACCACTGACCTGCTGCCCACTATGACATGGCCACCATAGTGAGACGTCCAGCACTGACCTGCTGCCCACTGTGACATAGCCCCCACAGTGACATGGCAACCAGTGGCCTGTTACTCACTGTGACATGGCCATCACTGACCTGCTGCACACTGTGACATGGCCCCACAGTGACATGGCGACAACTGACCTGCTGCCCACTGTGACATAGCCCCCACAGTGATATGGCAACCACTGGCCTGTTTCTCACTGTCACATGGCCACCACTGACCTGCTACCCACTGTGACTGGCCACCACAGGAACATGGCCACCAGTGGACTGTTGCTCATTGTGACATGGCCACAACTGATCTGCTGCCCACTGTGACATGACCTCACAGTGACATGGCCACCACTGACCCGCTGACACCTGTGACATGGCCCCTATAGTGACATGGCCACCACTGACCCGCTGACCACTGTGACATGGCCCCCATAGTGACATGGCCACCACTGACCTGCTGCCCACTGTGACATAGCCCCCACAGTGACATGGCAACCAGTGGCCTGTTGCTCACTGTGACATGGCCATCACTGACCTGCTGCACACTGTGACATGGCCCCACAGTGACGTGGCCACTACTGACATGCTGCTCACTGTGACATGGCCCCCATAGTGACATGGCCACCACTGACCTGCTGCCCACTGTGACATGGCCCCAACAGTGACATGGCCACCACTGACCCGCTGACCACTGTGACATAGCCCCACAGTGACTTGGGCACCACTGACCTGCTGCCCACTGTGACATGGCCCCCATAGTGACATGGCCACGACTGACCTGCTGCCCACTGTGACATAGCCCCCACAGTGACATGGCAACCAGTGGCCTGTTGCTCACTGTGACATGGCCACCACTGACATGCTGCACACTGTGACATGACCTCAGAGTGACATGGCCACCACTGACCTGCTGCCCAATGTGACATAGCCCCCATAGTGACATGGCCACCACTGACCTGCTGCCCACTGTGACATGGCCACCATAGTGACACGGCCAGCACTGACCTGCTGCCCACTGTGACATAGCCCCCACAGTGACATGGCAACCAGTGGCCTGTTGCTCACTGTGACATGGCCATCACTGACCTGCTGCCCACTGTGACATGGCCCCACAGTGACGTGGCCACTACTGACCTGCTGCCCACTGTGACATGGCCCCCATAGTGACATGGCCACCACTGACCTGCTGCCCACTGTGACATAGCCCCCACAGTGACATGGCAACCAGTGGCCTGTTGCTCACTGTGACATGGCCATCACTGACCTGCTACACACTGTGACATGGCCCCCATAGTGACATGGCCACCACTGACCTGCTGCCCACTGTGACATAGCCCCCACAGTGACATGGCAACCAGTGGCCTGTTGCTCCCTGTGACATGGCCATCACTGACCTGCTGCACACTGTGACATGGCCCCCATAGTGACATGGCCACCACTGACCTGCTGCCCACTGTGACATGGCCCCAACAGTGACATGGACACCACTGACCCGCTGACCACTGTGACATAGCCCCACAGTGATTTGGGCACCACTGACCTGCTGCCCACTGTGACATGGCCCCCATAGTGACATGGCCACCACTGACCTGCTGCCCACTGTGAGATGGCCCCCATAGTGACATGGCCACCACTGACCTGCTGCCCACTGTGACATAGCCCCCACAGTGACATGGCAACCAGTGGCCTGTTGCTCACAGTAACATGGCCATCACTGACCTGCTGCACACTGTGACATGGCCCCACAGTGACGTGGCCACTACTGACCTGCTGCACACTGTGACATGGCCCCCATTGTGACATGGACACAACTGACCTGCTGCCCACTGTGACATAGCCCCCACAGTGACATGGCAACCAGTGGCCTGTTGCTCACTGTGAAATGGCCACCACTGACCTGCTGCACACTGTGACATGACCTCACAGTGACATGGCCACCACTGACCTGCTGCCCAATGTGACATAGCCGCCATAGTGACATGGCCACCACTGACCTGCTGCCCACTGTGACATGGCCACCATAGTGACATGGCCAGCACTGACCTGCTGCCCACTGTGACATAGCCCCCACAGTGACATGGCAACCAGTGGCCTGTTACTCACTGTGACATGGCCATCACTGACCTGCTGCACACTGTGACATGGCCCCACAGTGACGTGGCCACTACTGACCTGCTGCCCACTGTGCCATGGCCCCCATAGTGACATGACCACCACTGACCTGCTGCCAACTGTGACATGGCCCCCATAGTGACATGGCCACCACTGACCTGCTGCCCACTGTGACATAGCCCCCACAGTGACATGGCAAAGAGTGGCCTGTTACTCACTGTGACATGGCCACCACTGACCTGCTGCACACTGTGACATGACCTCACAGTGACATGGCCACCACTGACCTGCTGCCCAATGTGACATAGCCCCCATAGTGACATGGCCACCACTGACCTGCTGCCCACTGTAACATGGCTACCATAGTGACACGGCCAGCACTGACCTGCTGCCCACTGTGACATAGCCCCCACAGTGACATGGCAACCAGTGGCCCGTTACTCACTGTGACATGGCCATCACTGACCTGCTGCCCACTGTGACATGGCCCCCATAGTGACATTGCCACCACTGACCTGCTGCACACTGTGACATGACCTCACAGTGACATGGCCACCACTAACCCGCTGACACCTGTGACATGGCCCCTACAGTGACATGGCCACCACTGACGCGCTTACCACTGTGACATGGCCCCCACAGTGACATGGCCACAACTGACCTGCTGCCCACTGTGACATGGCCACCACAGTGACATGGCTCCCACAGTGACATGGCCACCACTGACCCGCTGACCACTGTGACATGGACCCCATTGTGACATGGCCACCACTGACCTGCTGCCCACTGTGACATGGCCCCCATAGTGACATGGCCACCAATGACCTGCTGCCCAATGTGACATAGCCTCCATAGTGACATGGCCACAACTGATCTGCTGCCCACTGTGACATGGCCCCCACAGTGACATGGCCAGCACTGACCTGATGCCCAATGTGACATAGCCCCCATAGTGACATGGCCACCAATGACCTGCTGCCCACTGTGACATGGCCCCCATAGTGACATGGCCACCACTGACCTGCTGCCCACTGTGACATGGCCCCACAGTGACATGGCAACCAGTGGCCTGTTACTCAGTGTGACATGGCCATCACTGAGCTGCTGGACACTGTGACATGGCCCCACAGTGACGTGGCCACTACTGACCTGCTGCCCACTGTGACATGTCCCCCACAGTGATATGGCCACCACTGACACGCTGACCAATGTGACATAGCCCCACAGTGACTTGGGCACCACTGACCTGCTGCCCACTGTGACATGGCCCCCATAGTCACATTGACACAACTGACCTGCTGCCCACTGTGACATAGCCCTCACAGTGACATGGCAACCAGTGGCCTGTTTCTCACTGTGACATGGCCACCACTGACCTGCTGCCCACTGTGAGATGGCCACCATAGTGACATGGCCACCACTGACCTGCTGCCCACTGTGACATAGCCCCCACAGTGACATGGCAACCAGTGTCCTATTCCTCACTGTGACATGGCCACCACTGACCTGCTGCACACTGTGACATGACCTCACAGTGACATGGCCACCACTGACCTGCTACCCACTGTGACATGGCCCCCATAGTGACATGGCCAGCACTGACCTGCTGCCCACTGTGACATGGCCCCCACAGTGACATGGCAACCAGTGGCCTGTTGCTCACTGTGACATGGCCATCACTGACCTGCTGCACACTGTGACGTGGCCCCCACAGTGACGTGGCCACTACTGACCTGCTGCCCACTGTGACATGACCCCCATAGTGACATGGCCACCACTGACCTGCTGCCCACTGTGACATGGTCCCCATAGTGACATGGCCACCACTGACCTGCTGCCCATTGTGACATAAACCCCACAGTGACATGGCAACCAGTGGCCTGTTGCTCACTGTGACATGGCCACCACTGACCTGCTGCCCACTGTGAAATGGTCCCCACAATGACATGGCCAACACTGATCAGCTGACCACTGTGACATAGCCCCACAGTGACCTGGCCACCACTGACCTGCTACCCACTCTGACATGGCCCCCATAGTGACATTGCCACCACTGACCTGCTACCCACTGTGACATAGCCCCCCAGTGACCTGGCCACCACTGACCTGCTACCCACTGTGACATGGCCCCCATAGTGACCTGGCCACCACTGACCTGCTACCCACTGTGACATGGCCCCCATAGTGACATGGCCACTACTGACCTGCTGCCCACTGTGACATGGCCCCCACAGTGACATGGCCATCACTGACCTGCTGCCCACTGTGACACAGCCCCCACAGTGACATGGCAACCAGTGGCCTGTTGCTCACTGTGACATGGCCATCACTGACCTGCTGCACAATGTGACATGGCCCCACAGTGACGTGGCCACTACTGACCTGCTGCCCACTGTGACATGGCCCCCGTATTGACGTGGCCACTACTGACCTGCTGACCACTGTGACATGGTCCCCACAGTGTCATGGCCACCACTGATCCGCTGACCACTGTGATATAGCCCCACAGTGACATGGCCACCACTGATCTGCTACCCACTGTTACATAGCCCCCATAGTGACCTGGCCACCACTGACCTGCTGCCCACTGTGACATGGCCCCCATAGTGACATGGCCACGACTGAACTGCTGCCCACTGTGACATGGCCCCATAGTGACATGGCCACCACTGACCTGCTGCCTACTGTGACATAGCCCCCACAGTGACATGGCAAGCAGTGGCCTGTTGCTCACTGTGACATGGCCACCACTGACCTGCTGCACACTGTGATATGACCTCACAGTGACATGGCCACCACTGACCTGCTGCCCAATGTGACATAGCCTCCATAGTGATATGGCCACCACTGACCTGCTGCCCACTGTGACATGGACCCATAGTGACATGGCCACAACTGACCTGCTGCCCACTGTGACATGGTCCCCACAGTGACATGGCCACCACTGATCCGCTGACCACTGTGACAAAGCCCCACAGTGACGTGGCCACCACTGACCTCCTTCCCACTGTGACATGGCCCCCATAGTGACATGGCCACCACTGACATGCTGCCCACTGTAGACATGGCCCCCATAGAGACTTGGCCACAACTGACCTGCTGCCAACTGTGACATGGTCCCCACAGTGACATGGCCACCACTGATCCGCTGACCACAGTGACATAGCCCCACATTGACCTGGCCACCACTGAACTGCTACCCACTGTGACATGGCCCCCATAGTGATATGGGCACCACTGACATTCTGCCCACTTTGACATGGCCCCCATAGGGACTTGGCCACAACTGACCTGCTGCCCACTGTGACATGGTCCCCACAGTGACATGGCCACCACTGATCCGCTGACCACTGTGACATAGCCCCACAGTGACCTGGCCACCACTGACCTGCTACCCACTGTGACATGGCCCCCGTATTGACGTGACCACTACTGACCTGCTGCCCACTGTGACATGACCTCACAGTGACATGGCCACCACTGACCAGCTGCCCAATGTGACATAGCCCCCATAGTGACATGGCCACCACTGACCTGCTGCCCACTGTGACATTGACCCACAGTGACATGGCCACAACTGACCTGCTGACCACTGTGACATGGTCCCCACAGTGACATGGCCACCACTGATCCGCTGACCACTGTGACATAGCACCACAGTGACATGGCCACCACTGACCTGCTACCCACTGTGACATGGCCCCCATAGTGACCTGGCCACCACTGACCTGCTGCCCACTGTGACATAGCCCCCATAGTGACATGGCTAGCCCTTACCTGCTACCCACTGTGACACAGCCCCCACAGTGACATGGCAACCAGTGGCCTGTTTCTCACTGTGACATGGCCACCACTGACCTGTTGCACACTGTGACATGACCTCACAGTGACATGGCCACCACTGACCGGCTGCCCACTGTGTCATGGCACCCATAGTGACATTGCCACCACTGACCTGTTGCCCACTGTGACATAGACCCCACAGTGACATGGCAACCAGTGGCCTGTTGCTCACTGTGACATGGCCACCACGGAGCTGCTGCACACTGTGACATGGTACCCACAGTGACCTGGCCACCACTGACCTGCTACCCACTGTGACATGGCCCCCATAGTGATATGGGCACCACTGACATGCTGCCCACTGTGACATAGCCCCCATAGTGACATGGGCACCACTGACCTGCTGCCCACTGTGTCATGGCCGCCATAGTGACATGGCCACCACTGACCTACTGCCCACTGTGACATAGACCCACAGTGACATGGCAACCAGAGGCCTGTTGCTCACTGTGACATGGCCACCACAGACCTGCTGCACACTGTAACATGGTACCCACAGTGACATGGCCACCACTGATCCGCTGACCACTGTGACATGACCTCACAGTGACATGGCCACCACTGATCAGCTGCCCAATGTGACATAGCCCCCATAGTGACATGGTCACCACTGACCTGCTGCCCACTGTGACATAGCCCCCACAGTGACATGGCAACCAGTGGCCTGTTGCTCACTGTGACATGGCCATCACTGACCTGCTGCACACTGTGACATGGCCCCACAGTGACGTGGCCACTACTGACCTGCTGCACACTGTGACATGGCCCCCATAGTGACATGGCCACCACTGACCTGCTGCCCACAGTGACATGGCCCCCATAGTGACATGGCCACCACTGACCTGCTGCCCACTGTGACATGGCCCCCATAGTGACATGGCCACAACTGACCTGCTGCCCACTGTGACTTAGCCCCCACAGTGACATGGCAACCAGTGGCCTGTTGCTCACTGTGACATTGCCCCACAGTGACGTGGCCACTACTGACCTGCTGCCCACTGTGACATGGCCCCAATAGTGACATGGCCACCACTGACCTGCTACCCACTGTGACATGGCCCCCATATAGACGTGGCCACTACTGACCTGCTGCCCACTGTGACATGACCTCACAGTGACATGTCCACAACTGACCTGCTGCCCACTGTGACTTAGCCCCCACAGTGACATGGCAACCAGTGGCCTGTTGCTCACTGTGACATGGCCACCACTGACCTGCTGCACACTGTGACATGACATCACCGTGACATGGCCACCACTCACCTGCTGCCCAATGTGACATAGCCTCCATAGTGACATGGCCACCACTGACCTGCTGCCCACTGTGACATGGACCCATAGTGACATGGCCACAACTGACCTCCTGCCCACTGTGACATGGTCCCCACAGTGACATGGCCACCACTGACCTGCTACCCACTGTGACATGGACCCCATAGTGACCTGGCCACCACTGACATGCTGCCCACTGTGACATGGCCCCCATAGTGAAATGGGCACCACTGACCTGCTGCCCAAAGTGACATAGCCCCCATAGTGACATGGCCACCACTGACCTGCTGCCCACTGTGACATGGACTCATAGTGACATGGCACCACTGACCTGCTGCCCACTGTGACATGGCCCTCATAGAGACTTGGCCAGCACTGACCTGCTGCCCACTGTGACATAGCCCCCACAGTGACATGGCAACCAGTGGCCTGTTTCTCACTGTGACATGGCCACCACTGACCTGCTGCCCACTGTGACATGGCCCCCATAGTGACATGGCCACAACTGACCTGCTGCCCACTGTGACATAGACCCCACAGTGACATCGCGACCAGTGGCCTGTTGCTCACTGTGACATGGCCATCACTGACCTGCTGCACACTGTGACATGGCCCCACAGTGACGTTCCCACTAATGACCTGCTGCACACTGTGACATGGCCCCCATAGTGACATGGACACCACTGACCAGCTGCCCACTGTGACGCAGCCGCCGTAGTGACATAGCCACCACTGACCTGCTGCACACTGTGACATGGACCCACAGTGACATGGCCAAAACTGACCTGCTGACCACTGTGACATGGTCCCCACAGTGTCATGGCCACCACTGATCCGCTGACCACTGTGACATAGCCCCCACAATGACATGGCCACCACTGACCCGCTGACCACTGTGACATGGCCCCCACAGTGACATGGCCACCACTGACCTGCTGCCCAATGTGACATAGCCTCCATAGTGACATGGCCACCACTGACCTGCTGCCCACTGTGACATGGCCCCCATAGTGATATGGGCACCACTGACATGCTGCCCACTGTGACATAGCCCCCACAGTGACATGGCAACCAGTGGCCTGTTGCTCACTGTGACATGGCCAACACTGACCTGCTGCACACTGTGACATGACCTCACAGTGACATGGCCACCACTGACCTGCTGCCAAATGTGACATAGCCCCCAGAGTGACATGGCCACCCTGACCTGCTGCCCACTGTGACATGGACTCATAGTGACATGGCCACAACTGACCTTCTGCCCACTGTGACATGGTCCCCACAGTGACATGGCCACCACTGATCCGCTGACCACTGTGACATAGCCCCACATTGACCTGGGCACCACTGACCTGCTACCCACTGTGACATGGCCCCCATAGTGACATGGCCACCACTGACCTGCTGCCCACTGTGACATGGCCCCCATAGTGGCACGGCCAGCACTGACCTGCTGCACACTGTGACATAGCCCCCACAGTGACATGGCAACCAGTGGCGTGTTGCTCACTGTGACATGGCCATCACTGACCTGCTGCACACTGTGACATGACCTCACAGTGACATGGCCACCACTGACCTACTCCCCACTGTGACATGTCCCATACAGTAAAATGATCACTACTGACATGCTGCCCACTGTCACATGGCCCCACAGTGACGTGGCCACCACTGACCTGCTGCCCACTGTGACTGGCCACCACAGTGACATGGCCACCTATGGACTGTTGCTCATTGTGACATGGCCACAACTGATCTGCTGCCCACTGTGACATGACCTCACAGTGACATGGCCACAATTGACCCGCTGACACCTGTGACATGACCACACAGTGACATGGCCACCACTGACCTGCTGACCACTGTGACATGGCCCCCACAGTGACATGGCCACCACTGACCCTCTGACCACTGTGACATGGCCCCCATAGTGACATGGCCCCACAGTGACATGGCCACCACTGACCCGCTGACCACTGTGACATGGCCACCACAGTGACATGGCCACCACTGACCTGCTGCCCACTGTGACATGGCCCCCATAGTGACATGGCCAGCACTGACCTGCTCCCCACTGTGACATGGCCCCCATACTGACATGGCCAGCACTGACCTGCTGCCCACTATGACATAGCCCCCACAGTGACATGGCAACCAGTGGCCTGTTACTCACTGTGACATGGCCATCACTGACCTGCTGCCCACTGTGACATGGCCCCATATAGACTTGGCCACAACTGACCTGCTGCCCACTGTGACATGGCCCCCACAGTGACATGGCCACAACTGACCTGCTGCCCAATGTGACATGGCCCCATAGTGACGTGGCCACCACTGACCTGCTGCCCACTGTGACATGGCCCCCATAGTGACATGGCCAATACTGACCTGCTGCACACTGTGACATGGCCCCACAGTGACGTGGCCACCACTGACCTGCTGCACACTGTGACATGGCCCCCATAGTGACATGGCCACCACTGACCTGCTGCCCACTATGACATGGCCACCATAGTGAGACGTCCAGCACTGACCTGCTGCCCACTGTGACATAGCCCCCACAGTGACATGGCAACCAGTGGCCTGTTACTCACTGTGACATGGCCATCACTGACCTGCTGCACACTGTGACATGGCCCCACAGTGACATGGCGACAACTGACCTGCTGCCCACTGTGACATAGCCCCCACAGTGATATGGCAACCACTGGCCTGTTTCTCACTGTCACATGGCCACCACTGACCTGCTACCCACTGTGACTGGCCACCACAGGAACATGGCCACCAGTGGACTGTTGCTCATTGTGACATGGCCACAACTGATCTGCTGCCCACTGTGACATGACCTCACAGTGACATGGCCACCACTGACCCGCTGACACCTGTGACATGGCCCCTATAGTGACATGGCCACCACTGACCCGCTGACCACTGTGACATGGCCCCCACAGTGACATGCCCACAACTGACCTGCTGCCCACTGTGACATGGCCCCCATAGTGACATGGCTCCCACAGTGACATGGCCACCACTGACCCGCTGACCACTGTGACATGGCCCCCACAGTGACATGGCCACCACTGACCTGCTGCCCACTGTGACATGGACCCCATAGTGACATGGCCACCAGTGACCTGCTGCCCAATGTGACATAGCCTCCATAGTGACATGGCCACCACTGACCTGCTGCCCACTGTGACATAGACCCCACAGTGACATCGCGACCAGTGGCCTGTTGCTCACTGTGACATGGCCATCACTGACCTGCTGCACACTGTGACATGGCCCCACAGTGACGTTCCCACTAATGACCTGCTGCACACTGTGACATGGCCCCCATAGTGACATGGACACCACTGACCAGCTGCCCACTGTGACACAGCCGCCGTAGTGACATAGCCACCACTGACCTGCTGCACACTGTGACATGGACCCACAGTGACATGGCCAAAACTGACCTGCTGACCACTGTGACATGGTCCCCACAGTGTCATGGCCACCACTGATCCGCTGACCACTGTGACATAGCCCCCACAATGACATGGCCACCACTGACCCGCTGACCACTGTGACATGGCCCCCACAGTGATATGGGCACCACTGACCTGCTGCCCAATGTGACATAGCCTCCATAGTGACATGGCCACCACTGACCTGCTGCCCACTGTGACATGGCCCCCATAGTGATATGGGCACCACTGACATGCTGCCCACTGTGACATAGCCCCCACAGTGACATGGCAACCAGTGGCCTGTTGCTCACTGTGACATGGCCAACACTGACCTGCTGCACACTGTGACATGACCTCACAGTGACATGGCCACCACTGACCTGCTGCCAAATGTGACATAGCCCCCAGAGTGACATGGCCACCCTGACCTGCTGCCCACTGTGACATGGACTCATAGTGACATGGCCACAACTGACCTTCTGCCCACTGTGACATGGTCCCCACAGTGACATGGCCACCACTGATCCGCTGACCACTGTGACATAGCCCCACATTGACCTGGGCACCACTGACCTGCTACCCACTGTGACATGGCCCCCATAGTGACATGGCCACCACTGACCTGCTGCCCACTGTGACATGGCCCCCATAGTGGCATGGCCAGCACTGACCTGCTGCACACTGTGACATAGCCCCCACAGTGACATGGCAACCAGTGGCGTGTTGCTCACTGTGACATGGCCACCACTGACCTACTCCCCACTGTGACATGTCCCATACAGTAAAATGATCACTACTGACATGCTGCCCACTGTCACATGGCCCCACAGTGACGTGGCCACCACTGACCTGCTGCCCACTGTGACTGGCCACCACAGTGACATGGCCACCTATGGACTGTTGCTCATTGTGACATGGCCACAACTGATCTGCTGCCCACTGTGACATGACCTCACAGTGACATGGCCACAATTGACCCGCTGACACCTGTGACATGACCACACAGTGACATGGCCACCACTGACCTGCTGACCACTGTGACATGGCCCCCACAGTGACATGGCCACCACTGACCCTCTGACCACTGTGACATGGCCCCCATAGTGACATGGCCCCACAGTGACATGGCCACAACTGACCCGCTGACCACTGTGACATGGCCACCACAGTGACATGGCCACCACTGACCTGCTGCCCACTGTGACATGGCCCCCATAGTGACATGGCCAGCACTGACCTGCTCCCCACTGTGACATGGCCCCCATACTGACATGGCCAGCACTGACCTGCTGCCCACTATGACATAGCCCCCACAGTGACATGGCAACCAGTGGCCTGTTACTCACTGTGACATGGCCATCACTGACCTGCTGCCCACTGTGACATGGCCCCATATAGACTTGGCCACAACTGACCTGCTGCCCACTGTGACATGGCCCCCACAGTGACATGGCCACAACTGACCTGCTGCCCAATGTGACATGGCCCCATAGTGACGTGGCCACCACTGACCTGCTGCCCACTGTGACATGGCCCCCATAGTGACATGTCCACCACTGACCTGCTGCCCAATGTGACATAGCCCCCATAGTGACATGGCCACCACTGACCTGCTGCACACTGTGACATGGCCCCACAGTGACGTGGCCACTACTGACCTGCTGCACACTGTGACATGGCCCCCATAGTGACATGGCCACCACTGACCTGCTGTCCACTATGACATGGCCACCATAGTGAGACGTCCAGCACTGACCTGCTGCCCACTGTGACATAGCCCCCACAGTGACATGGCAACCAGTGGCCTGTTACTCACTGTGACATGGCCATCACTGACCTGCTGCACACTGTGACATGGCCCCACAGTGACATGGCGACAACTGACCTGCTGCCCACTGTGACATAGCCCCCACAGTGATATGGCAACCACTGGCCTGTTTCTCACTGTCACATGGCCACCACTGACCTGCTACCCACTGTGACTGGCCACCACAGGAACATGGCCACCAGTGGACTGTTGCTCATTGTGACATGGCCACAACTGATCTGCTGCCCACTGTGACATGACCTCACAGTGACATGGCCACCACTGACCCGCTGACACCTGTGACATGGCCCCTATAGTGACATGGCCACCACTGACCCGCTGACCACTGTGACATGGCCCCCACAGTGACATGCCCACAACTGACCTGCTGCCCACTGTGACATGGCCCCCATAGTGACATGGCTCCAACAGTGACATGGCCACCACTGACCCGCTGACCACTGTGACATGGCCCCCACAGTGACATGGACACCACTGACCTGCTGCCCACTGTGACATGGACCCCATAGTGACATGGCCACCAGTGACCTGCTGCCCAATGTGACATAGCCTCCATAGTGACATGGCCACCACTGACCTGCTGCCCACTGTGACATGGCCCCCATAGTGACATGGCCACCACTGATCTGCTGCCCACTGTGACATGGCCCCCATAGTGACATGGCCACAACTGACCTGCTGCCCACTGTGACATAGACCCCACAGTGACATCGCGACCAGTGGCCTGTTGCTCACTGTGACATGGCCATCACTGACCTGCTGCACACTGTGACATGGCCCCACAGTGACGTTCCCACTAATGACCTGCTGCACACTGTGACATGGCCCCCATAGTGACATGGACACCACTGACCAGCTGCCCACTGTGACACAGCCGCCGTAGTGACATAGCCACCACTGACCTGCTGCACACTGTGACATGGACCCACAGTGACATGGCCAAAACTGACCTGCTGACCACTGTGACATGGTCCCCACAGTGTCATGGCCACCACTGATCCGCTGACCACTGTGACATAGCCCCCACAATGACATGGCCACCACTGACCCGCTGACCACTGTGACATGGCCCCCACAGTGAAATGGCCACCACTGACCTGCTGCCCAATGTGACATAGCCTCCATAGTGACATGGCCACCACTGACCTGCTGCCCACTGTGACATGGCCCCCATAGTGATATGGGCACCACTGACATGCTGCCCACTGTGACATAGCCCCCACAGTGACATGGCAACCAGTGGCCTGTTGCTCACTGTGACATGGCCAACACTGACCTGCTGCACACTGTGACATGACCTCACAGTGACATGGCCACCACTGACCTGCTGCCAAATGTGACATAGCCCCCAGAGTGACATGGCCACCCTGACCTGCTGCCCACTGTGACATGGACTCATAGTGACATGGCCACAACTGACCTTCTGCCCACTGTGACATGGTCCCCACAGTGACATGGCCACCACTGATCCGCTGACCACTGTGACATAACCCCACATTGACCTGGGCACCACTGACCTGCTACCCACTGTGACATGGCCCCCATAGTGGCATGGCCAGCACTGACCTGCTGCACACTGTGACATAGCCCCCACAGTGACATGGCAACCAGTGGCGTGTTGCTCACTGTGACATGGCCATCACTGACCTGCTGCACACTGTGACATGACCTCACAGTGACATGGCCACCACTGACCTACTCCCCACTGTGACATGTCCCATACAGCAAAATGATCACTACTGACATGCTGCCCACTGTCACATGGCCCCACAGTGACGTGGCCACCACTGACCTGCTGCCCACTGTGACTGGCCACCACAGTGACATGGCCACCTATGGACTGTTGCTCATTGTGACATGGCCACAACTGATCTGCTGCCCACTGTGACATGACCTCACAGTGACATGGCCACCACTGACCTGCTGACCACTGTGACATGGCCCCCACAGTGACATGGCCACCACTGACCCTCTGACCACTGTGACATGGCCCCCATAGTGACATGGCCCCACAGTGACATGGCCACAACTGACCCGCTGACCACTGTGACATGGCCACCACAGTGACATGGCCACCACTGACCTGCTGCCCACTGTGACATGGCCCCCATAGTGACATGGCCAGCACTGACCTGCTCCCCACTGTGACATGGCCCCCATACTGACATGGCCAGCACTGACCTGCTGCCCACTATGACATAGCCCCCACAGTGACATGGCAACCAGTGGCCTGTTACTCACTGTGACATGGCCATCACTGACCTGCTGCCCACTGTGACATGGCCCCATATAGACTTGGCCACAACTGACCTGCTGCCCACTGTGACATGGCCCCCACAGTGACATGGCCACAACTGACCTGCTGCCCAATGTGACATGGCCCCATAGTGACGTGGCCACCACTGACCTGCTGCCCACTGTGACATGGCCCCCATAGTGACATGTCCACCACTGACCTGCTGCCCAATGTGACATAGCCCCCATAGTGACATGGCCACCACTGACCTGCTGCACACTGTGACATGGCCCCACAGTGACGTGGCCACTACTGACCTGCTGCACACTGTGACATGGCCCCCATAGTGACATGGCCACCACTGACCTGCTGTCCACTATGACATGGCCACCATAGTGAGACGTCCAGCACTGACCTGCTGCCCACTGTGACATAGCCCCCACAGTGACATGGCAACCAGTGGCCTGTTACTCACTGTGACATGGCCATCACTGACCTGCTGCACACTGTGACATGGCCCCACAGTGACATGGCGACAACTGACCTGCTGCCCACTGTGACATAGCCCCCACAGTGATATGGCAACCACTGGCCTGTTTCTCACTGTCACATGGCCACCACTGACCTGCTACCCACTGTGACTGGCCACCACAGGAACATGGCCACCAGTGGACTGTTGCTCATTGTGACATGGCCACAACTGATCTGCTGCCCACTGTGACATGACCTCACAGTGACATGGCCACCACTGACCCGCTGACACCTGTGACATGGCCCCTATAGTGACATGGCCACCACTGACCCGCTGACCACTGTGACATGGCCCCCACAGTGACATGCCCACAACTGACCTGCTGCCCACTGTGACATGGCCCCCATAGTGACATGGCTCCCACAGTGACATGGCCACCACTGACCCGCTGACCACTGTGACATGGCCCCCACAGTGACATGGCCACCACTGACCTGCTGCCCACTGTGACATGGCCCCCATAGTGACATGGCCACCACTGATCTGCTGCCCACTGTGACATGGCCCCCATAGTGACATGGCCACAACTGACCTGCTGCCCACTGTGACATAGACCCCACAGTGACATCGCGACCAGTGGCCTGTTGCTCACTGTGACATGGCCATCACTGACCTGCTGCACACTGTGACATGGCCCCACAGTGACGTTCCCACTAATGACCTGCTGCACACTGTGACATGGCCCCCATAGTGACATGGACACCACTGACCAGCTGCCCACTGTGACACAGCCGCCGTAGTGACATAGCCACCACTGACCTGCTGCACACTGTGACATGGACCCACAGTGACATGGCCAAAACTGACCTGCTGACCACTGTGACATGGTCCCCACAGTGTCATGGCCACCACTGATCCGCTGACCACTGTGACATAGCCCCCACAATGACATGGCCACCACTGACCCGCTGACCACTGTGACATGGCCCCCACAGTGACATGGCCACCACTGACCTGCTGCCCAATGTGACATAGCCTCCATAGTGACATGGCCACCACTGACCTGCTGCCCACTGTGACATGGCCCCCATAGTGATATGGGCACCACTGACATGCTGCCCACTGTGACATAGCCCCCACAGTGACATGGCAACCAGTGGCCTGTTGCTCACTGTGACATGGCCAACACTGACCTGCTGCACACTGTGACATGACCTCACAGTGACATGGCCACCACTGACCTGCTGCCAAATGTGACATAGCCCCCAGAGTGACATGGCCACCCTGACCTGCTGCCCACTGTGACATGGACTCATAGTGACATGGCCACAACTGACCTTCTGCCCACTGTGACATGGTCCCCACAGTGACATGGCCACCACTGATCCGCTGACCACTGTGACATAGCCCCACATTGACCTGGGCACCACTGACCTGCTACCCACTGTGACATGGCCCCCATAGTGGCATGGCCAGCACTGACCTGCTGCACACTGTGACATAGCCCCCACAGTGACATGGCAACCAGTGGCGTGTTGCTCACTGTGACATGGCCATCACTGACCTGCTGCACACTGTGACATGACCTCACAGTGACATGGCCACCACTGACCTACTCCCCACTGTGACATGTCCCATACAGCAAAATGATCACTACTGACATGCTGCCCACTGTCACATGGCCCCACAGTGACGTGGCCACCACTGACCTGCTGCCCACTGTGACTGGCCACCACAGTGACATGGCCACCTATGGACTGTTGCTCATTGTGACATGGCCACAACTGATCTGCTGCCCACTGTGACATGACCTCACAGTGACATGGCCACAATTAACCCGCTGACACCTGTGACATGACCACACAGTGACATGGCCACCACTGACCTGCTGACCACTGTGACATGGCCCCCACAGTGACATGGCCACCACTGACCCTCTGACCACTGTGACATGGCCCCCATAGTGACATGGCCCCACAGTGACATGGCCACCACTGACCCGCTGACCACTGTGACATGGCCACCACAGTGACATGGCCACCACTGACCTGCTGCCCACTGTGACATGGCCCCCATAGTGACATGGCCAGCACTGACCTGCTCCCCACTGTGACATGGCCCCCATACTGACATGGCCAGCACTGACCTGCTGCCCACTATGACATAGCCCCCACAGTGACATGGCAACCAGTGGCCTGTTACTCACTGTGACATGGCCATCACTGACCTGCTGCCCACTGTGACATGGCCCCATATAGACTTGGCCACAACTGACCTGCTGCCCACTGTGACATGGCCCCCACAGTGACATGGCCACAACTGACCTGCTGCCCAATGTGACATGGCCCCATAGTGACGTGGCCACCACTGACCTGCTGCCCACTGTGACATGGCCCCCATAGTGACATGTCCACCACTGACTTGCTGCCCAATGTGACATAGCCCCCATAGTGACATGGCCACCACTGACCTGCTGCACACTCTGACATAGCCCCACAGTGACTTGGGCACCACTGACCTGCTGCCCACTGTGACATGGCCCCCATAGTGACATGGCCACCACTGACCTGCTGCCCACTGTGACATGGCCCCCATAGTGACATGGCCACCACTGACCCGCTGCCCACTGTGACATAGCCCCCACAGTTACATGGCAACCAGTGGCCTGTTGCTCACTGTGACATGGCCACCACTGACATGCTGCACACTGTGACATGACCTCAGAGTGACATGGCCACCACTGACCTGCTGCCCAATGTGACATAGCCCCCATAGTGACATGGCCACCACTGACCTGCTGCCCACTGTGACATGGCCACCATAGTGACACGGCCAGCACTGACCTGCTGCCCACTGTGACATAGCCCCCACAGTGACATGGCAAGCAGTGGCCTGTTGCTCACTGTGACATGGCCACCACTGACCTGCTGCACACTGTGACATGACCTCACAGTGAAATGGCCACCACTGACCTGCTGCCCAATGTGACATAGCCCCCATAGTGACATGGCCACCATTGACCTGCTGCCCACTGTGACATAGCCCCCACAGTGACATGGCAACCAGTGGCCTGTTGCTCACTGTCACATGGCCATCACTGACCTGCTGCACACTGTGACATAGCCCCACAGTGACGTGGCCACTACTGACCTGCTGCTCACTGTGACATGGCCCCCATAGTGACATGGCCACCACTGACCTGCTGCCCACTGTGACATAGCCCCACAGTGACATGGCCACCACTGACCCGCTGACCACTGTGACATAGCCCCACAGTGACTTGGGCACCACTGACCTGCTGCCCACTGTGACATGGCCCCCATAGTGACATGGCCAAAACTGACCTGCTGCCCACTGTGACATAGCCCCCACAGTGACATGGCAACCAGTGGCCTGTTTCTCACTGTGACATGGCCACCACTGTCCTGCTGCACACTGTGACATGACCTCACAGTGACATGGCCACCACTGACCTGCTGCCCACTGTGACATGGCCCCCATAGTGACATGGCCACCACTGACCTGCTGCCCACTGTGACATAGGCCCCACAGTGACATGGCAACCAGTGGCCTGTTGCTCACTGTGACATGGTCACCACTGTCCTGCTGCACACTGTGACATGACCTCACATTGACATGGCCACCACTGACCTGCTGCCCAATGTGACATAGCCCCCATAGTGACATGGCCATCACTGACCTGCTGCACACTGTGACATGGCCCCACAGTGACGTGGCCACTACTGACCCGCTGACCACTGTGACATGGCCCCCATAGTGACATGGCCACCATTGACCTGCTGCCCACTGTGACATGGCCCCCATAGTGACATGGCCACCACTGACCTGCTGCCCACTGTGACATGGCCCCACAGTGACATGGCAACCAGTGGCCTGTTGCTCACTGTGACATGGCCATCACTGACCTGCTGCACACTGTGACATGGCCCCACAGTGACGTGGCCAGTACTGACCTGCTGCCCACTGTGACATGGCCGCCATAGTGACATGGCCACCACTGACCTGCTGCCCAATGTGACATAGCCCCCATAGTGACATGGCCACCACTGACCTGCTGCCCACTGTGACATAGCCCCCACAGTGACATGGCAACCAGTGGCCTGTTGCTCACTGTGACATGGCCATCACTGACCTGCTGCACACTGTGACATGGCCCCACAGTGACGTGGCCACTACTGACCTGCTGCACACTTTGACATGAACTCACAGTGACATGGCCACCACTGACCTGCTGCCCAATGTGACATAGCCCCCATAGTGACATGGCCACCACTGACCTGCTGCCCACTGTGACATGGCCACCATAGTGACACGGCCAGCACTGACCTGCTGCCCACTGTGACATGGCCCCACAGTGACGTGGCCACTACTGACCTGCTGCCCACTGTGACATGGCCCCCATAGTGACATGGCCACCACTGACCTGCTGCCCACTGTGACATAGCCCTCACAGTGACATGGCAACCAGTGGCCTGTTGCTCACTGTGACATGGCCATCACTGACCTGCTGCACACTGTGACATGGCCCCAGAGTGACGTGGCCACTACTGACCTGCTGCCCACTGTGACATGGCCCCCATAGTGACATGGCCACCACTGACCTGCTGCCCACTGTGACATAGCCCTCACAGTGACATGGCAACCAGTGGCCTGTTGCTCACTGTGACATGGCCATCACTGACCTGCTGCACACTGTGACATGGCCCCACAGTGACGTGGCCACTACTGACCTGCTACCCACTGTGACATGGACCCCATAGTGACATGGCCACCACTGACCTGCTGCCCACTGTGACATAGCCCCCACAGTGACATGGCAACCAACGGCCTATTGCTCACTGTGACATGGCCACCACTGACCTGCTGCCCACTGTGACATGGCCACCATAGTGACATGGCCACCACTGACCTGCTGCCCACTGTGACATGGTCCCCACAGTGACATGGCCACCACTGATCCGCTGACCACTGTGACATAGCCCCACATTGACCTGGGCACCACTGACCTGCTACCCACTGTGACATGGCCCCCATAGTGACATGGCCACCACTGACCTGCTGCCCACTGTGACATGGCCCCCATAGTGGCATGGCCAGCACTGACCTGCTGCACACTGTGACATAGCCCCCACAGTGACATGGCAACCAGTGGCGTGTTGCTCACTGTGACATGGCCACCACTGACCTACTCCCCACTGTGACATGTCCCATACAGTAAAATGATCACTACTGACATGCTGCCCACTGTCACATGGCCCCACAGTGACGTGGCCACCACTGACCTGCTGCCCACTGTGACTGGCCACCACAGTGACATGGCCACCTATGGACTGTTGCTCATTGTGACATGGCCACAACTGATCTGCTGCCCACTGTGACATGACCTCACAGTGACATGGCCACAATTGACCCGCTGACACCTGTGACATGACCACACAGTGACATGGCCACCACTGACCTGCTGACCACTGTGACATGGCCCCCACAGTGACATGGCCACCACTGACCCTCTGACCACTGTGACATGGCCCCCATAGTGACATGGCCCCACAGTGACATGGCCACCACTGACCCGCTGACCACTGTGACATGGCCACCACAGTGACATGGCCACCACTGACCTGCTGCCCACTGTGACATGGCCCCCATAGTGACATGGCCAGCACTGACCTGCTCCCCACTGTGACATGGCCCCCATACTGACATGGCCAGCACTGACCTGCTGCCCACTATGACATAGCCCCCACAGTGACATGGCAACCAGTGGCCTGTTACTCACTGTGACATGGCCATCACTGACCTGCTGCCCACTGTGACATGGCCCCATATAGACTTGGCCACAACTGACCTGCTGCCCACTGTGACATGGCCCCCACAGTGACATGGCCACAACTGACCTGCTGCCCAATGTGACATGGCCCCATAGTGACGTGGCCACCACTGACCTGCTGCCCACTGTGACATGGCCCCCATAGTGACATGTCCACCACTGACCTGCTGCCCAATGTGACATAGCCCCCATAGTGACATGGCCACCACTGACCTGCTGCACACTGTGACATGGCCCCACAGTGACGTGGCCACTACTGACCTGCTGCACACTGTGACATGGCCCCCATAGTGACATGGCCACCACTGACCTGCTGCCCACTATGACATGGCCACCATAGTGAGACGTCCAGCACTGACCTGCTGCCCACTGTGACATAGCCCCCACAGTGACATGGCAACCAGTGGCCTGTTACTCACTGTGACATGGCCATCACTGACCTGCTGCACACTGTGACATGGCCCCACAGTGACATGGCGACAACTGACCTGCTGCCCACTGTGACATAGCCCCCACAGTGATATGGCAACCACTGGCCTGTTTCTCACTGTCACATGGCCAGCACTGACCTGCTACCCACTGTGACTGGCCACCACAGGAACATGGCCACCAGTGGACTGTTGCTCATTGTGACATGGCCACAACTGATCTGCTGCCCACTGTGACATGACCTCACAGTGACATGGCCACCACTGACCCGCTGACACCTGTGACATGGCCCCTATAGTGACATGGCCACCACTGACCCGCTGACCACTGTGACATGGCCCCCACAGTGACATGCCCACAACTGACCTGCTGCCCACTGTGACATGGCCCCCATAGTGACATGGCTCCCACAGTGACATGGCCACCACTGACCCGCTGACCACTGTGACATGGCCCCCACAGTGACATGGACACCACTGACCTGCTGCCCACTGTGACATGGACCCCATAGTGACATGGCCACCAGTGACCTGCTGCCCAATGTGACATAGCCTCCATAGTGACATGGCCACCACTGACCTGCTGCCCACTGTGACATGGCCCCCATAGTGACATGGCCACCACTGATCTGCTGCCCACTGTGACATGGCCCCCATAGTGACATGGCCACAACTGACCTGCTGCCCACTGTGACATAGACCCCACAGTGACATCGCGACCAGTGGCCTGTTGCTCACTGTGACATGGCCATCACTGACCTGCTGCACACTGTGACATGGCCCCACAGTGACGTTCCCACTAATGACCTGCTGCACACTGTGACATGGCCCCCATAGTGACATGGACACCACTGACCAGCTGCCCACTGTGACACAGCCGCCGTAGTGACATAGCCACCACTGACCTGCTGCACACTGTGACATGGACCCACAGTGACATGGCCAAAACTGACCTGCTGACCACTGTGACATGGTCCCCACAGTGTCATGGCCACCACTGATCCGCTGACCACTGTGACATAGCCCCCACAATGACATGGCCACCACTGACCCGCTGACCACTGTGACATGGCCCCCACAGTGACATGGCCACCACTGACCTGCTGCCCACTGTGACATGGCCCCCATAGTGACATGGCCACCACTGACCTGCTGCCCACTGTGACATAGGCCCCACAGTGACATGGCAACCAGTGGCCTGTTGCTCACTGTGACATGGCCATCACTGACCTGCTGCACACTGTGACATGGCCCCACAGTGACGTGGCCAGTACTGACCTGCTGCCCACTGTGACATGGCCGCCATAGTGACATGGCCACCACTGACCTGCTGCCCAATGTGACATAGCCCCCATAGTGACATGGCCACCACTGACCTGCTGCCCACTGTGACATAGCCCCCACAGTGACATGGCAACCAGTGGCCTGTTGCTCACTGTGACATGGCCATCACTGACCTGCTGCACACTGTGACATGGCCCCACAGTGACGTGGCCACTACTGACCTGCTGCACACTTTGACATGAACTCACAGTGACATGGCCACCACTGACCTGCTGCCCAATGTGACATAGCCCCCATAGTGACATGGCCACCACTGACCTGCTGCCCACTGTGACATGGCCACCATAGTGACACGGCCAGCACTGACCTGCTGCCCACTGTGACATGGCCCCACAGTGACGTGGCCACTACTGACCTGCTGCCCACTGTGACATGGCCCCCATAGTGACATGGCCACCACTGACCTGCTGCCCACTGTGACATAGCCCTCACAGTGACATGGCAACCAGTGGCCTGTTGCTCACTGTGACATGGCCATCACTGACCTGCTGCACACTGTGACATGGCCCCAGAGTGACGTGGCCACTACTGACCTGCTGCCCACTGTGACATGGCCCCCATAGTGACATGGCCACCACTGACCTGCTGCCCACTGTGACATAGCCCTCACAGTGACATGGCAACCAGTGGCCTGTTGCTCACTGTGACATGGCCATCACTGACCTGCTGCACACTGTGACATGGCCCCACAGTGACGTGGCCACTACTGACCTGCTACCCACTGTGACATGGACCCCATAGTGACATGGCCACCACTGACCTGCTGCCCACTGTGACATAGCCCCCACAGTGACATGGCAACCAACGGCCTATTGCTCACTGTGACATGGCCACCACTGACCTGCTGCCCACTGTGACATGGCCACCATAGTGACATGGCCACCACTGACCTGCTGCCCACTGTGACATGGTCCCCACAGTGACATGGCCACCACTGATCCGCTGACCACTGTGACATAGCCCCACATTGACCTGGGCACCACTGACCTGCTACCCACTGTGACATGGCCCCCATAGTGACATGGCCACCACTGACCTGCTGCCCACTGTGACATGGCCCCCATAGTGGCATGGCCAGCACTGACCTGCTGCACACTGTGACATAGCCCCCACAGTGACATGGCAACCAGTGGCGTGTTGCTCACTGTGACATGGCCACCACTGACCTACTCCCCACTGTGACATGTCCCATACAGTAAAATGATCACTACTGACATGCTGCCCACTGTCACATGGCCCCACAGTGACGTGGCCACCACTGACCTGCTGCCCACTGTGACTGGCCACCACAGTGACATGGCCACCTATGGACTGTTGCTCATTGTGACATGGCCACAACTGATCTGCTGCCCACTGTGACATGACCTCACAGTGACATGGCCACAATTGACCCGCTGACACCTGTGACATGACCACACAGTGACATGGCCACCACTGACCTGCTGACCACTGTGACATGGCCCCCACAGTGACATGGCCACCACTGACCCTCTGACCACTGTGACATGGCCCCCATAGTGACATGGCCCCACAGTGACATGGCCACCACTGACCCGCTGACCACTGTGACATGGCCACCACAGTGACATGGCCACCACTGACCTGCTGCCCACTGTGACATGGCCCCCATAGTGACATGGCCAGCACTGACCTGCTCCCCACTGTGACATGGCCCCCATACTGACATGGCCAGCACTGACCTGCTGCCCACTATGACATAGCCCCCACAGTGACATGGCAACCAGTGGCCTGTTACTCACTGTGACATGGCCATCACTGACCTGCTGCCCACTGTGACATGGCCCCATATAGACTTGGCCACAACTGACCTGCTGCCCACTGTGACATGGCCCCCACAGTGACATGGCCACAACTGACCTGCTGCCCAATGTGACATGGCCCCATAGTGACGTGGCCACCACTGACCTGCTGCCCACTGTGACATGGCCCCCATAGTGACATGTCCACCACTGACCTGCTGCCCAATGTGACATAGCCCCCATAGTGACATGGCCACCACTGACCTGCTGCACACTGTGACATGGCCCCACAGTGACGTGGCCACTACTGACCTGCTGCACACTGTGACATGGCCCCCATAGTGACATGGCCACCACTGACCTGCTGCCCACTATGACATGGCCACCATAGTGAGACGTCCAGCACTGACCTGCTGCCCACTGTGACATAGCCCCCACAGTGACATGGCAACCAGTGGCCTGTTACTCACTGTGACATGGCCATCACTGACCTGCTGCACACTGTGACATGGCCCCACAGTGACATGGCGACAACTGACCTGCTGCCCACTGTGACATAGCCCCCACAGTGATATGGCAACCACTGGCCTGTTTCTCACTGTCACATGGCCACCACTGACCTGCTACCCACTGTGACTGGCCACCACAGGAACATGGCCACCAGTGGACTGTTGCTCATTGTGACATGGCCAAAACTGATCTGCTGCCCACTGTGACATGACCTCACAGTGACATGGCCACCACTGACCCGCTGACACCTGTGACATGGCCCCTATAGTGACATGGCCACCACTGACCCGCTGACCACTGTGACATGGCCCCCACAGTGACATGCCCACAACTGACCTGCTGCCCACTGTGACATGGCCCCCATAGTGACATGGCTCCCACAGTGACATGGCCACCACTGACCCGCTGACCACTGTGACATGGCCCCCACAGTGACATGGACACCACTGACCTGCTGCCCACTGTGACATGGACCCCATAGTGACATGGCCACCAGTGACCTGCTGCCCAATGTGACATAGCCTCCATAGTGACATGGCCACCACTGACCTGCTGCCCACTGTGACATGGCCCCCATAGTGACATGGCCACCACTGATCTGCTGCCCACTGTGACATGGCCCCCATAGTGACATGGCCACAACTGACCTGCTGCCCACTGTGACATAGACCCCACAGTGACATCGCGACCAGTGGCCTGTTGCTCACTGTGACATGGCCATCACTGACCTGCTGCACACTGTGACATGGCCCCACAGTGACGTTCCCACTAATGACCTGCTGCACACTGTGACATGGCCCCCATAGTGACATGGACACCACTGACCAGCTGCCCACTGTGACACAGCCGCCGTAGTGACATAGCCACCACTGACCTGCTGCACACTGTGACATGGACCCACAGTGACATGGCCAAAACTGACCTGCTGACCACTGTGACATGGTCCCCACAGTGTCATGGCCACCACTGATCCGCTGACCACTGTGACATAGCCCCCACAATGACATGGCCACCACTGACCCGCTGACCACTGTGACATGGCCCCCACAGTGACATGGCCACCACTGACCTGCTGCCCAATGTGACATAGCCTCCATAGTGACATGGCCACCACTGACCTGCTGCCCACTGTGACATGGCCCCCATAGTGATATGGGCACCACTGACATGCTGCCCACTGTGACATAGCCCCCACAGTGACATGGCAACCAGTGGCCTGTTGCTCACTGTGACATGGCCATCACTGACCTGCTGCACACTGTGACATGACCTCACAGTGACATGGCCACCACTGACCTGCTGCCAAATGTGACATAGCCCCCAGAGTGACATGACCACCCTGACCTGCTGCCCACTGTGACATGGACTCATAGTGACATGGCCACCACTGACTTTCTGCCCACTGTGACATGGTCCCCACAGTGACATGGCCACCACTGATCCGCTGACCACTGTGACATAGCCCCACATTGACCTGGGCACCACTGACCTGCTACCCACTGTGACATGGCCCCCATAGTGACATGGCCACCACTGACCTGCTGCCCACTGTGACATGGCCCCCATAGTGGCATGGCCAGCACTGACCTGCTGCACACTGTGACATAGCCCCCACAGTGACATGGCAACCAGTGGCGTGTTGCTCACTGTGACATGGCCATCACTGACCTGCTGCACACTGTGACATGACCTCACAGTGACATGGCCACCACTGACCTACTCCCCACTGTGACATGTCCCATACAGCAAAATGATCACTACTGACATGCTGCCCACTGTCACATGGCCCCACAGTGACGTGGCCACCACTGACCTGCTGCCCACTGTGACTGGCCACCACAGTGACATGGCCACCTATGGACTGTTGCTCATTGTGACATGGCCACAACTGATCTGCTGCCCACTGTGACATGACCTCACAGTGACATGGCCACAATTGACCCGCTGACACCTGTGACATGACCACACAGTGACATGGCCACCACTGACCTGCTGACCACTGTGACATGGCCCCCACAGTGACATGGCCACCACTGACCCTCTGACCACTGTGACATGGCCCCCATAGTGACATGGCCCCACAGTGACATGGCCACCACTGACCCGCTGACCACTGTGACATGGCCACCACAGTGACATGGCCACCACTGACCTGCTGCCCACTGTGACATGGCCCCCATAGTGACATGGCCAGCACTGACCTGCTCCCCACTGTGACATGGCCCCCATACTGACATGGCCAGCACTGACCTGCTGCCCACTATGACATAGCCCCCACAGTGACATGGCAACCAGTGGCCTGTTACTCACTGTGACATGGCCATCACTGACCTGCTGCCCACTGTGACATGGCCCCATATAGACTTGGCCACAACTGACCTGCTGCCCACTGTGACATGGCCCCCACAGTGACATGGCCACAACTGACCTGCTGCCCAATGTGACATGGCCCCATAGTGACGTGGCCACCACTGACCTGCTGCCCACTGTGACATGGCCCCCATAGTGACATGTCCACCACTGACCTGCTGCCCAATGTGACATAGCCCCCATAGTGACATGGCCACCACTGACCTGCTGCACACTCTGACATAGCCCCACAGTGACTTGGGCACCACTGACCTGCTGCCCACTGTGACATGGCCCCCATAGTGACATGGCCACCACTGACCTGCTGCCCACTGTGACATGGCCCCCATAGTGACATGGCCACCACTGACCCGCTGCCCACTGTGACATAGCCCCCACAGTTACATGGCAACCAGTGGCCTGTTGCTCACTGTGACATGGCCACCACTGACATGCTGCACACTGTGACATGACCTCAGAGTGACATGGCCACCACTGACCTGCTGCCCAATGTGACATAGCCCCCATAGTGACATGGCCACCACTGACCTGCTGCCCACTGTGACATGGCCACCATAGTGACACGGCCAGCACTGACCTGCTGCCCACTGTGACATAGCCCCCACAGTGACATGGCAACCAGTGGCCTGTTGCTCACTGTGACATGGCCATCACTGACCTGCTGCACACTGTGACATGGCCCCACAGTGACGTGGCCACTACTGACGTGCTGCCCACTGTGACATGGCCCCCATAGTGACATGGCCACCACTGACCTGCTGCCCACTGTGACATAGCCCTCACAGTGACATGGCAACCAGTGGCCTGTTGCTCACTGTGACATGGCGATCACTGACCTGCTGCACACTGTGACATGGCCCCACAGTGACGTGGCCACTACTGACCTGCTGCCCACTGTGACATGGCCCCCATAGTGACATGGCCACCACTGACCTGCTGCCCACTGTGACATGGACCCCATAGTGTCATGGCAACCACTGACCTGCTGCCCACTGTGACATAGCCCCCACAGTGACATGGCAAGCAGTGGCCTGTTGCTCACTGTGACATGGCCACCACTGACCTGCTGCCCACTGTGACATGACCTCACAGTGAAATGGCCACCACTGACCTGCTGCCCAATGTGACATAGCCCCCATAGTGACATGGCCACCATTGACCTGCTGCCCACTGTGACATAGCCCCCACAGTGACATGGCAACCAGTGGCCTGTTGCTCACTGTCACATGGCCATCACTGACCTGCTGCACACTGTGACATAGCCCCACAGTGACGTGGCCACTACTGACCTGCTGCTCACTGTGACATGGCCCCCATAGTGACATGGCCACCACTGACCTGCTGCCCACTGTGACATAGCCCCACAGTGACATGGCCACCACTGACCCGCTGACCACTGTGACATAGCCCCACAGTGACTTGGGCACCACTGACCTGCTGCCCACTGTGACATGGCCCCCATAGTGACATGGCCAAAACTGACCTGCTGCCCACTGTGACATAGCCCCCACAGTGACATGGCAACCAGTGGCCTGTTTCTCACTGTGACATGGCCACCACTGTCCTGCTGCACACTGTGACATGACCTCACAGTGACATGGCCACCACTGACCTGCTGCCCACTGTGACATGGCCCCCATAGTGACATGGCCACCACTGACCTGCTGCCCACTGTGACATAGGCCCCACAGTGACATGGCAACCAGTGGCCTGTTGCTCACTGTGACATGGTCACCACTGTCCTGCTGCACACTGTGACATGACCTCACATTGACATGGCCACCACTGACCTGCTGCCCAATGTGACATAGCCCCCATAGTGACATGGCCATCACTGACCTGCTGCACACTGTGACATGGCCCCACAGTGACGTGGCCACTACTGACCCGCTGACCACTGTGACATGGCCCCCATAGTGACATGGCCACCATTGACCTGCTGCCCACTGTGACATGGCCCCCATAGTGACATGGCCACCACTGACCTGCTGCCCACTGTGACATGGCCCCACAGTGACATGGCAACCAGTGGCCTGTTGCTCACTGTGACATGGCCATCACTGACCTGCTGCACACTGTGACATGGCCCCACAGTGACGTGGCCAGTACTGACCTGCTGCCCACTGTGACATGGCCGCCATAGTGACATGGCCACCACTGACCTGCTGCCCAATGTGACATAGCCCCCATAGTGACATGGCCACCACTGACCTGCTGCCCACTGTGACATAGCCCCCACAGTGACATGGCAACCAGTGGCCTGTTGCTCACTGTGACATGGCCATCACTGACCTGCTGCACACTGTGACATGGCCCCACAGTGACGTGGCCACTACTGACCTGCTGCACACTTTGACATGAACTCACAGTGACATGGCCACCACTGACCTGCTGCACACTTTGACATGAACTCACAGTGACATGGCCACCACTGACCTGCTGCCCAATGTGACATAGCCCCCATAGTGACATGGCCACCACTGACCTGCTGCCCACTGTGACATGGCCACCATAGTGACACGGCCAGCACTGACCTGCTGCCCACTGTGACATGGCCCCACAGTGACGTGGCCACTACTGACCTGCTGCCCACTGTGACATGGCCCCCATAGTGACATGGCCACCACTGACCTGCTGCCCACTGTGACATAGCCCTCACAGTGACATGGCAACCAGTGGCCTGTTGCTCACTGTGACATGGCCATCACTGACCTGCTGCACACTGTGACATGGCCCCAGAGTGACGTGGCCACTACTGACCTGCTGCCCACTGTGACATGGCCCCCATAGTGACATGGCCACCACTGACCTGCTGCCCACTGTGACATAGCCCTCACAGTGACATGGCAACCAGTGGCCTGTTGCTCACTGTGACATGGCCATCACTGACCTGCTGCACACTGTGACATGGCCCCACAGTGACGTGGCCACTACTGACCTGCTACCCACTGTGACATGGACCCCATAGTGACATGGCCACCACTGACCTGCTGCCCACTGTGACATAGCCCCCACAGTGACATGGCAACCAACGGCCTATTGCTCACTGTGACATGGCCACCACTGACCTGCTGCCCACTGTGACATGGCCACCATAGTGACACGGCCAGCACTGACCTGCTGCCCACTGTGACATGGCCCCACAGTGACGTGGCCACTACTGACCTGCTGCCCACTGTGACATGGCCCCCATAGTGACATGGCCACCACTGACCTGCTGCCCACTGTGACATAGCCCTCACAGTGACATGGCAACCAATGGCCTGTTGCTCACTGTGACATGGCCATCACTGACCTGCTGCACACTGTGACATGGCCCCACAGTGACGTGGCCACTACTGACCTGCTACCCACTGTGACATGGACCCCATAGTGACATGGCCACCACTGACCTGCTGCCCACTGTGACATATCCCCCACAGTGACATGGCAACCAGTGGCCTGTTGCTCACTGTGACATGGCCATCACTGACCTGCTGCACACTGTGACATGGCCCCACAGTGACGTGGCCACCACTGACCTGCTGCACACTTTGACATGAACTCACAGTGACATGGCCACCACTGACCTGCTGCCCAATGTGACATAGCCCCCATAGTGACATGGCCACCACTGACCTGCTGCCCACTGTGACATGGCCCCAACAGTGACATGGCCACTACTGACCCGCTGACCACTGTGACATAGCCCCACAGTGACATGGGCACCACTGACCTGCTGCCCACTGTGACATGGCCCCGATAGTGACATGGCCACCACTGACCTGCTACCCAATGTGACATAGCCCCCACAGTGACATGGCAACCAACGGCCTATTGCTCACTGTGACATGGCCATCACTGACCTGCTGCACACTGTGACATGACCTCAGAGTGACATGGCCACCACTGACCTGCTGCCCAATGTGACATAGCCCCCATAGTGACATGGCCACCACTGACCTGCTGCCCACTGTGACATGGCCACCATAGTGACACGGCCAGCACTGACCTGCTGCCCACTGTGACATGGCCCCACAGTGACGTGGCCACTACTGACCTGCTGCCCACTGTGACATGGCCCCCATAGTGACATGGCCACCACTGACCTGCTGCCCACTGTGACATAGCCCTCACAGTGACATGGCAACCAGTGGCCTGTTGCTCACTGTGACATGGCCATCACTGACCTGCTGCACACTGTGACATGGCCCCACAGTGACGTGGCCACTACTGACCTGCTACCCACTGTGACATGGACCCCATAGTGACATGGCCACCACTGACCTGCTGCCCACTGTGACATAGCCCTCACAGTGACATGGCAACCAGTGGCCTGTTGCTCACTGTGACATGGCCATCACTGACCTGCTGCACACTGTGACATGGCCCCAAAGTGACGTGGCCACTACTGACCTGCTGCGCACTGTGACATGGCCCCCATAGTGACATGGCCCCCATAGTGACATGGCCACCACTGACCTGCTGCCCACTGTGACATAGCCCCCACAGTGACATGGCAACCAGTGGCCTGTTGCTCACTGTGACATGGCCACCACTGACATGCTGCACACTGTGACATGACCTCAGAGTGACATGGCCACCACTGACCTGCTGCCCACTGTGACATAGCCCCCACAGTGACATGGCAACCAGTGGCCTGTTGCTCACTGTGACATGGCCATCACTGACCTGCTGCACACTGTGACATGGCCCCACAGTGACGTGGCCACTACTGACCTGCTGCCCACTGTGACATAGCCCCCATAGTGACATGGCCACCACTGACCTGCTGCCCACTGTGACATGGCCCCCATACTGACATGGCCACCACTGACCTGCTGCCCACTGTGACATAGCCCCCACAGTGACATGGCAACCAGTGGCCTGTTGCTCACTGTGACATGGCCACCACTGACATGCTGCACACTGTGACATGACCTCAGAGTGACATGGCCACCACTGACCTGCTGCCCAATGTGACATAGCCCCCATAGTGACATGGCCACCACTGACCTGCTGCCCACTGTGACATGGCCACCATAGTGACACGGCCAGCACTGACCTGCTGCCCACTGTGACATAGCCCCCACAGTGACATGGCAACCAGTGGCCTGTTGCTCACTGTGACATGGCCATCACTGACCTGCTGCACACTGTGACATGGCCCCACAGTGACGTGGCCACTACTGACCTGCTGCCCACTGTGACATGGCCCCCATAGTGACATGGCCACCACTGACCTGCTGCCCACTGTGACATAGCCCCCACAGTGACATGGCAACCAGTGGCCTGTTGCTCACTGTGACATGGCCATCACTGACCTGCTGCACACTGTGACATGGCCCCACAGTGACGTGGCCACCACTGACCTGCTGCCCACTGTGACATGGCCCCCACAGTGACATGGCCACCACTGACCCGCTGACCACTGTGACATGGCCCCCACAGTGACATGGCCACCACTGACCTGCTGCCCACTGTGACATGGACCCCATAGTGACATGGCCACCAGTGACCTGCTGCCCAATGTGACATAGCCTCCATAGTGACATGGCCACCACTGACCTGCTGCCCACTGTGACATGGCCCCCATAGTGACATGGCCACCACTGATCTGCTGCCCACTGTGACATGGCCCCCATAGTGACATGGCCACAACTGACCTGCTGCCCACTGTGACATAGACCCCACAGTGACATCGCGACCAGTGGCCTGTTGCTCACTGTGACATGGCCATCACTGACCTGCTGCACACTGTGACATGGCCCCACAGTGACGTTCCCACTAATGACCTGCTGCACACTGTGACATGGCCCCCATAGTGACATGGACACCACTGACCAGCTGCCCACTGTGACACAGCCGCCGTAGTGACATAGCCACCACTGACCTGCTGCACACTGTGACATGGACCCACAGTGACATGGCCAAAACTGACCTGCTGACCACTGTGACATGGTCCCCACAGTGTCATGGCCACCACTGATCCGCTGACCACTGTGACATAGCCCCCACAATGACATGGCCACCACTGACCCGCTGACCACTGTGACATGGCCCCCACAGTGACATGGCCACCACTGACCTGCTGCCCAATGTGACATAGCCCCCATAGTGACATGGCCACCACTGACCTGCTGCCCACTGTGACATGGCCCCCATAGTGACATGGCCACCACTGACATGCTGCCCACTGTGACATAGCCCCCACAGTGACATGGCAACCAGTGGCCTGTTGCTCACTGTGACATGGCCAACACTGACCTGCTGCACACTGTGACATGACCTCACAGTGACATGGCCACCACTGACCTGCTGCCAAATGTGACATAGCCCCCAGAGTGACATGGCCACCCTGACCTGCTGCCCACTGTGACATGGACTCATAGTGACATGGCCACCACTGACCTGCTACCCACTGTGACATGGCCCCCATAGTGACATGGCCACCACTGACCTGCTGCCCACTGTGACATGGCCCCCATAGTGGCATGGCCAGCACTGACCTGCTGCACACTGTGACATAGCCCCCACAGTGACATGGCAACCAGTGGCGTGTTGCTCACTGTGACATGGCCATCACTGACCTGCTGCACACTGTGACATGACCTCACAGTGACATGGCCACCACTGACCTACTCCCCACTGTGACATGTCCCATACAGCAAAATGATCACTACTGACATGCTGCCCACTGTCACATGGCCCCACAGTGACGTGGCCACCACTGACCTGCTGCCCACTGTGACTGGCCACCACAGTGACATGGCCACCTATGGACTGTTGCTCATTGTGACATGGCCACAACTGATCTGCTGCCCACTGTGACATGACCTCACAGTGACATGGCCACAATTGACCCGCTGACACCTGTGACATGACCACACAGTGACATGGCCACCACTGACCTGCTGCCCACTGTGACATGGCCCCCATAGTGACATGGCCACCACTGACCTGCTGCCCACTGTGACATAGGCCCCACAGTGACATGGCAACCAGTGGCCTGTTGCTCACTGTGACATGGTCACCACTGTCCTGCTGCACACTGTGACATGACCTCACATTGACATGGCCACCACTGACCTGCTGCCCAATGTGACATAGCCCCCATAGTGACATGGCCATCACTGACCTGCTGCACACTGTGACATGGCCCCACAGTGACGTGGCCACTACTGACCCGCTGACCACTGTGACATGGCCCCCATAGTGACATGGCCACCATTGACCTGCTGCCCACTGTGACATGGCCCCCATAGTGACATGGCCACCACTGACCTGCTGCCCACTGTGACATGGCCCCACAGTGACATGGCAACCAGTGGCCTGTTGCTCACTGTGACATGGCCATCACTGACCTGCTGCACACTGTGACATGGCCCCACAGTGACGTGGCCAGTACTGACCTGCTGCCCACTGTGACATGGCCGCCATAGTGACATGGCCACCACTGACCTGCTGCCCAATGTGACATAGCCCCCATAGTGACATGGCCACCACTGACCTGCTGCCCACTGTGACATAGCCCCCACAGTGACATGGCAACCAGTGGCCTGTTGCTCACTGTGACATGGCCATCACTGACCTGCTGCACACTGTGACATGGCCCCACAGTGACGTGGCCACTACTGACCTGCTGCACACTTTGACATGAACTCACAGTGACATGGCCACCACTGACCTGCTGCACACTTTGACATGAACTCACAGTGACATGGCCACCACTGACCTGCTGCCCAATGTGACATAGCCCCCATAGTGACATGGCCACCACTGACCTGCTGCCCACTGTGACATGGCCACCATAGTGACACGGCCAGCACTGACCTGCTGCCCACTGTGACATGGCCCCACAGTGACGTGGCCACTACTGACCTGCTGCCCACTGTGACATGGCCCCCATAGTGACATGGCCACCACTGACCTGCTGCCCACTGTGACATAGCCCTCACAGTGACATGGCAACCAGTGGCCTGTTGCTCACTGTGACATGGCCATCACTGACCTGCTGCACACTGTGACATGGCCCCAGAGTGACGTGGCCACTACTGACCTGCTGCCCACTGTGACATGGCCCCCATAGTGACATGGCCACCACTGACCTGCTGCCCACTGTGACATAGCCCTCACAGTGACATGGCAACCAGTGGCCTGTTGCTCACTGTGACATGGCCATCACTGACCTGCTGCACACTGTGACATGGCCCCACAGTGACGTGGCCACTACTGACCTGCTACCCACTGTGACATGGACCCCATAGTGACATGGCCACCACTGACCTGCTGCCCACTGTGACATAGCCCCCACAGTGACATGGCAACCAACGGCCTATTGCTCACTGTGACATGGCCACCACTGACCTGCTGCCCACTGTGACATGGCCACCATAGTGACACGGCCAGCACTGACCTGCTGCCCACTGTGACATGGCCCCACAGTGACGTGGCCACTACTGACCTGCTGCCCACTGTGACATGGCCCCCATAGTGACATGGCCACCACTGACCTGCTGCCCACTGTGACATAGCCCTCACAGTGACATGGCAACCAATGGCCTGTTGCTCACTGTGACATGGCCATCACTGACCTGCTGCACACTGTGACATGGCCCCACAGTGACGTGGCCACTACTGACCTGCTACCCACTGTGACATGGACCCCATAGTGACATGGCCACCACTGACCTGCTGCCCACTGTGACATATCCCCCACAGTGACATGGCAACCAGTGGCCTGTTGCTCACTGTGACATGGCCATCACTGACCTGCTGCACACTGTGACATGGCCCCACAGTGACGTGGCCACCACTGACCTGCTGCACACTTTGACATGAACTCACAGTGACATGGCCACCACTGACCTGCTGCCCAATGTGACATAGCCCCCATAGTGACATGGCCACCACTGACCTGCTGCCCACTGTGACATGGCCCCAACAGTGACATGGCCACTACTGACCCGCTGACCACTGTGACATAGCCCCACAGTGACATGGGCACCACTGACCTGCTGCCCACTGTGACATGGCCCCGATAGTGACATGGCCACCACTGACCTGCTACCCAATGTGACATAGCCCCCACAGTGACATGGCAACCAACGGCCTATTGCTCACTGTGACATGGCCATCACTGACCTGCTGCACACTGTGACATGACCTCAGAGTGACATGGCCACCACTGACCTGCTGCCCAATGTGACATAGCCCCCATAGTGACATGGCCACCACTGACCTGCTGCCCACTGTGACATGGCCACCATAGTGACACGGCCAGCACTGACCTGCTGCCCACTGTGACATGGCCCCACAGTGACGTGGCCACTACTGACCTGCTGCCCACTGTGACATGGCCCCCATAGTGACATGGCCACCACTGACCTGCTGCCCACTGTGACATAGCCCTCACAGTGACATGGCAACCAGTGGCCTGTTGCTCACTGTGACATGGCCATCACTGACCTGCTGCACACTGTGACATGGCCCCACAGTGACGTGGCCACTACTGACCTGCTACCCACTGTGACATGGACCCCATAGTGACATGGCCACCACTGACCTGCTGCCCACTGTGACATAGCCCTCACAGTGACATGGCAACCAGTGGCCTGTTGCTCACTGTGACATGGCCATCACTGACCTGCTGCACACTGTGACATGGCCCCAAAGTGACGTGGCCACTACTGACCTGCTGCGCACTGTGACATGGCCCCCATAGTGACATGGCCCCCATAGTGACATGGCCACCACTGACCTGCTGCCCACTGTGACATAGCCCCCACAGTGACATGGCAACCAGTGGCCTGTTGCTCACTGTGACATGGCCACCACTGACATGCTGCACACTGTGACATGACCTCAGAGTGACATGGCCACCACTGACCTGCTGCCCACTGTGACATAGCCCCCACAGTGACATGGCAACCAGTGGCCTGTTGCTCACTGTGACATGGCCATCACTGACCTGCTGCACACTGTGACATGGCCCCACAGTGACGTGGCCACTACTGACCTGCTGCCCACTGTGACATAGCCCCCATAGTGACATGGCCACCACTGACCTGCTGCCCACTGTGACATGGCCCCCATACTGACATGGCCACCACTGACCTGCTGCCCACTGTGACATAGCCCCCACAGTGACATGGCAACCAGTGGCCTGTTGCTCACTGTGACATGGCCACCACTGACATGCTGCACACTGTGACATGACCTCAGAGTGACATGGCCACCACTGACCTGCTGCCCAATGTGACATAGCCCCCATAGTGACATGGCCACCACTGACCTGCTGCCCACTGTGACATGGCCACCATAGTGACACGGCCAGCACTGACCTGCTGCCCACTGTGACATAGCCCCCACAGTGACATGGCAACCAGTGGCCTGTTGCTCACTGTGACATGGCCATCACTGACCTGCTGCACACTGTGACATGGCCCCACAGTGACGTGGCCACTACTGACCTGCTGCCCACTGTGACATGGCCCCCATAGTGACATGGCCACCACTGACCTGCTGCCCACTGTGACATAGCCCCCACAGTGACATGGCAACCAGTGGCCTGTTGCTCACTGTGACATGGCCATCACTGACCTGCTGCACACTGTGACATGGCCCCACAGTGACGTGGCCACTACTGACCTGCTGCCCACTGTGACATGGCCCCCATACTGACATGGCCACCACTGACCTGCTGCCCACTGTGACATGGCCCCCACAGTGACATGGCCACCACTGACCCGCTGACCACTGTGACATGGCCCCCACAGTGACATGGCCACCACTGACCTGCTGCCCACTGTGACATGGACCCCATAGTGACATGGCCACCAGTGACCTGCTGCCCAATGTGACATAGCCTCCATAGTGACATGGCCACCACTGACCTGCTGCCCACTGTGACATGGCCCCCATAGTGACATGGCCACCACTGATCTGCTGCCCACTGTGACATGGCCCCCATAGTGACATGGCCACAACTGACCTGCTGCCCACTGTGACATAGACCCCACAGTGACATCGCGACCAGTGGCCTGTTGCTCACTGTGACATGGCCATCACTGACCTGCTGCACACTGTGACATGGCCCCACAGTGACGTTCCCACTAATGACCTGCTGCACACTGTGACATGGCCCCCATAGTGACATGGACACCACTGACCAGCTGCCCACTGTGACACAGCCGCCGTAGTGACATAGCCACCACTGACCTGCTGCACACTGTGACATGGACCCACAGTGACATGGCCAAAACTGACCTGCTGACCACTGTGACATGGTCCCCACAGTGTCATGGCCACCACTGATCCGCTGACCACTGTGACATAGCCCCCACAATGACATGGCCACCACTGACCCGCTGACCACTGTGACATGGCCCCCACAGTGACATGGCCACCACTGACCTGCTGCCCAATGTGACATAGCCCCCATAGTGACATGGCCACCACTGACCTGCTGCCCACTGTGACATGGCCCCCATAGTGACATGGCCACCACTGACATGCTGCCCACTGTGACATAGCCCCCACAGTGACATGGCAACCAGTGGCCTGTTGCTCACTGTGACATGGCCAACACTGACCTGCTGCACACTGTGACATGACCTCACAGTGACATGGCCACCACTGACCTGCTGCCAAATGTGACATAGCCCCCAGAGTGACATGGCCACCCTGACCTGCTGCCCACTGTGACATGGACTCATAGTGACATGGCCACCACTGACCTGCTACCCACTGTGACATGGCCCCCATAGTGACATGGCCACCACTGACCTGCTGCCCACTGTGACATGGCCCCCATAGTGGCATGGCCAGCACTGACCTGCTGCACACTGTGACATAGCCCCCACAGTGACATGGCAACCAGTGGCGTGTTGCTCACTGTGACATGGCCATCACTGACCTGCTGCACACTGTGACATGACCTCACAGTGACATGGCCACCACTGACCTACTCCCCACTGTGACATGTCCCATACAGCAAAATGATCACTACTGACATGCTGCCCACTGTCACATGGCCCCACAGTGACGTGGCCACCACTGACCTGCTGCCCACTGTGACTGGCCACCACAGTGACATGGCCACCTATGGACTGTTGCTCATTGTGACATGGCCACAACTGATCTGCTGCCCACTGTGACATGACCTCACAGTGACATGGCCACAATTGACCCGCTGACACCTGTGACATGACCACACAGTGACATGGCCACCACTGACCTGCTGACCACTGTGACATGGCCCCCACAGTGACATGGCCACCACTGACCCTCTGACCACTGTGACATGGCCCCCATAGTGACATGGCCCCACAGTGACATGGCCACCACTGACCCGCTGACCACTGTGACATGGCCACCACAGTGACATGGCCACCACTGACCTGCTGCCCACTGTGACATGGCCCCCATAGTGACATGGCCAGCACTGACCTGCTCCCCACTGTGACATGGCCCCCATACTGACATGGCCAGCACTGACCTGCTGCCCACTATGACATAGCCCCCACAGTGACATGGCAACCAGTGGCCTGTTACTCACTGTGACATGGCCATCACTGACCTGCTGCCCACTGTGACATGGCCCCATATAGACTTGGCCACAACTGACCTGCTGCCCACTGTGACATGGCCCCCACAGTGACATGGCCACAACTGACCTGCTGCCCAATGTGACATGGCCCCATAGTGACGTGGCCACCACTGACCTGCTGCCCACTGTGACATGGCCCCCATAGTGACATGTCCACCACTGACCTGCTGCCCAATGTGACATAGCCCCCATAGTGACATGGCCACCACTGACCTGCTGCACACTCTGACATAGCCCCACAGTGACTTGGGCACCACTGACCTGCTGCCCACTGTGACATGGCCCCCATAGTGACATGGCCACCACTGACCTGCTGCCCACTGTGACATGGCCCCCATAGTGACATGGCCACCACTGACCCGCTGCCCACTGTGACATAGCCCCCACAGTTACATGGCAACCAGTGGCCTGTTGCTCACTGTGACATGGCCACCACTGACATGCTGCACACTGTGACATGACCTCAGAGTGACATGGCCACCACTGACCTGCTGCCCAATGTGACATAGCCCCCATAGTGACATGGCCACCACTGACCTGCTGCCCACTGTGACATGGCCACCATAGTGACACGGCCAGCACTGACCTGCTGCCCACTGTGACATAGCCCCCACAGTGACATGGCAACCAGTGGCCTGTTGCTCACTGTGACATGGCCATCACTGACCTGCTGCACACTGTGACATGGCCCCACAGTGACGTGGCCACTACTGACGTGCTGCCCACTGTGACATGGCCCCCATAGTGACATGGCCACCACTGACCTGCTGCCCACTGTGACATAGCCCTCACAGTGACATGGCAACCAGTGGCCTGTTGCTCACTGTGACATGGCCATCACTGACCTGCTGCACACTGTGACATGGCCCCACAGTGACGTGGCCACTACTGACCTGCTGCCCACTGTGACATGGCCCCCATAGTGACATGGCCACCACTGACCTGCTGCCCACTGTGACATGGACCCCATAGTGTCATGGCAACCACTGACCTGCTGCCCACTGTGACATAGCCGCCACAGTGACATGGCAAGCAGTGGCCTGTTGCTCACTGTGACATGGCCACCACTGACCTGCTGCACACTGTGACATGACCTCACAGTGAAATGGCCACCACTGACCTGCTGCCCAATGTGACATAGCCCCCATAGTGACATGGCCACCATTGACCTGCTGCCCACTGTGACATAGCCCCCACAGTGACATGGCAACCAGTGGCCTGTTGCTCACTGTCACATGGCCATCACTGACCTGCTGCACACTGTGACATAGCCCCACAGTGACGTGGCCACTACTGACCTGCTGCTCACTGTGACATGGCCCCCATAGTGACATGGCCACCACTGACCTGCTGCCCACTGTGACATAGCCCCACAGTGACATGGCCACCACTGACCCGCTGACCACTGTGACATAGCCCCACAGTGACTTGGGCACCACTGACCTGCTGCCCACTGTGACATGGCCCCCATAGTGACATGGCCAAAACTGACCTGCTGCCCACTGTGACATAGCCCCCACAGTGACATGGCAACCAGTGGCCTGTTTCTCACTGTGACATGGCCACCACTGTCCTGCTGCACACTGTGACATGACCTCACAGTGACATGGCCACCACTGACCTGCTGCCCACTGTGACATGGCCCCCATAGTGACATGGCCACCACTGACCTGCTGCCCACTGTGACATAGGCCCCACAGTGACATGGCAACCAGTGGCCTGTTGCTCACTGTGACATGGTCACCACTGTCCTGCTGCACACTGTGACATGACCTCACATTGACATGGCCACCACTGACCTGCTGCCCAATGTGACATAGCCCCCATAGTGACATGGCCATCACTGACCTGCTGCACACTGTGACATGGCCCCACAGTGACGTGGCCACTACTGACCCGCTGACCACTGTGACATGGCCCCCACAGTGACATGGCCACCATTGACCTGCTGCCCACTGTGACATGGCCCCCATAGTGACATGGCCACCACTGACCTGCTGCCCACTGTGACATGGCCCCACAGTGACATGGCAACCAGTGGCCTGTTGCTCACTGTGACATGGCCATCACTGACCTGCTGCACACTGTGACATGGCCCCACAGTGACGTGGCCAGTACTGACCTGCTGCCCACTGTGACATGGCCGCCATAGTGACATGGCCACCACTGACCTGCTGCCCAATGTGACATAGCCCCCATAGTGACATGGCCACCACTGACCTGCTGCCCACTGTGACATAGCCCCCACAGTGACATGGCAACCAGTGGCCTGTTGCTCACTGTGACATGGCCATCACTGACCTGCTGCACACTGTGACATGGCCCCACAGTGACGTGGCCACTACTGACCTGCTGCACACTTTGACATGAACTCACAGTGACATGGCCACCACTGTCCTGCTGCACACTTTGACATGAACTCACAGTGACATGGCCACCACTGACCTGCTGCCCAATGTGACATAGCCCCCATAGTGACATGGCCACCACTGACCTGCTGCCCACTGTGACATGGCCACCATAGTGACACGGCCAGCACTGACCTGCTGCCCACTGTGACATGGCCCCAGAGTGACGTGGCCACTACTGACCTGCTGCCCACTGTGACATGGCCCCCATAGTGACATGGCCACCACTGACCTGCTGCCCACTGTGACATAGCCCTCACAGTGACATGGCAACCAGTGGCCTGTTGCTCACTGTGACATGGCCATCACTGACCTGCTGCACACTGTGACATGGCCCCAGAGTGACGTGGCCACTACTGACCTGCTGCCCACTGTGACATGGCCCCCATAGTGACATGGCCACCACTGACCTGCTGCCCACTGTGACATAGCCCTCACAGTGACATGGCAACCAGTGGCCTGTTGCTCACTGTGACATGGCCATCACTGACCTGCTGCACACTGTGACATGGCCCCACAGTGACGTGGCCACTACTGACCTGCTACCCACTGTGACATGGACCCCATAGTGACATGGCCACCACTGACCTGCTGCCCACTGTGACATAGCCCCCACAGTGACATGGCAACCAACGGCCTATTGCTCACTGTGACATGGCCACCACTGACCTGCTGCCCACTGTGACATGGCCACCATAGTGACACGGCCAGCACTGACCTGCTGCCCACTGTGACATGGCCCCACAGTGACGTGGCCACTACTGACCTGCTGCCCACTGTGACATGGCCCCCATAGTGACATGGCCACCACTGACCTGCTGCCCACTGTGACATAGCCCTCACAGTGACATGGCAACCAATGGCCTGTTGCTCACTGTGACATGGCCATCACTGACCTGCTGCACACTGTGACATGGCCCCACAGTGACGTGGCCACTACTGACCTGCTACCCACTGTGACATGGACCCCATAGTGACATGGCCACCACTGACCTGCTGCCCACTGTGACATAGCCCCCACAGTGACATGGCAACCAGTGGCCTGTTGCTCACTGTGACATGGCCATCACTGACCTGCTGCACACTGTGACATGGCCCCACAGTGACGTGGCCACCACTGACCTGCTGCACACTTTGACATGAACTCACAGTGACATGGCCACCACTGACCTGCTGCCCAATGTGACATAGCCCCCATAGTGACATGGCCACCACTGACCTGCTGCCCACTGTGACATGGCCCCAACAGTGACATGGCCACTACTGACCCGCTGACCACTGTGACATAGCCCCACAGTGACATGGGCACCACTGACCTGCTGCCCACTGTGACATGGCCCCCATAGTGACATGGCCACCACTGACCTGCTACCCAATGTGACATAGCCCCCACAGTGACATGGCAACCAACGGCCTATTGCTCACTGTGACATGGCCATCACTGACCTGCTGCACACTGTGACATGACCTCAGAGTGACATGGCCACCACTGACCTGCTGCCCAATGTGACATAGCCCCCATAGTGACATGGCCACCACTGACCTGCTGCCCACTGTGACATGGCCACCATAGTGACACGGCCAGCACTGACCTGCTGCCCACTGTGACATGGCCCCACAGTGACGTGGCCACTACTGACCTGCTGCCCACTGTGACATGGCCCCCATAGTGACATGGCCACCACTGACCTGCTGCCCACTGTGACATAGCCCTCACAGTGACATGGCAACCAGTGGCCTGTTGCTCACTGTGACATGGCCATCACTGACCTGCTGCACACTGTGACATGGCCCCACAGTGACGTGGCCACTACTGACCTGCTACCCACTGTGACATGGACCCCATAGTGACATGGCCACCACTGACCTGCTGCCCACTGTGACATAGCCCTCACAGTGACATGGCAACCAGTGGCCTGTTGCTCACTGTGACATGGCCATCACTGACCTGCTGCACACTGTGACATGGCCCCACAGTGACGTGGCCACTACTGACCTGCTGCCCACTGTGACATGGCCCCCATAGTGACATGGCCACCACTGACCTGCTGCCCACTGTGACATAGCCCCCACAGTGACATGGCAACCAGTGGCCTGTTGCTCACTGTGACATGGCCACCACTGACATGCTGCACACTGTGACATGACCTCAGAGTGACATGGCCACCACTGACCTGCTGCCCACTGTGACATAGCCCCCACAGTGACATGGCAACCAGTGGCCTGTTGCTCACTGTGACATGGCCATCACTGACCTGCTGCACACTGTGACATGGCCCCACAGTGACGTGGCCACTACTGACCTGCTGCCCACTGTGACATAGCCCCCATAGTGACATGGCCACCACTGACCTGCTGCCCACTGTGACATGGCCCCCATACTGACATGGCCACCACTGACCTGCTGCCCACTGTGACATAGCCCCCACAGTGACATGGCAACCAGTGGCCTGTTGCTCACTGTGACATGGCCACCACTGACATGCTGCACACTGTGACATGACCTCAGAGTGACATGGCCACCACTGACCTGCTGCCCAATGTGACATAGCCCCCATAGTGACATGGCCACCACTGACCTGCTGCCCACTGTGACATGGCCACCATAGTGACACGGCCAGCACTGACCTGCTGCCCACTGTGACATAGCCCCCACAGTGACATGGCAACCAGTGGCCTGTTGCTCACTGTGACATGGCCATCACTGACCTGCTGCACACTGTGACATGGCCCCACAGTGACGTGGCCACTACTGACCTGCTGCCCACTGTGACATGGCCCCCATAGTGACATGGCCACCACTGACCTGCTGCCCACTGTGACATAGCCCCCACAGTGACATGGCAACCAGTGGCCTGTTGCTCACTGTGACATGGCCATCACTGACCTGCTGCACACTGTGACATGGCCCCACAGTGACGTGGCCACTACTGACCTGCTGCCCACTGTGACATGGCCCCCATAGTGACATGGCCACCACTGACCTGCTGCCCACTGTGACATGGCCCCCATAGTGTCATGGCAACCACTGACCTGCTGCCCACTGTGACATGGCCCCCACAGTGACATGGCCACCACTGACCTGCTGCCCACTGTGACATGGACCCCATAGTGACATGGCCACCAGTGACCTGCTGCCCAATGTGACATAGCCTCCATAGTGACATGGCCACCACTGACCTGCTGCCCACTGTGACATGGACCCCATAGTGACATGGCCACCAGTGACCAGCTGCCCACTGTGACATAGCCCCCACAGTGACATGGCCACCACTGACCTGCTGCACACTGTGACATGACCTCACAGTGACATGGCCACCACTGACCTGCTGCCCAATGTGACATAGCCCCCATAGTGACATGGCCACCATTGACCTGCTGCCCACTGTGACATGGCCCCCATAGTGACATGGCCAGCACTGACCTGCTGCACACTGTGACATAGCCCCCACAGTGACATGGCAACCAGTGGCCTGTTGCTCACTGTGACATGGCCATCACTGACCTGCTGCACACTGTGACATGGCCCCACAGTGACGTGGCCACTACTGACATGCTGCTCACTGTGACATGGCCGCCATAGTGACATGGCCACCACTGACCTGCTGCCCACTGTGACATATCCCCCACAGTGACATGGCAACCAGTGGCCTGTTGCTCACTGTGACATGGCCATCACTGACCTGCTGCACACTGTGACATGGCCCCCATAGTGACATGGCCACCACTGACCTGCTGCCCACTGTGACATGGCCCCAACAGTGACATGGACACCACTGACCCGCTGACCACTGTGACATAGCCCCACAGTGACTTGGGCACCACTGACCTGCTGCCCACTGTGACATGGCCCCCATAGTGACATGGCCACCACTGACCTGCTGCCCACTGTGACATAGCCCCCACAGTGACATGGCAACCAGTGGCCTGTTGCTCACTGTGACATGGCCATCACTGACCTGCTGCACACTGTGACATAGCCCCACAGTGACGTGGCCACTACTGACCTGCTGCACACTGTGACATGGCCCCCATTGTGACATGGCCACAACTGACCTGCTGCCCACTGTGACATAGCCCCCACAGTGACATGGCAACCAGTGGCCTGTTGCTCACTGTGACATGGCCACCACTGACCTGCTGCCCACTGTGACATGGCCCCCATAGTGACATGGCCACCACTGACCCGCTGACACCTGTGACATGGCCCCTACAGTGACATGGCCACCACTGACCAGCTTACCACTGTGACATGGCCCCCACAGTGACATGGCCACAACTGACCTGCTGCCCACTGTGACATGGCCCCCATAGTGACATGGCCACCACTGACCTGCTGCCCAATGTGACATAGCCTCCATAGTGACATGGCGACAACTGATCTGCTGCCCACTGTGACATGGCCCCCACAGTGACATGGCCACCAATGACCTGCTGCACACTGTGACATGGCCCCCATAGTGACATGGCCACCACTGACCTGATGCCCAATGTGACATAGCCCCCATAGTGACATGGCCACCAATGACCTGCTGCCCACTGTGACATGGCCCCCATAGTCACATTGACACAACTGACCTGCTGCCCGCTGTGACATAGCCCTCACAGTGACATGGCAACCAGTGGCCTGTTTCTCACTGTGACATGGCCACCACTGACCTGCTGCCCACTGTGAGATGGCCACCATAGTGACATGGCCACCACTGACCTGCTGCCCACTGTGACATAGCCCCCACAGTGACATGGCAACCAGTGGCCTGTTGCTCACTGTGACATGGCCACCACTGACCTGCTGCCCACTGTGACATGGCCCCCATAGTGACATGGCCACCACTGACCTGCTGCCCACTGTGAGATGGCCCCCATAGTGACATGGCCACCACTGACCTGCTGCCCACTGTGACATAGCCCCCACAGTGACATGGCAACCAGTGGCCTGTTGCTCACTGTGACATGGCCATCACTGACCTGCTGCACACTGTGACATGGCCCCACAGTGACGTGGCCACTACTGACCTGCTGCACACTGTGACATGGCCCCCATTGTGACATGGCCACCACTGACCTGCTGCCCAATGTGACATAGCCCCCATAATGACATGGCCACCACTGACCTGCTGCCCACTGTGACATGGCCCCCATAGTGACATGGCCACCACTGACCTGCTGCCCACTGTGACATAGCCCCCACAGTGACATGGCAACCAGTGGCCTGTTGCTCACTGTGACATGGCCATCACTGACCTGCTGCACACTGTGACATGGCCCCACAGTGCCGTGGCCACTACTGACCTGCTGCACACTGTGACATGGCCCCCATAGTGACATGGCCACCACTGACCTGCTGCCCACTGTGACATGGCCCCCATAGTGACATGGCCAGCACTGACCTGCTGCCCACTGTGACATAGCCCCCACAGTGACATGGCAACCAGTGGCCTGTTGCTCACTGTGACATGGCCACCACTGACCTGCTGCACACTGTGACATGACCTCACAGTGACATGGCCACCACTGACCTGCTGCCCAATGTGACATAGCCGCCATAGTGACATGGCCACCACTGACCTGCTCCCCACTGTGACATGGCCACCATAGTGACATGGCCAGCACTGACCTGCTGCCCACTGTGACATAGCCCCCACAGTGACATGGCAACCAGTGGCCTGTTACTCACTGTGACATGGCCATCACTGACCTACTGCACACTGTGACATGGCCCCACAGTGACGTGGCCACTACTGACCTGCTGCCCACTGTGACATGGCCACCATAGTGACATGACCACCACTGACCTGCTGCCAACTGTGACATGGCCCCCATAGTGACATGGCCACCACTGACCTGCTGCCCACTGTGACATAGCCCCCACAATGACATGGCAAAGAGTGGCCTGTTACTCACAGTGACATGGCCACCACTGACCTGCTGCCCAATGTGACATAGCCCCCATAGTGACATGGCCACCACTGACCTGCTGCCCACTGTAACATGGCTACCATAGTGACACGGCCAGCACTGACCTGCTGCCCACTGTGACATAGCCCCCACAGTGACATGGCAACCAGTGGCCCATTACTCACTGTGACATGGCCATCACTGAACTGCTGCACACTGTGACATGGCCCCACAGTGACGTGGCCACTACTGACCTGCTGCCCACTGTGACATGGCCCCCATAGTGACATTGCCACCACTGACCTGCTGCCCACTGTGACATGACCTCACAGTGACATGGCCACCACTGACCCGCTGACACCTGTGACATGCCCCCTACAGTGACATGGCCACCACTGACCAGCTTACCACTGTGACATGGCCCCCACAGTGACATGGCCACAACTGACCTGCTGCCCACTGTGACATGGCCCCCATAGTGACATGGCCACCACTGACCTGCTGCCCAATGTGACATAGCCTCCATAGTGACATGGCGACAACTGATCTGCTGCCCACTGTGACATGGCCCCCACAGTGACATGGCCACAACTGACCTGCTGCACACTGTGACATGGCCCCCATAGTGACATGGCCACCACTGACCTGATGCCCAATGTGACATAGCCCCCATAGTGACATGGCCACCAATGACCTGCTGCCCACTGTGACATGGCCACCATAGTGACATGGCCACAACTGATCTGCTGCCCACTGTGACATGGCCCCACAGTGACATGGCAACCAGTGGCCTGTTACTCAGTGTGACATGGCCATCACTGAGCTGCTGCACACTGTGACATGGCCCCACAGTGACGTGGCCACTACTGACCTGCTGCCCACTGTGACATGTCCCCCACAGTGACTTGGGCACCACTGACCTGCTGCCCACTGTGACATGGCCCCCATAGTCACATTGACACAACTGACCTGCTGCCCGCTGTGACATAGCCCTCACAGTGACATGGCAACCAGTGGCCTGTTTCTCACTGTGACATGGCCACCACTGACCTGCTGCCCACTGTGAGATGGCCACCATAGTGACATGGCCACCACTGACCTGCTGCCCACTGTGACATAGCCCCCACAGTGACATGGCAACCAGTGGCCTGTTGCTCACTGTGACATGGCCACCACTGACCTGCTGCCCACTGTGACATGGCCCCCATAGTGACATGGCCACCACTGACCTGCTGCCCAATGTGACATAGCCCCCATAATGACATGGCCACCACTGACCTGCTGCCCACTGTGACATGGCCCCCATAGTGACATGGCCACCACTGACCTGCTGCCCAATGTGACATAGCCTCCATAGTGACATGGCCACAACTGATCTGCTGCCCACTGTGACATGGCCCCCACAGTGACATGGCCACAACTGACCTGCTGCACACTGTGACATGGCCCCCATAGTGACATGGCCACCACTGACCTGCTGCCCAATGTGACATAGCCCCCATAGTGACATGGCCACCATTGACCTGCTACCCACTATGACATGGCCCCCATAGTGACATGGCCAGCACTGACCTGCTGCCCACTGTGAAATAGACCCAACAGTGACATGGCAACCAGTGGACTGTTGCTCACTGTGACATGGCCATCACTGACCTGCTGCACACTGTGACATGGCCCCACAGTGACGTGGCCACTACTGAACTGCTGCCCACTGTGACATGGCCCCCATAGTGACATGGCCACCACTGACCTGCTCCCCACTGTGAAATAGCCCCTCAGTCACTTGGGCAGCACTGACCTGCTGCCCACTGTGACATGGCCCCCATAGTGACATGGCCACCACTGACCTGCTGCCCACTGTGACATAACCCCCACAGTGACATGGCAACCAGTGGCCTGTTGCTCACTGTGACATGGCCACCACTGACCTGCTGCCCACTGTGACATGGCCCCCATAGTGACATGGCCACCACTGACCTGCTGCACACTGTGACATGGCCCCCATAGTGACATGGCCATCACTGACCTGCTGCACACTGTGACATAGCCCCGCAGTGCCGTGACCACTACTGACCTGCTGCCCACTGTGACATGGCCCCCATAGTGACATGGCCACCACTGACCTGCTGCCCACTGTTACATAGGCCCCACAGTGACATGGCAACCAGTGGCCTGTTGCTCACTGTGACATGGTCACCACTGTCCTGCTGCACACTGTGACATGACCTCACAGTGACATGGCCACCACTGACCTGCTGCCCAATGTGACATAGCCCCCATAGTGACATGGCCACCATTGAACTGCTGCCCACTGTGACATGGCCCCCATAGTGACATGGCCACCACTGACCTGCTGCCCACTGTGACATAGCCCCCACAGTGACATGGCAACCAGTGGCCTGTTGCTCACTGTGACATGGCCATCACTGACCTGCTGCACACTGTGACATGGCCCCACAGTGCCGTGGCCACTACTGACCTGCTGCACACTGTGACATGGCCCCCATAGTGACATGGCCACCACTGACCTGCTGCCCACTGTGACATGGCCCCCATAGTGACATGGCCAGCACTGACCTGCTGCCCACTGTGACATAGCCCCCACAGTGACATGGCAACCAGTGGCCTGTTGCTCACTGTGACGTGGCCACCACTGACCTGCTGCACACTCTGACATTACCTCACAGTGACATGGCCACCACTGACATGTTGCCCACTGTGACATGGCCCCCACAGTGACATGGCCGCCACTGACCTGCTGCCCACTGTGACATAGCCCCCATAGTGACATGGCAACCAGTGGCCTGTTGCTCACTGTGACATGGCCACCACTGACCTGCTGCACACTGTGACATGGCCGCCATAGTGACATGCCCACCACTGACCTGCTTCCCACTGTGACATAGCCCCCACAGTAAAATGGCAACCAGTGGCCTGTTGCTCACTGTGACATGGCCACCACCGACCTTCTGCACACTGTGACATGACCTCTCAGTGACATGGCCACCACTGACCTGCTGCCCAATGTGACATAGCCCCCATAGTGACATGGCCACCATTGACCTGCTGCCCACTGTGACATGGCCCCCATAGTGACATGGCCAAAACTGACCTGCTGCCCACTGTGACATAGCCCCCACAGTGACATGGCAACCAGTGGCCTGTTGCTCACTGTGACATGGCCATCACTGACCTGCTGCCCACTGTGACATGGCCCCACAGTAACGTGGCCACTACTGACCTGCTGCACACTGTGACATGGCCCCCATAGTGACATGGCCATCACTGACCTGCTGCACACTGTGACATAGCCCCGCAGTGACATGGCCATCACTGACCTGCTGCCCACTGTGACATGGCCCCCATAGTGACATGGCCACCACTGACATGCTGCCCACTGTGACATGGCCCCCACAGTGACATGGCCACCACTGACCTGCTGCCCACTGTGACATAGCCCCCACAGTGACATGGCAACCAGTGGCCTGTTGCTCACTGTGACATGGCCACCACTGTCCTGCTGCACACTGTGACATGACCTCACAGTGACATGGCCACCATTGAACTGCTGCCCAATGTGACATGGCCCCCATAGTGACATGGCCAGCACTGACCTGCTGCCCACTGTGACATAGCCCCCACAGTGACATGGCAACCAGTGGCCTGTTGCTCACTGTGACATGGCCATCACTGACCTGCTGCACACTGTGACATGGCCCCACAGTGACGTGGCCACTACTGACCTGCTGCCCACTGTGACATGGCCCCCATAGTGACATGGCCACCACTGGCCTGCCGCCCACTGTGACATGGCCCCCATAGTGACATGGCCACCACTGACCTGCTGCCCAATGTGACATAGCCCCCACAGTGACATGGCAACCAGTGGCCTGTTGCTCACTGTGACATGGCCATCACTGACCTGCTGCACACTGAGACATGGCCCCACAGTGACGTGGCCACTACTGACCTGATGCCCACTGTGACATGGCCCCCATAGTGACATGGCCACCACTGACCTGCTGCCCACTGTGACATGGCCCCAACAGTGACATGGCCACTACTGACCCGCTGACCACTGTGACATAGCCCCACAGTGACTTGGGCACCACTGACTTGCTGCCCACTGTGACATAGCCCCCACAGTGACATGGCAATCAGTGGCGTGTTGCTCCCTGTGACATGGCCATCACTGACCTGCTGCACACTGTGACATGGCCCCACAGTGACGTGGCCACTACTGACATGCTGCCCACTGTGACATGGCCCCCATAGTGACATGGCCACCACTGACCTGCTGCACACTGTGACATGCCCCCATAGTGACATGGCCACCATTGACCTGCTGCCCACTGTGACATGGCCCCACAGTGACGTGGCCACTACTGACCTGCTGCCCACTGTGACATGGCCCCCATAGTGACATGGCCACCACTGACCTGCTGCCCACTGTGACATAGCCCCCACAGTGACATGGCAACCAGTGGCCTGTTGCTCACTGTGAATGGCCATCACTGACCTGCTGCCCACTGTGACATGGCCCCAAGAGTGACATGGCCACTACTGACCCGCTGACCACTGTGACATAGCCCCACAGTGACTTGGGCACCACTGACCTGCTGCCCACTGTGACATGGCCCCCATAGTGACATGGCCACCACTGACCTGCTGCCCACTGTGACATAGACACCACAGTGACATGGCAACCAGTGGCCTGTTGCTCACTGTGACATGGCCACCACTGACCTGCTGCACACTGTGACATGACCTCACAGTGACATGGCCACCTCTGACCTGCTGCACACTGTGACATGGCCCCCATAGTGACATGGCCAAATCTGACCTGCTGCCCACTGTGACATGGCCCCCATATGACATGGCCACCACTTTCCTGCTGCCCACTGTGACATAGCCCCCACAGTGACATGGCAACCAGTGGCCTGTTGCTCACTGTGACATGGCCATCACTGACCTGCTGCACACTGTGACATGGCCCCACAGTGACGTGGCCACTACTGACCTGCTGCCCACTGTGACATGGCCCCCATAGTGACATGGCCACCACTGACAAGCTGCCCACTGTGACATGGCCCCCATAGTGACATGGCCACCACTGACCTGCTGCCCACTGTGAAATAGCCCCCACAGTGACATGGCAACCAGTGGCCTGTTGCTCACTGTGACATGGCCACCACTGTCCTGCTGCACACTGTGACATGACCTCACAGTGACATGGCCACCACTGACCTGCTGCCCAATGTGACATAGCCCCCATAGTGACATGGCCACCATTGAACTGCTGCACACTGTGACATGGCCCCCATAGTGACATGGCCAGCACTGACCTGCTGCCCACTGTGACATAGCCCCCACAGTGACATGGCAACCAGTGGCCTGTTGCTCACTGTGACATGGCCATCCCTGACCTGCTGCCCACTGTGACATGGCCCCACAGTGACGTGGCCACTACTGACCTGATGCCCACTGTGACATGGCCCCCATAGTGACATGGCCACCACTGACCTGCCGCCCACTGTGACATGGCCCCCATAGTGACATGGCCACCACTGACCTGCTGCCCACTGTGACATGGCCCCCATACTGACATGGCGAGCACTGACCTGCTGCCCACTGTAACATAGCCCCCACAGTGACATGGCAACCAGTGGCCTGTTGCTCACTGTGACATGGCCATCACTGACCTGCTGCAGACTGTGACATGGCCCCCATAGTGACATGGCCACCACTGACCTGCTGCCCACTGTGACATGGCCCCACAGTGACGTGGCCACTACTGACCTGCTGCACACTGTGACATGGCCCCCATAGTGACATGGCCACCACTGACCTGCTGCCCACTGTGACATGGCCCCCATAGTGACATGGCCACCATTGACCTCCTGCCCACTGTGACATAGCCCCCACAGTGACATGGCAACCAGTGGCCTGTTGCTCACTGTGACATGGCCACCACTGTCCTGCTGCACACTGTGACATGACCTCACAGTGACATGGCCACCACTGACCTGCTGCCCACTGTGACATGGCCCCCATAGTGACATGGCCAGCACTGACCTGCTGCCCACTGTGACATAGCCCCCACAGTGACATGGCAACCAGTGGCCTGTTTCTCACTGTGATATGGCCATCACTGACCTGCTGCAGACTGTGACATGGCCCCACAGTGACGTGGCCACTACTGACCTGCTGCCCACTGTGACATGGCCCCCATAGTGACATGGCCACCACTGACCTGCCGCCCACTGTGAGATGGCCCCCATAGTGACATGGCCACCACTGACCTGCTGCCCACTGTGACATAGCCCCCACAGTGACATGGCAACCACTGGCCTGTTGCTCACTGTGACATGGCCATCACTGAACTGCTGCACACTGTGACATGGCCCCACAGTGACGTGGCCACTACTGACCTGCTGCCCACTGTGACATGGCCCCAACAGTGACATGGCCACTACTGACCCGCTGACCACTGTGACATAGCCCCACAGTGACTTGGGCACCACTGAATTGCTGCCCACTGTGACATAGCCCCCACAGTGACATGGCAACCAGTGGCGTGTTGCTCCCTGTGACATGGCCACCATTGACCTGCTGCACACTGTGACATGGCCCCAACAGTAACGTGACCACCACTGACCTGCTGCCCACTGTGACATGGCCCCACAGTGACGTGGCCACTACTGACCTTCTGCCCACTGTGACATGGCCCCCATAGTGACATAGCCACCACTGACCTGCTGCCCACTGTGACATGGCCCCCGTAGCGACATGGCCACCATTGACCTGCTGCCCACTGTGACATAGCCCCCACAGTGACATGGCAACCAGTGGCCTGTTGCTCACTGTGACATGGCCACCACTGTCCTGCTGCACACTGTGACATGACCTTACAGTGACATGGCCACCACTGACCTACTGCCCACTGTGACATGGCCCCCGTAGTGACATGGCCACCATTGACCTGCTGCCCACTGTGACATGGCCCCCATAGTGACATGGCCACCACTGACCTGCTGCCCACTGTGACATAGACACCACAGTGACATGGCAACCAGTGGCCTGTTGCTCACTGTGACATGGCCACCACTGACCTGCTGCACACTGTGACATGACCTCACAGTGACATGGCCACAACTGACCTGCTGCCCAATGTGAAATAGCCCCCATAGTGACATGGCCACCACTGACTTGCTGCCCACTGTGACATGGCCCCCATAGTGACATGGCCAAATCTGACCTGCTGCCCACTGTGACATGGCCCCCATATGACATGGCCACCACTTTCCTGCTGCCCACTGTGACATAGCCCCCACAGTGACATGGCAACCAGTGGCCTGTTGCTCACTGTGACATGGCCATCACTGACCTGCTGCACACTGTGACATGGCCCCAACAGTAACGTGGCCACTACTGACCTGCTGCCCACTGTGACATGGCCCCCATAGTGACATGGCCACAACTGACTTGCTGCCCACTGTGACATAGCCCCACAGTGACTTGGGCACCACTGATCTGCTGCCCACTGTGACATGGCCCCCACAGTGACATGGCCACCACTGACCTGCTGCCCACTGTGACATAGCCCCCACAGTGACATGGCAACCAGTGGCCTGTTGCTCACTGTGACATGGCGATCACTGACCTGCTGCACACTGTGACATGGCCCCACAGTGACGTGGCCACTACTGACCTGCTGCCCACTGTGACATGGCCCCCATAGTGACATGGCCACCACTGACAAGCTGCACACTGTGACATGGCCCCCATAGTGACATGGCCACCATTGACCTGCTGCCCACTGTGAAATAGCCCCCACAGTGACATGGCAACCAGTGGCCTGTTGCTCACTGTGACATGGCCACCACTGTCCTGCTGCACACTGTGACATGACCTCACAGTGACATGGCCACCACTGACCTGCTGCCCAATGTGACATTGCCCCCATAGTGACATGGCCACCATTGAACTGCTGCACACTGTGACATGGCCCCCATAGTGACATGGCCACCACTGACCTGCTGCCCACTGTGACATAGCCCCCACAGTGACATGGCAACCAGTGGCCTGTTGCTCACTGTGACATGGCCATCATTGACATGCTGCCCACTGTGACATGGCCCCACAGTGACGTGGCCACTACTGACCTGATGCCCACTGTGACATGGCCCCCATAGTGACATGGCCACCACTGACCTGCCGCCCACTGTGACATGGCCCCCATAGTGACATGGCCACCACTGACCTGCTGCCCACTGTGACATGGCCCCCATACTGACATGGCCACCACTGACCTGCTGCCCACTGTGACATAGCCCCCACAGTGACATGGCAACCAGTGGCCTGTTGCTCACTGTGACATGGCCATCACTGACCTGCTGCACACTGTGACATGGCCCCACAGTGACGTGGCCACTACTGACCTGCTGCCCACTGTGACATGGCCCCCATAGTGACATGGCCACCACTGACCAGCTGCCCACTGTGACATGGCCCCCATAGTGACATGGCCACCACTGACCTGCTGCCCACTGTGACATGGCCCCCATAGTGACATGGCCACCATTGACCTGCTGCCCACTGTGACATAGCCCCCACAGTGACATGGCAACCAGTGGCCTGTTGCTCACTGTGACATGGCCACCACTGTCCTGCTGCACACTGTGACATGACCTCACAGTGACATGGCCACCACTGACCTGCTGCAGACTGTGACATGGCCCCACAGTGACGTGGCCACTACTGACCTGCTGCCCACTGTGACATGGCCCCCATAGTGACATGGCCACCACTGACCTACCGCCCACTGTGACATGGCCCCCATAGTGACATGGCCACCACTGACCTGCTGCCCACTGTGACATAGCCCCCACAGTGACATGGCAACCAGTGGCCTGTTGCTCACTGTGACATGGCCACCACTGTCCTGCTGCACACTGTGACATGGCCCCACAGTGACATGGCCACCACTGACCTGCTGCCCAATGTGACATAGCCCCCATAGTGACATGGCCACCATTGAACTGCTGCACACTGTGACATGGCCCCCATAGTGACATGGCCAGCACTGACCTGCTGCCCACTGTGACATAGCCCCCACAGTGACATGGCAACCAGTGGCCTTTTGCTCACTGTGACATGGCCATCACTGACCTGCTGCCCACTGTGACATGGCCCCACAGTGACGTGGCCACTACTGACCTGCTGCCCACTGTGACATGGCCCCCATAGTGACATGGCCACCACTGACCTGCCGCCCACTGTGACATGGCCCCCATAGTGACATGGCCACCACTGACCTGCTGCCCACTGTGACATGGCCCCCATACTGACATGGCCAGCACTGACCTGCTGCCCACTGTGACATAGCCCCCACAGTGACATGGCAACCAGTGGCCTGTTGCTCACTGTGACATGGCCATCACTGACCTGCTGCACACTGTGACATGGCCCCCATAGTGACATGGCCACCACTGACCTGCTCCCCACTGTGAAATAGCCCCACAGTGACATGGCCATCACTGACCTGCTGCCCACTGTGACATGGCCCCCATAGTGACATGGCCACCACTGACATGCTGCCCACTGTGACATGGCCCCCACAGTGACATGGCCACCACTGACCTGCTGCCCACTGTGACATAGCCCCCACAGTGACATGGCAACCAGTGGCCTGTTGCTCACTGTGATATGGCCACCACTGTCCTGCTGCACACTGTGACATGACCTCACAGTGACATGGCCACCATTGAACTGCTGCCCACTGTGACATGGCCCCCATAGTGACATGGCCAGCACTGACCTGCTGCCCACTGTGACATAGCCCCCACAGTGACATGGCAACCAGTGGCCTGTTGCTCACTGTGACATGGCCATCACTGACCTGCTGCACACTGTGACATGGCCCCACAGTGACGTGGCCACTACTGACCTGCTGCCCACTGTGACATGGCCCCCATAGTGACATGGCCACCACTGGCCTGCCGCCCACTGTGACATGGCCCCCATAGTGACATGGCCACCACTGACCTGCTGCCCAATGTGACATAGCCCCCACAGTGACATGGCAACCAGTGGCCTGTTGCTCACTGTGACATGGCCATCACTGACCTGCTGCACACTGTGACATGGCCCCACAGTGACGTGGCCACTACTGACCTGCTGCCCACTGTGACATGGCCCCAACAGTGACATGGCCACTACTGACCCGCTGACCACTGTGACATAGCCCCACAGTGACTTGGGCACCACTGACTTGCTGCCCACTGTGACATAGCCCCCACAGTGACATGGCAACCAGTGGCGTGTTGCTCCCTGTGACATGGCCATCACTGACCTGCTGCACACTGTGACATGGCCCCACAGTGACGTGGCCACTACTGACATGCTGCCCACTGTGACATGGCCCCCATAGTGACATGGCCACCACTGACCTGCTGCCCACTGTGACATGCCCCCATAGTGACATGGCCACCATTGACCTGCTGCCCACTGTGACATGGCCCCACAGTGACGTGGCCACTACTGACCTGCTGCCCACTGTGACATGGCCCCCATAGTGACATGGCCACCACTGACCTGCTGCCCACTGTGACATAGCCCCCACAGTGACATGGCAACCAGTGTCCTGTTGCTCACTGTGAATGGCCATCACTGACCTGCTGCCCACTGTGACATGGCCCCCATAGTGACATGGCCACCACTGACGTGCTGCCCACTGTGACATGGCCCCAAGAGTGACATGGCCACTATGACCCGCTGACCACTGTGACATAGCCCCACAGTGACTTGGGCACCACTGACCTGCTGTCCACTGTGACATGGCCCCCATAGTGACATGGCCACCACTGACCTGCTGCCCACTGTGACATGCCCCCCATAGTGACATGGCCACCACTGACCTGCTGCCCACTGTGACATAGACACCACAGTGACATGGCAACCAGTGGCCTGTTGCTCACTGTGACATGGCCACCACTGACCTGCTGCACACTGTGACATGACCTCACAGTGACATGGCCACCTCTGACCTGCTGCCCAATGTGAAATAGCCCCCATAGTGACATGGCCACCACTGACCTGCTGCACACTGTGACATGGCCTCCATAGTGACATGGCCAAATCTGACCTGCTGCCCACTGTGACATGGCCCCCATATGACATGGCCACCACTTTCCTGCTGCCCACTGTGACATAGCCCCCACAGTGACATGGCAACCAGTGGCCTGTTGCTCACTGTGACATGGCCATCACTGACCTGCTGCACACTGTGACATGGCCCCAACAGTAACGTGGCCACTACTGACCTGCTGCCCACTGTGACATGGCCCCCATAGTGACATGGCCACCACTGACTTGCTGCCCACTGTGACATAGCCCCACAGTGACTTGGGCACCACTGATCTGCTGCCCACTGTGACATGGCCACCACTGACCTGCTGCCCACTATGACATGGCCACCATAGTGAGACGTCCAGCACTGACCTGCTGCCCACTGTGACATAGCCCCCACAGTGACATGGCAACCAGTGGCCTGTTACTCACTGTGACATGGCCATCACTGACCTGCTGCACACTGTGACATGGCCCCACAGTGACATGGCGACAACTGACCTGCTGCCCACTGTGACATAGCCCCCACAGTGATATGGCAACCACTGGCCTGTTTCTCACTGTCACATGGCCACCACTGACCTGCTACCCACTGTGACTGGCCACCACAGGAACATGGCCACCAGTGGACTGTTGCTCATTGTGACATGGCCACAACTGATCTGCTGCCCACTGTGACATGACCTCACAGTGACATGGCCACCACTGACCCGCTGACACCTGTGACATGGCCCCTATAGTGACATGGCCACCACTGACCCGCTGACCACTGTGACATGGCCCCCACAGTGACATGCCCACAACTGACCTGCTGCCCACTGTGACATGGCCCCCATAGTGACATGGCTCCCACAGTGACATGGCCACCACTGACCCGCTGACCACTGTGACATGGCCCCCACAGTGACATGGACACCACTGACCTGCTGCCCACTGTGACATGGACCCCATAGTGACATGGCCACCAGTGACCTGCTGCCCAATGTGACATAGCCTCCATAGTGACATGGCCACCACTGACCTGCTGCCCACTGTGACATGGCCCCCATAGTGACATGGCCACCACTGATCTGCTGCCCACTGTGACATGGCCCCCATAGTGACATGGCCACAACTGACCTGCTGCCCACTGTGACATAGACCCTACAGTGACATCGCGACCAGTGGCCTGTTGCTCACTGTGACATGGCCATCACTGACCTGCTGCACACTGTGACATGGCCCCACAGTGACGTTCCCACTAATGACCTGCTGCACACTGTGACATGGCCCCCATAGTGACATGGACACCACTGACCAGCTGCCCACTGTGACACAGCCGCCGTAGTGACATAGCCACCACTGACCTGCTGCACACTGTGACATGGACCCACAGTGACATGGCCAAAACTGACCTGCTGACCACTGTGACATGGTCCCCACAGTGTCATGGCCACCACTGATCCGCTGACCACTGTGACATAGCCCCCACAATGACATGGCCACCACTGACCCGCTGACCACTGTGACATGGCCCCCACAGTGACATGGCCACCACTGACCTGCTGCCCAATGTGACATAGCCTCCATAGTGACATGGCCACCACTGACCTGCTGCCCACTGTGACATAGCCCCCACAGTGACATGGCAACCAGTGGCCTGTTGCTCACTGTGACATGGCCAACACTGACCTGCTGCCCACTGTGACATGGACTCATAGTGACATGGCCACCACTGACCTTCTGCCCACTGTGACATGGTCCCCACAGTGACATGGCCACCACTGATCCGCTGACCACTGTGACATAGCCCCACATTGACCTGGGCACCACTGACCTGCTACCCACTGTGACATGGCCCCCATACTGACATGGCCACCACTGACCTGCTGCCCACTGTGACATGGCCCCCATAGTGGCATGGCCAGCACTGACCTGCTGCACACTGTGACATAGCCCCCACAGTGACATGGCAACCAGTGGCGTGTTGCTCACTGTGACATGGCCATCACTGACCTGCTGCACACTGTGACATGACCTCACAGTGACATGGCCACCACTGACCTACTCCCCACTGTGACATGTCCCATACAGCAAAATGATCACTACTGACATGCTGCCCACTGTCACATGGCCCCACAGTGACGTGGCCACCACTGACCTGCTGCCCACTGTGACTGGCCACCACAGTGACATGGCCACCTATGGACTGTTGCTCATTGTGACATGGCCACAACTGATCTGCTGCCCACTGTGACATGACCTCACAGTGACATGGCCACAATTGACCCGCTGACACCTGTGACATGACCACACAGTGACATGGCCACCACTGACCTGCTGACCACTGTGACATGGCCCCCACAGTGACATGGCCCCACAGTGACATGGCCACCACTGACCCGCTGACCACTGTGACATGGCCACCACAGTGACATGGCCACCACTGACCTGCTGCCCACTGTGACATGGCCCCCATAGTGACATGGCCAGCACTGACCTGCTCCCCACTGTGACATGGCCCCCATACTGACATGGCCAGCACTGACCTGCTGCCCACTATGACATAGCCCCCACAGTGACATGGCAACCAGTGGCCTGTTACTCACTGTGACATGGCCATCACTGACCTGCTGCCCACTGTGACATGGCCCCATATAGACTTGGCCACAACTGACCTGCTGCTCACTGTGACATGGCCATCACTGACCTGCTGCACACTGTGACATGGCCCCACAGTGACGTGGCCACTACTGACGTGCTGCCCACTGTGACATGGCCCCCATAGTGACATGGCCACCACTGACCTGCTGCCCACTGTGACATAGCCCTCACAGTGACATGGCAACCAGTGGCCTGTTGCTCACTGTGACATGGCGATCACTGACCTGCTGCACACTGTGACATGGCCCCACAGTGACGTGGCCACTACTGACCTGCTGCCCACTGTGACATGGCCCCCATAGTGACATGGCCACCACTGACCTGCTGCCCACTGTGACATGGACCCCATAGTGTCATGGCAACCACTGACCTGCTGCCCACTGTGACATAGCCCCCACAGTGACATGGCAAGCAGTGGCCTGTTGCTCACTGTGACATGGCCACCACTGACCTGCTGCCCACTGTGACATGACCTCACAGTGAAATGGCCACCACTGACCTGCTGCCCAATGTGACATAGCCCCCATAGTGACATGGCCACCATTGACCTGCTGCCCACTGTGACATAGCCCCCACAGTGACATGGCAACCAGTGGCCTGTTGCTCACTGTCACATGGCCATCACTGACCTGCTGCACACTGTGACATAGCCCCACAGTGACGTGGCCACTACTGACCTGCTGCTCACTGTGACATGGCCCCCATAGTGACATGGCCACCACTGACCTGCTGCCCACTGTGACATAGCCCCACAGTGACATGGCCACCACTGACCCGCTGACCACTGTGACATAGCCCCACAGTGACTTGGGCACCACTGACCTGCTGCCCACTGTGACATGGCCCCCATAGTGACATGGCCAAAACTGACCTGCTGCCCACTGTGACATAGCCCCCACAGTGACATGGCAACCAGTGGCCTGTTTCTCACTGTGACATGGCCACCACTGTCCTGCTGCACACTGTGACATGACCTCACAGTGACATGGCCACCACTGACCTGCTGCCCACTGTGACATGGCCCCCATAGTGACATGGCCACCACTGACCTGCTGCCCACTGTGACATAGGCCCCACAGTGACATGGCAACCAGTGGCCTGTTGCTCACTGTGACATGGTCACCACTGTCCTGCTGCACACTGTGACATGACCTCACATTGACATGGCCACCACTGACCTGCTGCCCAATGTGACATAGCCCCCATAGTGACATGGCCATCACTGACCTGCTGCACACTGTGACATGGCCCCACAGTGACGTGGCCAGTACTGACCTGCTGCCCACTGTGACATGGCCGCCATAGTGACATGGCCACCACTGACCTGCTGCCCAATGTGACATAGCCCCCATAGTGACATGGCCACCACTGACCTGCTGCCCACTGTGACATAGCCCCCACAGTGACATGGCAACCAGTGGCCTGTTGCTCACTGTGACATGGCCATCACTGACCTGCTGCACACTGTGACATGGCCCCACAGTGACGTGGCCACTACTGACCTGCTGCACACTTTGACATGAACTCACAGTGACATGGCCACCACTGACCTGCTGCACACTTTGACATGAACTCACAGTGACATGGCCACCACTGACCTGCTGCCCAATGTGACATAGCCCCCATAGTGACATGGCCACCACTGACCTGCTGCCCACTGTGACATGGCCACCATAGTGACACGGCCAGCACTGACCTGCTGCCCACTGTGACATGGCCCCACAGTGACGTGGCCACTACTGACCTGCTGCCCACTGTGACATGGCCCCCATAGTGACATGGCCACCACTGACCTGCTGCCCACTGTGACATAGCCCTCACAGTGACATGGCAACCAGTGGCCTGTTGCTCACTGTGACATGGCCATCACTGACCTGCTGCACACTGTGACATGGCCCCAGAGTGACGTGGCCACTACTGACCTGCTGCCCACTGTGACATGGCCCCCATAGTGACATGGCCACCACTGACCTGCTGCCCACTGTGACATAGCCCTCACAGTGACATGGCAACCAGTGGCCTGTTGCTCACTGTGACATGGCCATCACTGACCTGCTGCACACTGTGACATGGCCCCAGAGTGACGTGGCCACTACTGACCTGCTGCCCACTGTGACATGGCCCCCATAGTGACATGGCCACCACTGACCTGCTGCCCACTGTGACATAGCCCTCACAGTGACATGGCAACCAGTGGCCTGTTGCTCACTGTGACATGGCCATCACTGACCTGCTGCACACTGTGACATGGCCCCACAGTGACGTGGCCACTACTGACCTGCTACCCACTGTGACATGGACCCCATAGTGACATGGCCACCACTGACCTGCTGCCCACTGTGACATAGCCCCCACAGTGACATGGCAACCAGTGGCGTGTTGCTCACTGTGACATGGCCACCACTGACCTGCTGCCCACTGTGACATGGCCACCATAGTGACACGGCCAGCACTGACCTGCTGCCCACTGTGACATGGCCCCACAGTGACGTGGCCACTACTGACCTGCTGCCCACTGTGACATGGCCCCCATAGTGACATGGCCACCACTGACCTGCTGCCCACTGTGACATAGCCCTCACAGTGACATGGCAACCAATGGCCTGTTGCTCACTGTGACATGGCCATCACTGACCTGCTGCACACTGTGACATGGCCCCACAGTGACGTGGCCACTACTGACCTGCTACCCACTGTGACATGGAGCCCATAGTGACATGGCCACCACTGACCTGCTGCCCACTGTGACATATCCCCCACAGTGACATGGCAACCAGTGGCCTGTTGCTCACTGTGACATGGCCATCACTGACCTGCTGCACACTGTGACATGGCCCCACAGTGACGTGGCCACCACTGACCTGCTGCACACTTTGACATGAACTCACAGTGACATGGCCACCACTGACCTGCTGCCCAATGTGACATAGCCCCCATAGTGACATGGCCACCACTGACCTGCTGCCCACTGTGACATGGCCCCAACAGTGACATGGCCACTACTGACCCGCTGACCACTGTGACATAGCCCCACAGTGACATGGGCACCACTGACCTGCTGCCCACTGTGACATGGCCCCCATAGTGACATGGCCACCACTGACCTGCTACCCAATGTGACATAGCCCCCACAGTGACATGGCAACCAACGGCCTATTGCTCACTGTGACATGGCCATCACTGACCTGCTGCACACTGTGACATGACCTCAGAGTGACATGGCCACCACTGACCTGCTGCCCAATGTGACATAGCCCCCATAGTGACATGGCCACCACTGACCTGCTGCCCACTGTGACATGGCCACCATAGTGACACGGCCAGCACTGACCTGCTGCCCACTGTGACATGGCCCCACAGTGACGTGGCCACTACTGACCTGCTGCCCACTGTGACATGGCCCCCATAGTGACATGGCCACCACTGACCTGCTGCCCACTGTGACATAGCCCTCACAGTGACATGGCAACCAGTGGCCTGTTGCTCACTGTGACATGGCCATCACTGACCTGCTGCACACTGTGACATGGCCCCACAGTGACGTGGCCACTACTGACCTGCTACCCACTGTGACATGGACCCCATAGTGACATGGCCACCACTGACCTGCTGCCCACTGTGACATAGCCCCCACAGTGACATGGCAACCAGTGGCCTGTTGCTCACTGTGACATGGCCACCACTGACATGCTGCACACTGTGACATGACCTCAGAGTGACATGGCCACCACTGACCTGCTGCCCACTGTGACATAGCCCCCACAGTGACATGGCAACCAGTGGCCTGTTGCTCACTGTGACATGGCCATCACTGACCTGCTGCACACTGTGACATGGCCCCACAGTGACGTGGCCACTACTGACCTGCTGCCCACTGTGACATAGCCCCCATAGTGACATGGCCACCACTGACCTGCTGCCCACTGTGACATGGCCCCCATACTGACATGGCCACCACTGACCTGCTGCCCACTGTGACATAGCCCCCACAGTGACATGGCAACCAGTGGCCTGTTGCTCACTGTGACATGGCCACCACTGACATGCTGCACACTGTGACATGACCTCAGAGTGACATGGCCACCACTGACCTGCTGCCCAATGTGACATAGCCCCCATAGTGACATGGCCACCACTGACCTGCTGCCCACTGTGACATGGCCACCATAGTGACACGGCCAGCACTGACCTGCTGCCCACTGTGACATAGCCCCCACAGTGACATGGCAACCAGTGGCCTGTTGCTCACTGTGACATGGCCATCACTGACCTGCTGCACACTGTGACATGGCCCCACAGTGACGTGGCCACTACTGACCTGCTGCCCACTGTGACATGGCCCCCATAGTGACATGGCCACCACTGACCTGCTGCCCACTGTGACATAGCCCCCACAGTGACATGGCAACCAGTGGCCTGTTGCTCACTGTGACATGGCCATCACTGACCTGCTGCACACTGTGACATGGCCCCACAGTGACGTGGCCACTACTGACCTGCTGCCCACTGTGACATGGCCCCCATACTGACATGGCCACCACTGACCTGCTGCCCACTGTGACATGGCCCCCACAGTGACATGGCCACCACTGACCCGCTGACCACTGTGACATGGCCCCCACAGTGACATGGCCACCACTGACCTGCTGCCCACTGTGACATGGACCCCATAGTGACATGGCCACCAGTGACCTGCTGCCCAATGTGACATAGCCTCCATAGTGACATGGCCACCACTGACCTGCTGCCCACTGTGACATGGCCCCCATAGTGACATGGCCACCACTGATCTGCTGCCCACTGTGACATGGCCCCCATAGTGACATGGCCACAACTGACCTGCTGCCCACTGTGACATAGACCCCACAGTGACATCGCGACCAGTGGCCTGTTGCTCACTGTGACATGGCCATCACTGACCTGCTGCACACTGTGACATGGCCGCACAGTGACGTTCCCACTAATGACCTGCTGCACACTGTGACATGGCCCCCATAGTGACATGGACACCACTGACCAGCTGCCCACTGTGACACAGCCGCCGTAGTGACATAGCCACCACTGACCTGCTGCACACTGTGACATGGACCCACAGTGACATGGCCAAAACTGACCTGCTGACCACTGTGACATGGTCCCCACAGTGTCATGGCCACCACTGATCCGCTGACCACTGTGACATAGCCCCCACAATGACATGGCCACCACTGACCCGCTGACCACTGTGACATGGCCCCCACAGTGACATGGCCACCACTGACCTGCTGCCCAATGTGACATAGCCTCCATAGTGACATGGCCACCACTGACCTGCTGCCCACTGTGACATGGCCCCCATAGTGATATGGGCAGCACTGACATGCTGCCCACTGTGACATAGCCCCCACAGTGACATGGCAACCAGTGGCCTGTTGCTCACTGTGACATGGCCAACACTGACCTGCTGCACACTGTGACATGACCTCACAGTGACATGGCCACCACTGACCTGCTGCCAAATGTGACATAGCCCCCAGAGTGACATGGCCACCCTGACCTGCTGCCCACTGTGACATGGACTCATAGTGACATGGCCACCACTGACCTTCTGCCCACTGTGACATGGTCCCCACAGTGACATGGCCACCACTGATCCGCTGACCACTGTGACATAGCCCCACATTGACCTGGGCACCACTGACCTGCTACCCACTGTGACATGGCCCCCATAGTGACATGGCCACCACTGACCTGCTGCCCACTGTGACATGGCCCCCATAGTGGCATGGCCAGCACTGACCTGCTGCACACTGTGACATAGCCCCCACAGTGACATGGCAACCAGTGGCGTGTTGCTCACTGTGACATGGCCATCACTGACCTGCTGCACACTGTGACATGACCTCACAGTGACATGGCCACCACTGACCTACTCCCCACTGTGACATGTCCCATACAGCAAAATGATCACTACTGACATGCTGCCCACTGTCACATGGCCCCACAGTGACGTGGCCACCACTGACCTGCTGCCCACTGTGACTGGCCACCACAGTGACATGGCCACCTATGGACTGTTGCTCATTGTGACATGGCCACAACTGATCTGCTGCCCACTGTGACATGACCTCACAGTGACATGGCCACAATTGACCCGCTGACACCTGTGACATGACCACACAGTGACATGGCCACCACTGACCTGCTGACCACTGTGACATGGCCCCCACAGTGACATGGCCACCACTGACCCTCTGACCACTGTGACATGGCCCCCATAGTGACATGGCCCCACAGTGACATGGCCACCACTGACCCGCTGACCACTGTGACATGGCCACCACAGTGACATGGCCACCACTGACCTGCTGCCCACTGTGACATGGCCCCCATAGTGACATGGCCAGCACTGACCTGCTCCCCACTGTGACATGGCCCCCATACTGACATGGCCAGCACTGACCTGCTGCCCACTATGACATAGCCCCCACAGTGACATGGCAACCAGTGGCCTGTTACTCACTGTGACATGGCCATCACTGACCTGCTGCCCACTGTGACATGGCCCCATATAGACTTGGCCACAACTGACCTGCTGCCCACTGTGACATGGCCCCCACAGTGACATGGCCACCACTGACCTGCTGCCCAATGTGACATGACCCCCATAGAGACATGGACACCACTGACCTGATGCCCACTGTGACATGGCCCCCATAGTGACATGGCCACCACTGACCTGCTGCCCACTGTGACATGTCCCGAACAGTGACATGGCCACCACTGACCTGCTGCCCACTGTGACATAGCCCCCACAGTGACATGGCAACCAGTGGCCTGTTGCTCACTGTGACATGGCCACCACTGACCTGCTGCACACTGTGACATGACCTCACAGTGACATGGCCACCACTGACCTGCTGCCCACTGTGACATAGCCCCCACAGTGACGTGGCCACCACTGACCTGCTGCCCGCTGTGACATGACCTCACAGTGACATGGCCACCACTGACCCGCTGACACCTGTGACATGGCCCCCACAGTGACATGGCCACCACTGACCCGCTGACCACTGTGACATGGCCCCCACAGTGACATGGCCACCACTGACCTGCTGCCCACTGTGACATGGCCCCCATAGTGACATGGCCAGCACTGACCTGCTGCCCAATGTGACATAGCCCCCGTAGTGACATGGCCACCACTGACCTGCTGCCCACTGTGACATAGCCCCCACAGTGACATGGCAAGCAGTGGCCTGTTGCTCACTGTGACATGGCCACCACTGACCTGCTGCACACTGTGACATGACATCACCCTGACATGGCCACCACTGACCTGCTGCCCAATGTGACATAGCCTCCATAGTGACATGGCCACCACTGACCTGCTGCCCACTGTGACATGGACTCATAGTGACATGGCACCTCCTACCTGCTGCCCACTGTGACATGGCCCTCATACAGACTTGGCCAGCACTGACCTGCTGCCCACTGTGACATAGCCCCCATAGTGACATGGCCACCACTGATCTGCTGCCCACTGTGACATGGCCCCCATAGTGACATGGCCAGCCCTGACCTGCTGCCCACTGTGACATAGACCCCACAGTGACATCGCGACCAGTGGCCTGTTGCTCACTGTGACATGGCCATCACTGACCTGCTGCACACTGTGACATGGCCCCACAGTGACGTTCCCACTAATGACCTGCTGCACACTGTGACATGGCCCCCATAGTGACATGGCCACCACTGACCAGCTGCCCACTGTGACACAGCCCCCGTAGTGACATGGCCACCACTGACCTGCTGCACACTGTGACATGGACCCACAGTGACATGGCCACAACTGACCTGCTGACCACTGTGACATGGTCCCCACAGTGTCATGGCCACCACTGATCCGCTGACCACTGTGACATAGCCCCCACAATGACATGGCCACCACTGACCCTCTGACCACTGTGACATGGCCCCCACAGTGACTTGGGCACCACCGACCTGTAGCCCACTGTGACATAGCCCCCACAGTGACATGGCAACCAGTGGCCTGTTTCTCACTGTGACATGGCCACCACTGACCTGCTGCACACTGTGACATGGCCCCCATAGTGACATGGCCACCAATGACCTGCTGCCCACTGTGACATGGCCCCCACAGTGACATGGCCACAACTGATCTGCTGCCCACTGTGATATGGCCCCCATAGTGACATGGCCAGCACTGACCTGCTGCCCACTGTGACATAGGCCCCACAGTGACATGGCAACCAGTGGCCTGTTGCTCACTGTGACATGGCCATCACTGACCTGCTGCACACTGTGACATGGCCCCACAGTGACTTGGCCCCTACTGACCTGATGCTCACTGTGACATGGCCCCCATAGTGACATGGCCACCACTGACCTGCTGCCCACTGTGACATGGCCCCAACAGTGACATGGCCACCACTGACCCGCTGACCACTGTGACATAGCCCCACATTGACTTGGGCACCACTGACCTGCTGCCCACTGTGACATGCCCCCCATAGTGACATGGCCACCTCTGACCTGCTGCCCACTGTGACATAGCCCCCACAGTGACATGGCAACCAGTGGCCTGTTGCTCACTGTGACATGGCCATCACTGACCTGCTGCACACTGTGACATGGCCCCACAGTGACGTGGCCACTACTGACCTGCTGCCCACTGTGACATGGCCCCCATAGTGACATGGCCACCACTGACCTGCTGCCCACTGTGACATGGCCCCCATAGTGACATGGCCACCACTGACCTGCTGCCCACTGTGACATAGACACCACAGTGACATGGCAACCAGTGGCCTATTGCTCACAGTGACATGGCCACCACTGACCTGCTGCCCACTGTGACATGGCCCCCACACTGACATGGCCACCACTGACCTGCTGCACACTGTGACATGACCTCACAGTGACATGGCCACCACTGACCTGCTGCGCACTGTGACATGGCCCCCATAGTGACATGGCCAGCACTGACCTGCTGCCCACTGTGACATAGCCCCCACAGTGACATGGCAACCAGTGGCCTGTTGCTCACTGTGACATGGCCACCACTGACCATCTGCACACTGTGACATGACCTCACAGTGACATGGCCACCACTGACCTGCTGCCCACTGTGACATGACCTCACAGTGACGTGGCCACTACTGACTTGCTGCCCACTGTGATATAGCCCCAATAGTGACATGGGCAGCACTGACCTGCTGCGCACTGTGACATGGCCCCCATAGTGACATGGCAACCAGTGGCCTGTTTCTCACTGTGACTTGGCAACCAGTGACCTGCTGCACACTGTGACATGGCCCCACAGTGACGTTTCCACTACTGACCTGCTGCCCACTGTGACATGGACCCCATAGTGACATGGCCACCACTGACCTACTGCCCACTGTGACATGGCCCCCATAGAGACTTGGCCACAACTGACCTGCTGCCCACTGTGACATAGCCCCCATAGTGACATGGCAACCAGTGGCCTGCTGCCCACTGTGACATAGCACCCACAGTGACATGGCAACCAGTGGCCTGCTGCCCACTGTAACATGGCCAGCACTGACCTGCTGCCCACTGTGACATGGCCCCCATAGTGACATGGCCACCACTGACCTGCTGCCCACTGTGACATGGCCAGCACTGACCTGCTGCCCACTGTGACATGGCCCCCATAGTGACATGGCCACCACTGACCTGCTGCCCACTGTGACATGACCAGCACTGACCTGCTGGCCACTGTGACATGGCCCCCATAGAGACTTGGCCACAACTGACCTGCTGCCCACTGTGACATAGCCCCCATAGTGACATGGCAACCAGTGGCCTGCTGCCCACTGTGACATAGCACCCACAGTGACATGGCAACCAGTGGCCTGCTGCCCACTGTAACATGGCCAGCACTGACCTGCTGCCCACTGTGACATGGCCCCCATAGTGACATGGCCACCACTGACCTGCTGCCCACTGTGACATGGCCAGCACTGACCTGCTGCCCACTGTGACATGGCCCCCATAGTGACATGGCCACCACTGACCTGCTGCCCACTGTGACATAGCCCCCACAGTGACATGGCAACCAGTGGCCTGTTGCTCACTGTGACATGGCCACCACTGACCTGCTGCACACTGTGACATGACCTCACAGTGACATGGCCACCACTGACCTGCTGCCCAATGTGACATGGCCCCCATAGTGACATGGCCACCATTGACCTGCTGCCCACTGTGACATGGCCCCCATAGTGACATGGCCACCATTGACATGCTGTCCACTGTGACATGGCCCCCATAGTGACATGGCCACCATTGACCTGCTGCCCACTGTGACATGGCCCCCATAGTGACATGGCCACCACTGACCTACTGCACACTGTGACATGACCTCACAGTGACATGGCCACCACTGACCTGCTGCCCAATGTGACATAGCCCCCACAGTGACATGGCAACCAGTGGCCTGTTGCTCACTGTGACATGTCCCCAACAGTGACATGGCCACTACTGACCCGCTGACCACTGTGACATAGCCCCCAGAGTGACATGGGCACCACTGACCTGCTGCCCACTGTGACATGGCCCCCATAGTGACATGGCCACCACTGACCTGCTGCCCACTGTGACATGGCCCCCATAGTGACATGGCCACCACTGACCTGCTGCCCACTGTGACATAGCCCCCACAGTGACATGGCAACCAGTGGCCTGTTGCTCACTGTGACATGGCCACCACTGACCTGCTGCACACTGTGACATGACCTCACAGTGACATGGCCACCACTGACCTGCAGCCCACTGTGACATGGCCCCCATAGTGACATGGCCACCATTGACCTGCTGCCCACTGTGACATGGCCCCCATAGTGACATGGCCAGCACTGACCTGCTGCCCACAGTGACATAACCCCACAGTGACATGGCAACCAGTGGCCTGTTGCTCACTGTGACATGGCCACCACTGTCCTGCTGCACACTGTGACATGACCTCACATTGACATGGCCACCACTGACCTGCTGCCCACTGTGACAAAGCCCCCACAGTGACATGGCCACTACTGACCTGCTGCCCACTGTGACATGGCCCCCACAGTGTCATGGCCAGCACTGACCTGCTGCCCACTGTGACATAGCCCCCACAGTGACATGGCCACTACTGATCTGCTGCCCACTGTGACATGGACCCATAGTGACATGGTCACAACTGATCTGCTGTCCACTCTGACATGGTCCCCACAGTGACATGGCTACCACTGATCCGCTGACCACTGTGACATGGCCCCCATAGTGACATGGCCACCACTGACCTGCTGCCCACTGTGACATGTCCCGAACAGTGACATGGCCACCACTGACCTGCTGACCACTTTGATGTTGCCCCCATAGTGACATGGCCACCACTGACCTGCTGCCCACTGTGACATAGCCCCCACAGTGACATGGCAACCAGTGGCCTGTTGCTCACTGTGACATGGCCACCACTGACCTGCTGCACACTGTGACATGACCTCACAGTGACATGGCCACCACTGACCTGCTGCCCACTGTGACATGGCCCCCACACTGACATGGCCACCACTGACCTGCTGCACACTGTGACATGACCTCACAGTGACATGGCCACCACTGACCTGCTGCCCAATGTGACATAGCCCCCATAGTGACATGGCCACCACTGACCTGCTGCCCACTGTGACATGGCCACCATAGTGACACGGCCAGCACTGACCTGCTGCACTCTGTGACATAGCCCCCACAGTGACATGGCAACCAGTGGCCTGTTACTCACTGTGACGTGGCCATCACTGACCTGCTGCACACTGTGACATGGCCCCACAGTGACGTGGCCACTACAGACCTGCTGCCCACTGTGATATAGCCCCAATAGTGACATGGGCACCACTGACCTGCTGCGCACTGTGACATGGCCCCCATAGTGACATGGCAACCAGTGGCCTGTTTCTCACTGTGACTTGGCAACCAGTGACCTGCTGCACACTGTGACATGGCCCCACAGTGACGTTTCCACTACTGACCTGCTGCCCACTGTGACATGGACCCCATAGTGACATGGCCACCACTGACCTACTGCCCACTGTGACATGGCCCCCATAGAGACTTGGCCACAACTGACCTGCTGCCCACTGTGACATAGCCCCCATAGTGACATGGCAACCAGTGGCCTGCTGCCCACTGTGACATAGCACCCACAGTGACATGGCAACCAGTGGCCTGCTGCCCACTGTAACATGGCCAGCACTGACCTGCTGCCCACTGTGACATGGCCCCCATAGTGACATGGCCACCACTGACGTGCTGCCCACTGTGACATGGCCAGCACTGACCTGCTGCCCACTGTGACATGGCCCCCATAGTGACATGGCCACCACTGACCTGCTGCCCACTGTGACATGACCAGCACTGACCTGCTGCCCACTGTGACATGGCCCCCATAGTGACATGGCAACCAGTGGCCTGTTTCTCACTGTGACATGGCCACCACGGACCTGCTGCACACTGTGAGATGACCTCACTGTGACATGGCCACTAGTGACCTGCTGCCCAATGTGACATAGCCCCCACAGTGACATGGCAACCAGTGGCCTGCTGCCCACTGTGACATGGCCAGCACTGACCTGCTGCCCACTGTGACATGGCCCCCATAGTGACATGGCCACCACTGACCTGCTGCCCACTGTGACATAGCCCCCACAGTGACATGGCAACCAGTGGCCTGTTGCTCACTGTGACATGGCCACCACTGACCTGCTGCACACTGTGACATGACCTCACAGTGACATGGCCACCACTGACCTGCTGCCCAATGTGACATGGCCCCCATAGTGACATGGCCACCATTGACCTGCTGCCCACTGTGACATGACCCCATAGTGACATGGCCACCATTGACATGCTGTCCACTGTGACATGGCCCCCATAGTGACATGGCCACCATTGACCTGCTGCCCACTGTGACATGGCCCCCATAGTGACATGGCCACCACTGACCTACTGCACACTGTGACATGACCTCACAGTGACATGGCCACCACTGACCTGCTGCCCAATGTGACATAGCCCCCACAGTGACATGGCAACCAGTGGCCTGTTGCTCACTGTGACATGTCCCCAACAGTGACATGGCCACTACTGACCCGCTGACCACTGTGACATAGCCCCCAGAGTGACATGGGCACCACTGACCTGCTGCCCACTGTGACATGGCCCCCATAGTGACATGGCCACCACTGACCTGCTGCCCACTGTGACATAGCCCCCACAGTGACATGGCAACCAGTGGCCTGTTGCTCACTGTGACATGGCCACCACTGACCTGCTGCACACTGTGACATGACCTCACAGTGACATGGCCACCACTGACCTGCAGCCCACTGTGACATGGCCCCCATAGTGACATGGCCACCATTGACCTGCTGCCCACTGTGACATGGCCCCCATAGTGACATGGCCAGCACTGACCTGCTGCCCACAGTGACATAACCCCACAGTGACATGGCAACCAGTGGCCTGTTGCTCACTGTGACATGGCCACCACTGTCCTGCTGCACACTGTGACATGACCTCACAGTGACATGGCCACTACTGACCTGCTGCCCACTGTGACATGGCCCCCACAGTGTCATGGCCAGCACTGACCTGCTGCCCACTGTGACATAGCCCCCACAGTGACATGGCCACTACTGATCTGCTGCCCACTGTGACATGGACCCATAGTGACATGGCCACAACTGATCTGCTGTCCACTCTGACATGGTCCCCACAGTGACATGGCTACCACTGATCCGCTGACCACTGTGACATGGCCCCCAAAGTGACATGGCCACCACTGACCTGCTGCCCACTGTGACATAGTCCCCATAGTGACATGGCAACTAGTCGCCTGCTACACACTGTTACATGACCTCACAGTGACATGACCACCACTGACCTGCTGCCCAATGTGACATGACCCCCATAGAGACATGGACACCACTGACCTGATGCCCACTGTGACATGGCCCCCATAGTGACATGGCCACCACTGACCTGCTGCCCACTGTGACATGTCCCGAACAGTGACATGGCCACCACTGACCTGCTGACCACTTTGATGTTGCCCCCATAGTGACATGGCCACCACTGACCTGCTGCCCAATGTGACATAGCCCCCATAGTGACATGGCCACCACTGACCTGCTGCGCACTGTGACATGGCCCCCATAGTGACATGGCCAGCACTGACCTGCTGCCCACTGTGACATAGCCCCAACAGTGACGTGGCCACCACTGACCTGCTGCCCGCTGTGACATGACCTCACAGTGACATGGCCACCACTGACCCGCTGACACCTGTGACATGGCCCCCACAGTGACATGGCCACCACTGACCCGCTGACCACTGTGACATGGCCCCCACAGTGACATGGCCACCACTGACCTGCTGCCCACTGTGACATGGCCCCCATAGTGACATGGCCAGCACTGACCTGCTGCCCAATGTGACTGTATCGGGTCTGGCTGAGCCAGAATTGGTTTTCCCCTGTAGCAGCCCTCATGGTGCTGTGTTTTATGTTGGGAGCTGGCAGGGTGTTGATAGCACACTGGTGTTGTGGCTACTGCTGAGTGGTGCTTACACAGCACCAAGGCTCTTTCTGACATTTCCCCCCCCACAGTGGGACGGGGTGGGCAAGATCTTGGGAGGGGACACAACCAGGACAGCTGACCCGAACTGACCAAAGGGATATTCCATACCATATGACGTCTGCTCAGTATAAAGCTGGGAGAAAGGAGGAAGGGGGTGGGGTCACCCTTGGTCCTCCGAGGCAACCGCTACGCGTATCAGAGCCCTGCTTCCTGAGAAGGCCCGACATCGCCTGTTAATGGGAAGTAGAGAATAAATCTGTTTTCTTTTTTTGCTTCCGCGCGCGGACCTTTGCTTCGCTTTGCTTATATTAAAACTGCTGTTGTTTTACCCACAAGGGTTGTTTTGTTTTCCTATCTTATTTTCTTTCCCTTCTTTGCCCTATTGAGAAAAAAAGGGGAAAGGGGGGGAAGTGATAGAGCGACTTGGTGGGTACCTGGCATTTAGCCAAGGTCAAACCACCACAGTCTATTTTGGCGCCCAACGTGGGGCGGGACAACGGCAGTTTTATATTAATTGTGCTATAGCTATAGCAGTTAGTAAGCGACAAGCTCTTGTGCTGGTCACGGGTTTGTTTATTGCTCTGCTTATCTTTATTTTGCTAAGCTCGGGAACATGCTGGAAGAAATTGGGAACATCATGAGTGGTTTTATTCTGCAAGCTCCCGAAGTACTTATTAATCCTTATGTTAGCTCTTTGATACTGTTCATTAATGCTATTCGCCTATTGTGGGCTGTGTGGAGCTCGTTAGGTTTTTGGTGTAAGAGAAAGCAAATTTTGGGTGAGAGAATACCAAAATGTGCCCTGAGGCGGCCTGTCCCTGGGTGGCAGGGGGAGTGGAAGGATTTGGGCAGATTCCTAGGACGGTTATCACCTCCTGTAGCCTGGGATCTTACCCCTGAACAGGCAAGCAACCCCGCAAAATTGACACAACACCTGATAGAAGGGTGCCTTGTCTATCCCGATGAAAATCAGCAACTCCTAGCGCTGTACTGGGGCCTGGCCTGTGCTTATCGAGCTGCAGTTCAGTGCTCTCAAAGGACTGTGGTGGAAACGGGAACTCAAACAAAAACAATAACAGCAGAGATTGCCCCAGTAGTAAAAAAGAAACAGTGGACAAGGAGAACAACAGGTCCATACCCTCGATTAATAAGGGAGGAGAAAGAAGAGGAAGAAGCAGGTCCTTCAGCAAAGGGGTCAGAAGAGGGAATAACAGAACTTAAACAGGAGGCAGAAACTACCCGGTCCCTGACATCATCAGAACTGCGAGATCTGCGGAAAGACTATAGCCGCCAGCCGGGTGAGCGGATTGCTGCCTGGCTGCTTCGATGCTGGGATAATGGGGCTGATGCTCAGCAGCTGGAAGGTAAGGAAGCCCAACAGCTGGGTTCCCTTGCTAGAGATCGAGGAATTGAAAGGGGAATTGGAAAAGAAACAGGAATTTGCAGTCTGTGGAGACGGCTCCTTTCAAGTGTTAAAGCAAGATATCCTTTCAAGGAAGATCTTACGGACAACTCCCCAGGGAAGTGGGCTACTGCGGATGAAGGTGTCCAGTACCTGAGAGAACTAGCAGTGCTGGAAGTCATCTATAGTGGTCCAGATAATGATGAAGCCCCTAAAAATCCAGAGGATGTCCTGTGCACACGGGCCATGTGGAGGAAGGTGATTAAAGGTGCACCATCCTCGTATTCTGCGGGCTTGGCTGCGATGTACTATCCAGAAATGGATATGGGAGAAGGACTAAGATGTACGCCAACTGTGGAGGCAGTCTCTTCCTGGCTTCAGAACTTTGAAGAGAGTCTTGGAACCTCCTCATCTCTACGGGCGAGTGCCTTAGATGTCAGGAGCACCCCAAGAAATCGGTTCTCTTCCACCCCAGTCAGAGGGAAAGGGAAACCTAGGCACATGACACGTGGAGAACTTTGGTTCTTCCTGCGTGACCAGGGGGAGGACATGAGGAAGTGGGATGGTCAACCCACCTTCAAATTGGAAGCTCATGTACGTGAATTGCGAGGAAAGACCCCTGCCAAGAAGACAACATCCAAGAAGGTTGTTAATGTAGCTGGCGTGAAACCGCAAGAAAGTAATCAGCGATCTCCCAGATACAGGAAGACTGAGATCACCTCCCTTGGCCCTGATGAAGGAGTTTCCGGCCTGGCACAGCAAGGGTCAGACAGTGAATACTCTGACCAAGAACAGGAATAGAGGGCCCCTGCCTCCAGCCAGGAGGAGGAAAGGGATGATCGGGTGTATTGGACAGTGTGGATTCGATGGCCTGGCACATCAAATCCACAGAAGTACCAGGCTTTAATCGATACCGGGGCACAGTGTACATTAATGCCATCAAGTTATAGAGGGGCAGAACCTATCTGGATCTCAGGAGTGACAGGCGGATGTCAAGAACTGTCAGTACTGGAGGCCGAGGTTAGCTTGACCGGGGATAAGTGGGAAAAACATCCCATTGTAACTGGCCCAGAAGCCCCTTGTATCTTGGGCATTGACTACCTCAAGAGGGGGTATTTCAAAGACCCAAAAGGATACCGATGGGCTTTTGGTGTGGCCAGTGTGAACACAGAGAAGGTCAAACAGTTGTCTAATCTGCCTGGCCTCTCAGGAGATCCTTTTGTTGTAGGACTGTTGCGAGTTAAAGAACAACAGGTGCCAATTGCCATGAGGACCGTGCACCGACGGCAGTATCGCACGAACCGAGACTCTCTGGCTCCCATCCAAGAACTGATCCGTCAACTGAAGACCCAAGGTGTCATCAGTAAGACACATTCGCCTTTTAATAGCCCAATATGGCCAGTGCGAAAGTCTGACGGAGGGTGGAGGTTGACAGTAGACTATCGTGGCCTGAACGAAGTGACGCCACCACTGAGTGCTGCTGTACCAGATATGTTAGAGCTCCAGTATGAACTAGAGTCAAAGGCAGCCAAGTGGTACGCCACAATCGACATCGCCAATGCATTCTTTTCAATTCCTTTGGCAGAAGAGTGCAGGCCACAGTTTGCTTTCACGTGGAGGGGTGTCCAATATACCTGGAATCGACTACCCCAGGGGTGGAAGCACAGCCCCACTATTTGTCATGGACTAATTCAAACTGCACTGGAAAAGGGTGATGCCCCTGAACATCTACAGTACATCGATGACATCATTGTGTGGGGCAACAAGGCAGAAGAAGTGTTCAAGAAAGGACAAAAAGTAATTGAGATTCTTCTGAGAGCTGGGTTTGCCATAAAGAAAAGCAAGGTCAAGGGACCAGCACAGGAGATTCAGTTCTTGGGAATAAAATGGCAAGATGGACGCCGCCATGTGCCTATGGAGGTTGTCAACAAGATAGCAGCTATGTCTCCACCGACCAACAAGAAGGAAACACAAGCTTTCTTAGGACTTGTGGGATTTTGGAGGATGCACATTCCAGGTTACAGTCAGCTGGTGAGCCCTCTCTATCAAGTAACCCGAAAGAAGAACAATTTTGAGTGGGGTCTTGAGCAACAACAAGCCTTTGAGCACATCAAACAGGAGATAGCTCGGGCGGTAGCTCTTGGGCCTGTTCGGACAGGACCAGATGTGCAAAATGTACTTTACACATCAACTGGGAAGCATGGCCTCACATGGAGCCTCTGGCAGAAGGTAGCAGGTGAAACTCGGGGTCGACCATTAGGATTTTGGAGCCGGGGATATCGAGGATCAGAAGCCCACTACACTCCAACTGAAAAGGAGATACTGGCAGCATATGAGGGGATTCGAGCCGCTTCCGAAGTTGTTGGTACAGAAGCACAGCTCCTCTTGGCACCGCGATTGCCTGTACTACATTGGATGTTCAAAGGAAACATCCCTTCTACACACCATGCAACCAGTGCTACCTGGAGTAAATGGGTAGCGTTAATCACGCAACGAGCTCGACTGGGAAAACCCAACCGTCCAGGAATCCTGGAAGAGATCATGGACTGGCCAGAAGGTAGAGATTTTGGAGCACTGCCTGAGGAGGTGGCTCGTGCCCAAGAAGCACCACCATATAACGAATTACCAGAAGATGAAAGGCGGTATGCTCTGTTTACTGATGGATCCTGTCGTGTGGTAGGAAACCATCGAAAGTGGAAAGCTGCTGTGTGGAGCCCCACAAGACAAGTCGTTGAGGCCACTGAAGGAGAGGGCGAGTCAAGTCAGTTTGCAGAAGTAAAAGCGATCCAACTAGCCCTAAAGATTGCTGAACGAGAAAAGTGGCCAGTACTGTATCTCTACACTGACTCCTGGATGGTGGCTAATGCCCTGTGGGGGTGGCTACAGGAGTGGAAGAAGACCAATTGGCAGCGCAGAGGTAAACCCATCTGGGCTGCTGCACTGTGGCAGGACATCGCTGCCCGAGTGGAAAACGTGGCTCTAAAGGTACGTCATGTAGATGCCCACGTGCCCAAAAGCCGTGCCACCGAAGAACATCAAAACAATGAGCAAGTAGACAAGGCTGCTAAAATTGAAGTAGCTCAGCTGGACCTGGACTGGGAGCGCAAGGGTGAGCTATTTGTAGCTCGATGGGCCCATGAAACATCCGGGCATCTCGGGAGAGATGCAACGTACAGATGGGCTCGTGATCGAGGGGTGGACCTGACCATGGAGGCCATCTCACAGGTCACTCATGAATGCGAAACATGTGCTGCAATCAAGCGAGCCACACGAGTAAAGTCTCCCTGGAACAGAGGGCGATGGCTGAGTTTTCGATATGGTGAGGCCTGGCAAATTGACTATATTGGACCATTGCCACGAACACGCCAAGGCAAGCGCTACATACTCACTATGGTGGAAGCAACTACTGGTTGGCTTGAGACGTACCCTGTAAATCATGCCACTGCCCGAAATACCATCTTAGGTCTTGAAAGGCAAATTTTATGGCGACATGGTACTCCTGAAAGAATCGAATCAGACAATGGAACCCATTTTCGAAATAATCTCATAAACTCCTGGGCAAAGAAACATGGCATTGAGTGGGTGTATCACATCCCTTATTACCCACAAGCGTCTGGAAAGATTGAAAGATACAATGGACTGTTGAAGACTATGTTGAGAGCATTGGACAATGGGGGATGGAAACACTGGGATATAAATTTAGCAGAAGCCACTTGGCTAATTAATACCAGAGGATCTGTTAACCGTCCTGGTCCTGCCCAAACAAAACCCCTTCATACTGTGGGAGGAGATAAGGTCCCTGTAGTACACACAGGGAAATGGCTGGGGAAGGCAGTATGGATTGCTCCTCCCTTGGGAAAAGGCAAGCCCACTCGTGGGATTGTTTTTGCTCAGGGACCTGGATGTACTTGGTGGGTAATGCGGGAGAATGGGGCTACTCAGTGTGTGCCTCAAGGAGATTTAACCTTGGGGGGGAAATAATCTGTGAGCTGAGTTGTATGTTGCAGGAAGTGATGGAGGAAGTAGGAACGACGAAGAGTGAACCAGATACATGCGATGATGACCCAAACCTAGCCGGTGCTGGAGTCCAACAGTCAAACATACTGCTCCTGTCCTGAACATCCACCTTGACAGATGGCAGCCAAGTCACTGAACATCTAGAGGAGTGAAGAAAGCTTACGGAATGAATAAATGAGTGTTATGTGGGACCTGGGCATGACGTAAATGGTATGGAATAAGGGGTGGAGATTGTATCGGGTCTGGCTGAGCCAGAATTGGTTTTCCCCTGTAGCAGCCCTCATGGTGCTGTGTTTTATGCTGGGAGCTGACAGGGTGTTGATAGCACACTGGTGTTGTGGCTACTGCTGAGTAGTGCTTACACAGCACCAAGGCTCTTTCTGACATTTCCCCCCCCACAGTGGGACGGGGTGGGCAAGATCTTGGGAGGGGACACAACCAGGACAGCTGACCCGAACTGACCAAAGGGATATTCCATACCATATGACGTCTGCTCAGTATAAAGCTGGGAGAAAGGAGGAAGGGGGTGGGGTCACCCTTGGTCCTCCGAGGCAACCGCTACGCGTATCAGAGCCCTGCTTCCTGAGAAGGCCCGACATCGCCTGTTAATGGGAAGTAGAGAATAAATCTGTTTTCTTTTTTTGCTTCCGCGCGCGGACCTTTGCTTCGCTTTGCTTATATTAAAACTGCTGTTGTTTTACCCACAAGGGTTGTTTTGTTTTCCTATCTTATTTTCTTTCCCTTCTTTGCCCTATTGAGAAAAAAAGGGGAAAGGGGGGGAAGTGATAGAGCGACTTGGTGGGTACCTGGCATTTAGCCAAGGTCAAACCACCACAGTGACATAGCCCCCGTAGTGACATGGCCACCACTGACCTGCTGCCCACTGTGACATAGCCCCCACAGTGACATGGCAAGCAGTGGCCTGTTGCTCACTGTGACATGGCCACCACTGACCTGCTGCACACTGTGACATGACATCACCGTGACATGGCCACCACTGACCTGCTGCCCAATGTGACATAGCCTCCATAGTGACATGGCCACCACTGACCTGCTGCCCACTGTGACATGGACCCATAGTGACATGGTCACAACTGACCTCCTGCCCACTGTGACATGGTCCCCACAGTGACATGGCCACCACTGTTCTGCTGACCACTGTGACATAGCCCCACAGTGACATGGCCACCACTGACCTGCTACCCACTGTGACATGGACCCCATAGTGACCTGGCCACCACTGACATGCTGCCCACTGTGACATGGCCCCCATAGTGAAATGGGCACCACTGACCTGCTGCCCAATGTGACATAGCCTCCATAGTGACATGGCCACCACTGACCTGCTGCCCACTGTGACATGGACTCATAGTGACATGGCACCTCCTACCTGCTGCCCACTGTGACATGGCCCTCATACAGACTTGGCCAGCACTGACCTGCTGCCCACTGTGACATAGCCCCCATAGTGACATGGCCACCACTGATCTGCTGCCCACTGTGACATGGCCCCCATAGTGACATGGCCAGCCCTGACCTGCTGCCCACTGTGACATAGACCCCACAGTGACATCGCGACCAGTGGCCTGTTGCTCACTGTGACATGGCCATCACTGACCTGCTGCACACTGTGACATGGCCCCACAGTGACGTTCCCACTAATGACCTGCTGCACACTGTGACATGGCCCCCATAGTGACATGGCCACCACTGACCAGCTGCCCACTGTGACACAGCCCCCGTAGTGACATGGCCACCACTGACCTGCTGCACACTGTGACATGGACCCACAGTGACATGGCCACAACTGACCTGCTGACCACTGTGACATGGTCCCCACAGTGTCATGGCCACCACTGATCCGCTGACCACTGTGACATAGCCCCCACAATGACATGGCCACCACTGACCCTCTGACCACTGTGACATGGCCCCCACAGTGACTTGGGCACCACTGACCTGTAGCCCACTGTGACATAGCCCCCACAGTGACATGGCAACCAGTGGCCTGTTTCTCACTGTGACATGGCCACCACTGACCTGCTGCACACTGTGACATGGCCCCCATAGTGACATGGCCACCAATGACCTGCTGCCCACTGTGACATGGCCCCCACAGTGACATGGCCACAACTGATCTGCTGCCCACTGTGATATGGCCCCCATAGTGACATGGCCAGCACTGACCTGCTGCCCACTGTGACATAGGCCCCACAGTGACATGGCAACCAGTGGCCTGTTGCTCACTGTGACATGGCCATCACTGACCTGCTGCACACTGTGACATGGCCCCACAGTGACTTGGCCCCTACTGACCTGATGCTCACTGTGACATGGCCCCCATAGTGACATGGCCACCACTGACCTGCTGCCCACTGTGACATGGCCCCAACAGTGACATGGCCACCACTGACCCGCTGACCACTGTGACATAGCCCCACATTGACTTGGGCACCACTGACCTGCTGCCCACTGTGACATGCCCCCCATAGTGACATGGCCACCTCTGACCTGCTGCCCACTGTGACATAGCCCCCACAGTGACATGGCAACCAGTGGCCTGTTGCTCACTGTGACATGGCCATCACTGACCTGCTGCACACTGTGACATGGCCCCACAGTGACGTGGCCACTACTGACCTGCTGCCCACTGTGACATGGCCCCCATAGTGACATGGCCACCACTGACCTGCTGCCCACTGTGACATGGCCCCCATAGTGACATGGCCACCACTGACCTGCTGCCCACTGTGACATAGACACCACAGTGACATGGCAACCAGTGGCCTATTGCTCACTGTGATATGGCCACCACTGACCTGCTGCACACTGTGACATGACCTCACAGTGACATGGCCACCACTGACCTACTGCCCAATGTCACATAGCCCCCATAGTGACATGGCCACCACTGACCTGCTGCCCACTGTGACATGAACCAATAGTGACATGGCCACAACAGACCTGCTGCCCACTGTGACTTCGCTCCCACAGTGACATGGCAACCAGTGGCCTGTTTCTCACTGTGACATGGCCATCACTGACCTGCTGCCCACTGTGACATGGCCCCCATAGTGACATGGCCACCACTGACCTGCTGCCCACTGTGACATAGACACCACAGTGACATGGCAACCAGTGGCCTATTGCTCACTGTGACATGGCCACCACTGACATGCTGCACACTGTGACATGACCTCACAGTGACATGGCCACCACTGACCTGCTGCCCAATGTGACATAGCACCCATAGTGACATGGCCACCACTGACCCGCTGACCACTGTGAAATAGCCCCACAGTGACCTGGCCACCACTGACCTGCTGCCCACTGTGACATGGACCCATAGTGACATGGCCACCACTGACCTGCTGCCCACTGTGACATGGACCCATAGTGACATGGCCACAACTGACCTGCTGCCCACTGTGACATAGACACCACAGTGACATGGCCAGCACTGACCTGCTGCTCACTGTGACATAGCCCCCATAGTGACATGGCCACCACTGACGTCCTGCCCACTGTGACATAGACACCACAGTGACATGGCCACCACTGACCTGCTTCACACTGTGACATGGCCCCCATAGTGACATGGACATTACTGACATGCTGCCCACTGTGACATGGACCCCATAGTGACATGGCAACCAGTGGCCTATTCCTCACTGTGACATGGCCACCACTGACCTGCTGCACACTTTGACATGAACTCACAGTGACATGGCCACCACTGACCAGCTGGCCACTGTGACATAGCCCCAATAGTGACATGGACACCACTGACCTGCTGCCCACTGTGACATAGACCCCATAGTGACATGGCAACTAGTGGCCTGCTACACACTGTTACATGACCTCACATTGACATGGCCACCACTGACATGCTACCCACTGTGACATGGCCCCCATAGTGACATGGCCACCACTGACCTGCTGCCCACTGTGACATGGCCCCCACAGTGACATGGCAAGCAGAGGCCTGTCGCTCACTGTGACATGGCCACCACGGACCTGCTGCACAGTGTGACATGGCCCCCATAGTGACATGGCCACCACTGACCTGCTGCCCACTGTGAAATGGACGCATAGTGACATGGCCACAACTGACCTGCTGCCCACTGTGACATGGGCCCCACAGTGACATGGCAACCAGTGGCCTGTTGCTCACTGTGACATGGCCATCACTGACCTGCTGCCCACTGTGACATGGCCCCAACAGTGACATGGCCACTACTGACCAGCTGACCACTGTGACATAGCCCCACAGTGACTTGGGCACCACTGACCTGCTGCCCACTGTGACATGGCCCCCATAGTGACATGGCAACCACTGACCTGCTGCCCACTGTGACATAGCCCCCACAGTGACATGGCAACCAGTGGCCTGTTGCTCACTGTGACATGGCCATCACTGACCTGCTGCACACTGTGACATGGCCCCACAGTGACGTGGCCACTACTGAACTGCTGCTCAGTGTGACATGGCCCCCATAGTGACATGGCCACCACTGACCTGCTGCCCACTGTGACATGGCCCCCATAGTGACATGGCCACCACTGACCTGCTGCCCACTGTGACATAGCCCCCACAGTGACATGGCAACCAGTGGCCTGTTGCTCACTGTGACAATGCCACCACTGACCTGCTGCACACTGTGACATGACCTCACAGTGACATGGCCACCACTGACCTGCTGCACACTGTGACATAGCCCCACAGTGACTTGGGCACCACTGACCTGCTGCCCAATGTGACATGGCCCCCATAGTGACATGGCCACCACTGACCTGCTGCCCACTGTGACATAGGCCCCACAGTGACATGGCAACCAGTGGCCTGTTGCTCACTGTGACATGGCCATCACTGACCTGCTGCACACTGTGACATGGCCCCACAGTGACGTGGCCACTACTGACCTGCTGCCTACTGTGACATGGCCCCCATAGTGACATGGCCACCACTGACATGTTGCCCACTGTGACATGGCCCCCACAGTGACATGGCCGCCACTGACCTGCTGCCCACTGTGACATAGCCCCCATATTGACATGGCAACCAGTGGCCTGTTGCTCACTGTGACAATGCCACCACTGACCTGCTGCACACTGTGACATGACCTCACAGTGACATGGCCACCACTGACCTGCTGCCCACTGTGACATGGCCCCCATAGTGACATGGCCACCACTGACCTGCTGCCCACTGTGACATGACCAGCACTGACCTGCTGCACACTGTGACATGACCTCACTGTGACATGGCCATCACTGACCTGCTGCACACTGTGACATGGCCCCACATTGACGTGGCCACTACTGACCTGCTGCCCACTGTGACATGGCCCCCATAGTGACATGGCCAGCACTGACCTGCTACCCACTGTGACATAGCCCCCACAGTGACATGGCCACCATTGACCTGCTGCCCACTGTGACATGGCCCCCATAGTGACATGGCCAGCACTGACCTGCTGCCCACTGTGACATGGCCCCCATAGTGACATGGCCACCACTGACCTGCTGCCCACTGTGACATAGCCCCCACAGTGACATGGCAACCAGTGGAATGTTGCTCACTGTGACATGGCCACCACTGACCTGCTGCACACTGTGACATGGCCCCCATAGTGACATGGCCACCACTGATCTGCTGCCCACTGTGACATAGCCCCCACAGTGACATGGCAACCAGTGGCCTGTTGCTCACTGTGACATGGCCACCACTGACCTGCTGCCCACTGTGACATGGCCCCCATAGTGACATGGCCAGCATTGACATGCTGTGCACTGTGACATGGCCCCCATAGTGACATGGCCACCATTGACCTGCTGCCCACTGTGACATGGCCCCCATAGTGACATGGCCACCACTGACCTACTGCACACTGTGACATGACCTCACAGTGACATGGCCACCACTGACCTGCTGCCCAATGTGACATAGCCCCCACAGTGACATGGCAACCAGTGGCCTGTTGCTCACTGTGACATGGCCCCAACAGTGACATGGCCACTACTGACCCGCTGACCACTGTGACATAGCCCCCACAGTGACATGGGCACCACTGACCTGCTGCCCACTGTGACATGGCCCCCATAGTGACATGGCCACCACTGACCTGCTGCCCACTGTGACATAGCCCCCACAGTGAAATGGCAACCAGTGGCCTGTTACTCACTGTGACATGGCCATCACTGACCTGCTGCACACTGTGATATGGCCCCACAGTGCCGTGGCCACTACTGACCTGCTGCCCACTGTGACATGGCCCCCATAGTGACATGGCCACCACTGACCTGCTGCACACTGTGACATGACCTCACAGTGACATTGCCACCACTGACCTGCTGCCCAATGTGACATAGCCCCCATAGTGACATGGCCACCACTGACCTGCTGCCCACTGTGATATTGCCCCCACAGTGACATGGCAACCAGTGGCCTGTTGCTCACTGTGACATGGCCATCACTGACCTGCTGCACACTGTGACATGGCCCCACAGTGACGTGGCCACTACTGACCTGCTGCCCACTGTGACATGGCCCCCATAGTGACTTGGGCACCACTGACCTGCTGCCCACTGTGACATAGCCCCCACAGTGACATGGCAACCACTGACCTGTTGCTCACTGTGACATGGCCATCACTGACCTGCTGCACACTGTGACATGGCCCCACAGTGACGTGGCCACTACTGACCCGCTGACCACTGTGACATGGCCCCCATTGTGACATGGCCACCACTGACCTGCTGCACACTGTGACATGGTCCCCACAGTGACATGGCCAACACTGACCCGCTGACCTCTGTGACATGGCCCCATAGAGATTTGGCCACCACTGACCTGCTGCCCACTGTGACATAGCCCCCACAGTGACATCGCAAAAAGTGGCCTGTTGCTCACTGTGACATGGCCACCACTGACATGCTGCACACTGTGACATTGCCCCCAGAGTGACATGGCCACCACTGACATGCTGCCCACTCTGACATAGCCCCCACAGTGACATGGCCACCACTGACCTGCTGCACACTGTGACATGGCCCCCATAGTGACATGGCCAGCAGTGACCTGCTGCCCACTGTGACATGGCCCCCATAGTGACATGGCCAGCACTGACCTGCTGCCCACTGTGACATGGCCCCAACAGGGACATGGCCACTACTGACCCACTGACCACTGTAACATAGCCCCACAGTGACTTGGGTACCACTGACCTGCTGCCCACTGTGACATGGCCCCCATAGTGACATGGCCACCACTGACCTGCTGCCCACTGTGACATAGCCCCCACAGTGACATGGCAACCAGTGGCCTGTTGCTCACTGTGACATGGCCACCACTGACCTGCTGCCCACAGTGACATAGCCCGCACAGTGACATGGCCACCTGTTGCCTGTTGCTTACTGTGACATGCCCATCACTGACCTGCTGCACACTGTGACATGGCCCCCATAGTGACATGGCCACTACTGATCTGCTGCCCACTGTGATATGGCCCCCATAGTGACATGGCCACTACTGACATGATGCCCACTGTGACATAGACCCAACAGTGACATGGCAACCAGTGGCCTGTTGCTCACTGTGACATGGTCACCACTGACCTTCTGCACACTGTGATATGACCTCACAGTGACATGGCCACCACTGACCTGCTGCCCAATGTGACATAGCCCCCATAGTGACAGGGCCACCACCGACCTGCTGCCCACTGTGACATGGCCCCCATAGTGACATGGCCAGCAGTGACCTGCTGCCCACTGTGACATAGCCCCCACAGTGACATGGCAACCAGTGGCCTGTTGCTCACTGTGACATGGCCACCACTGACCTGCTGCACACTGTGACATGACCTCACAGTGACATGGCCACCACTGACCTGCTGCCCAATGTGACATAGCCCCCATAGTGACATGGCCACCACTGACCTGCTGCCCACTGTGACATGGCCCCCATAGTGACATGGCCACCACTGACCTGCTGCACACTGTAACATAGCCCCCACAGTGACATGGCAACCAGTGGCCTGATGCTCCCTGTGACATGGCCATCACTGACCTGCTGCACACTGTGATATGGCCCCCATAGTGACATGGCCACCACTGACCTGCTGCCCACTGTGACATGGCCCCATAGTGACATGGCCAACACTGACGTGCTGCCCACTGTGACATGGCCCCCATAGTGACATGGCCACCACTGACCTGCTTCCCACTGTGACATAGCCCCCACAGTGACATGGCAACCAGTGTCCTATTCCTCACTGTGACATGGCCACCACTGACCTGCTGCCCACTGTGACATAGACCCCATAGTGCCATGGCAACTAGTCGCCTGCTACACACTGTTACATGACCTCACAGTGACATGGCCACCACTGACCTGCTACCCACTGTGACATGGTCCCCATAGTGACATGGCCACCACTGACCTGCTGCCCATTGTGACATAAACCCCACAGTGACATGGCAACCAGTGGCCTGTTGCTCACTGTGACATGGGCACCACTGACCTGCTGCCCACTGTGACATGGCCCCCATAGTGACATGGGCACCACTGACCTGCTGCCCACTGTGACATGGCCCCCATAGTGACATGGCCAGCACTGACCTGCTGCCCACTGTGACATGGCCCCCATAGTGACATGGCCACCACTGACCTGCTGCCCACTGTGACATGGCCACCATAGTGACACGGCCAGCACTGACCTGCTGCCCTCTGTGACATAGCCCCCACAGTGACATGGCAACCAGTGGCCTGTTACTCACTGTGACGTGGCCATCACTGACCTGCTGCACACTGTGACATGGCCCCACAAGGACGTGGCCACTACTGACCTGCTGCCCACTGTGATATAGCCCCAATAGTGACATGGGCACCACTGACCTGCTGCGCACTGTGACATGGCCCCCATAGTGACATGGCAACCAGTGACCTGCTGCACACTGTGACATGGCCCCACAGTGACGTTTCCACTACTGACCTGCTGCCCACTGTGACATGGACCCCATAGTGACATGGCCACCACTGACCTGCTGCCCACTGTGACATGGCCCCCATAGAGACTTGCCCACAACTGACCTGCTGCCCACTGTGACATAGCCCCCATAGTGACATGGCAACCAGTGGCCTGCTGCCCACTGTGACATAGCACCCACAGTGACATGGCAACCAGTGGCCTGCTGCCCACTGTGACATGGCCAGCACTGACCTGCTGCCCACTGTGACATAGCCCCCATAGTGACATGGCAACCAGTGGCCTGCTGCCCACTGTGACATAGCACCCACAGTGACATGGCAACCAGTGGCCTGCTGCCCACTGTGACATGGCCACCACTGACCTGCTGCCCACTGTGACATGGCCAGCACTGACCTGCTGCCCACTGTGACATGGCCCCCATAGTGACATGGCCACCACTGACCTGCTGCCCACTGTGACATGACCAGCACTGACCTGCTGCCCACTGTGACATGGCCCCCATAGAGACTTGGCCACAACTGACCTGCTGCCCACTGTGACATAGCCCCCATAGTGACATGGCAACCAGTGGCCTGTTTCTCACTGTGACATGGCCACCACGGACCTGCTGCACACTGTGAGATGACCTCACTGTGACATGGCCACTAGTGACCTGCTGCCCAATGTGACATAGCCCCCACAGTGACATGGCAACCTGTGGCCTGCTGCGCACTGTGACATGGCCAGCACTGACCTGCTGCCCACTGTGACATGGCCCCCATAGTGACATGGCCAACACTGACCTGCTGCCCACTGTGACATGGCCCCCATAGTGACGTGGCCACTACTGACCTGCTGCCCACTGTGACATGGCCCCCATAGTGACATGGCCACCACTGACCTGCTGCCCACTGTGACATAGCCCCCACAGTGACATGGCAACCAGTGGCCTGTTGCTCACTGTGACATGGCCACCACTGACCTGCTGCACACTGTGACATGACCTCACAGTGACATGGCCACCACTGACCTGCTGCCCAATGTGACATGGCCCCCATAGTGACATGGCCACCATTGACCTGCTGCCCACTGTGACATGGCCCCCATAGTGACATGGCCACCATTGACATGCTGTCCACTGTGACATGGCCCCCATAGTGACATGGCCACCATTGACCTGCTGCCCACTGTGACATGGCCCCCATAGTGACATGGCCACCACTGACCTACTGCACACTGTGACATGACCTCACAGTGACATGGCAACCACTGACCTGCTGCCCAATGTGACATAGCCCCCACAGTGACATGGCAACCAGTGGCCTGTTGCTCACTGTGACATGGCCCCAAGAGTGACATGGCCACTACTGACCCGCTGACCACTGTGACATAGCCCCCAGAGTGACATGGGCACCACTGACCTGCTGCCCACTGTGACATGGCCCCCATAGTGACATGGCCACCACTGACCTGCTGCCCACTGTGACATAGCCCCCACAGTGACATGGCAACCAGTGGCCTGTTGCTCACTGTGACATGGCCACCACTGACCATCTGCACACTGTGACATGACCTCACAGTGACATGGCCACCACTGACCTGCTGCCCACTGTGACATAGCCCCCACAGTGACATGGCAACCAGTGGCCTGTTGCTCACTGTGACATGGCCACCACTGACCATCTGCACACTGTGACATGACCTCACTGTGACATGGCCACCACTGACCTGCTGCACACTGTGACATGACCTCACAGTGACATGGCCACCACTGACCTGCTGCCCACTGTGACATGGCCCCCATAGTGACATGGCCACCATTGACCTGCTGCCCACTGTGACATGGCCCCCATAGTGACATGGCCAGCACTGACCTGCTGCCCACAGTGACATAACCCCACAGTGACATGGCAACCAGTGGCCTGTTGCTCACTGTGACATGGCCACCACTGACCTGCTGCCCACTGTGACATGGCCCCAATAGTGACATGGCCACTACTGACCCGCTGACCACTGTGACATAGCCCCCACAGTGACATGGCAACCAGTGGCCTGTTGCTCACTGTGACATGGCCACCACTGACCTGCTGCCCACTGTGACATAGCCCCCACAGTGACATGGCAACCAGTGGCCTGTTGCTCACTGTGACATGGCCATCACTGACCTGCTGCACACTGTGACATGGCCGCCATAGTGACATGGCCACCACTGTCCTGCTGCACACTGTGACATGACCTCACAGTGACATGGCCACCACTGACCTGCTGCCCACTGTGACATAGCCCCCACAGTGACATGGCCACTACTGACCTGCTGCCCACTCTGACATAGACCCAACAGTGACATGGCAACCAGTGGCCTGCTGCACACTGTGACATGACCTCACAGTGACATGGCCACTACTGACCTGCTGCCCACTGTGACATGGCCCCCACAGTGTCATGGCCAGCACTGACCTGCTGCCCACTGTGACATAGCCCCCACAGTGACATGGCCACTACTGATCTGCTGCCCACTCTGACATGGTCCCCACAGTGACATGGCTACCACTGATCCGCTGACCACTGTGACATGGCCCCCAAAGTGACATGGCCACCACTGACCTGCTGCCCAATGTGACATGACCCCCATAGAGACATGGACACCACTGACCTGATGCCCACTGTGACATGGCCCCCATAGTGACATGGCCACCACTGACCTGCTGCCCACTGTGACATGTCCCGAACAGTGACATGGCCACCACTGACCTGCTGACCACTTTGATGTTGCCCCCATAGTGACATGGCCACCACTGACCTGCTGCCCACTGTGACATAGCCCCCACAGTGACATGGCAACCAGTGGCCTGTTGCTCACTGTGACATGGCCACCACTGACCTGCTGCACACTGTGACATGGCCCCCACACTGACATGGCCACCACTGACCTGCTGCACACTGTGACATGACCTCACAGTGACATGGCCACCACTGACCTGCTGCCCAATGTGACATAGCCCCCATAGTGACATGGCCACCACTGACCTGCTGCGCACTGTGACATGGCCCCCATAGTGACATGGCCAGCACTGACCTGCTGCCCACTGTGACATAGCCCCCACAGTGACATGGCAACCAGTGGCCTGTTGCTCACTGTGACATGGCCACCACTGACCATCTGCACACTGTGACATGACCTCACAGTGACATGGCCACCACTGACCTGCTGCCCACTGTGACATAGCCCCCACAGTGACGTGGCCACCACTGACCTGCTGCCCGCTGTGACATGACCTCACAGTGACATGGCCACCACTGACCCGCTGACACCTGTGACATGGCCCCCACAGTGACATGGCCACCACTGACCCGCTGACCACTGTGACATGGCCCCCACAGTGACATGGCCACCACTGACCTGCTGCCCACTGTGACATGGCCCCCATAGTGACATGGCCAGCACTGACCTGCTGCCCAATGTGACATAGCCCCCGTAGTAACATGGCCACCACTGACCTGCTGCCCACTGTGACATAGCCCCCACAGTGACATGGCAAGCAGTGGCCTGTTGCTCACTGTGACATGGCCACCACTGACCTGCTGCACACTGTGACATGACATCACCGTGACATGGCCACCACTGACCTGCTGCCCAATGTGACATAGCCTCCATAGTGACATGGCCACCACTGACCTGCTGCCCACTGTGACATGGACCCATAGTGACATGGTCACAACTGACCTCCTGCCCACTGTGACATGGTCCCCACAGTGACATGGCCACCACTGTTCTGCTGACCACTGTGACATAGCCCCACAGTGACATGGCCACCACTGACCTGCTACCCACTGTGACATGGACCCCATAGTGACCTGGCCACCACTGACATGCTGCCCACTGTGACATGGCCCCCATAGTGAAATGGGCACCACTGACCTGCTGCCCAATGTGACATAGCCTCCATAGTGACATGGCCACCACTGACCTGCTGCCCACTGTGACATGGACTCATAGTGACATGGCACCTCCTACCTGCTGCCCACTGTGACATGGCCCTCATAGAGACTTGGCCAGCACTGACCTGCTGCCCACTGTGACATAGCCCCCATAGTGACATGGCCACCACTGATCTGCTGCCCACTGTGACATGGCCCCCATAGTGACATGGCCAGCCCTGACCTGCTGCCCACTGTGACATAGACCCCACAGTGACATCGCGACCAGTGGCCTGTTGCTCACTGTGACATGGCCATCACTGACCTGCTGCACACTGTGACATGGCCCCCATAGTGACATGGCCACCACTGACCAGCTGCCCACTGTGACACAGCCCCCGTAGTGACATGGCCACCACTGACCTGCTGCACACTGTGACATGGACCCACAGTGACATGGCCACAACTGACCTGCTGACCACTGTGACATGGTCCCCACAGTGTCATGGCCACCACTGATCCGCTGACCACTGTGACATAGCCCCCACAATGACATGGCCACCATTGACCTGCTGCCCACTGTGACATGGCCCCCATAGTGACATGGCCAGCACTGACCTGCTGCCCACTGTGACATAGCCCCCACAGTGACATGGCAACCAGTGGCCTGTTGCTCACTGTGACATGGCCATCACTGACCTGCTGCACACTGTGACATGGCCCCACAGTGACTTGGCCCCTACTGACCTGATGCTCACTGTGACATGGCCCCCATAGTGACATGGCCACCACTGACCTGCTGCCCACTGTGACATGGCCCCCACAGTGACATGGCAACCAGTGGCCTGTTGCTCACTGTGACATGGCCATCACTGACCTGCTGCACACTGTGACATGGCCCCACAGTGACGTGGCCACTACTGACCTGCTGCCCACTGTGACATGGCCCCCATAGTGACATGGCCACCACTGACCTGCTGCCCACTGTGACATAGACACCACAGTGACATGGCAACCAGTGGCCTATTGCTCACTGTGATATGGCCACCACTGACCTGCTGCACACTGTGACATGACCTCACAGTGACATGGCCAGCACTGACCTGCTGCCCAATGTGACATAGCACCCATAGTGACATGGCCACCACTGACCCGCTGACCACTGTGAAATAGCCCCACAGTGACCTGGCCACCACTGACCTGCTGCCCACTGTGACATGGACCCATAGTGACATGGCCACAACTGACCTGCTGCCCACTGTGACATAGACACCACAGTGACATGGCCAGCACTGACCTGCTGCTCACTGTGACATAGCCCCCATAGTGACATGGCCACCACTGACGTCCTGCCCACTGTGACATAGACACCACAGTGACATGGCCACCACTGACCTGCTTCACACTGTGACATGGCCCCCATAGTGACATGGACATTACTGACATGCTGCCCACTGTGACATGGACCCATAGTGACATGGCAACCAGTGGCCTATTCCTCACTGTGACATGGCCACCACTGACCTGCTGCACACTTTGACATGAACTCACAGTGACATGGCCACCACTGACCTGCTGCCCACTGTGACATAGACCCCATAGTGCCATGGCAACTAGTCGCCTGCTACACACTGTTACATGACCTCACAGTGACATGGCCACCACTGACATGCTACCCACTGTGACATGGCCCCCATAGTGACATGGCCAAAACTGACCTGCTGCCCACTGTGACATGGCCCCCATAGTGACATGGCCAGCACTGACCTGCTGCCCACTGTGACATGGCCCCCACAGTGACATGGCAACCAGTGGCCTGTTGCTCACTGTGACATGGCCATCACTGACCTGCTGCACACTGTGACGTGGCCCCACAGTGACGTGGCCACTACAGACCTGCTGCCCACTGTGACATGGCCCCCATAGTGACATGGCCACCACTGACCTGCTGCCCACTGTGACATGGCCCCCACAGTGACATGGCCACCACTGACCTGCTGCCCACTGTGACATGGACCCATAGTGACATGGCCACAACTGACCTGCTGCCCACTGTGACATGGGCCCCACAGTGACATGGCCACCACTGATCCGCTGACCACTGTGACATAGTCCCACAGTGACCTGGCCACCACTGACCTCCTTCCCACTGTGACATGGCCCCCATAGAGACTTGGCCACAACTGACCTGCTGCCCACTGTGACATTGCCCCCACTGTGACATGGCCATCACTGACCTGTTGCACACTGTGACATGACCTCACAGTGACATGGCCACCACTGACAGGCTGCCCGCTGTGTCATGGCACCCATAGTGACATTGCCACCACTGACCTGTTGCCCACTGTGACATAGACCCCACAGTGACATGGCAACCAGTGGCCTGTTGCTCACTGTGACATGGCCACCACGGAGCTGCTGCACACTGTGACATGGTACCCACAGTGACATGGCCACCACTGACCTGCTGCCCACTGTGACATAGCCCCACAGTGACATGGCTACCACTGACCTGCTACCCACTGTGACATGGCCCCCATAGTGACATGGCCACTACTGACCTGCTGCCCACTGTGATATGGCCCCCACTGTGACATGGCCATCACTGACCTGGTGCCCACTGTGACATGGCCCCCATAGTGACATGGCCACCACTGACCTGCTGCCCACTGTGACATGGCCCCATAGTGACATGGCCACCACTGACCTGCTGCCTACTGTGACATAGCCCCCACAGTGACATGGCAAGCAGTGGCCTGTTGCTCACTGTGACATGGCCACCACTGACATGCTGCACACTGTGACATGACCTCACAGTGACATGGTCACCACTGACCTGCTGCCCAATGTGACATGGACCCATAGTGACATGGCCACAACTGACCTGCTGCCCACTGTGACATGATCCCCACAGTGACATGGCCACCACTGATCCGCTGACCACTGTGACATAGCCCCACAGTGACGTGGCCACCACTGACCTCCTTCCCACTGTGACATGGCCCCCATAGAGACGTGGCCACAACTGACCTGCTGCCCACTGTGACATAGACCCAAAGTGACATGGCAACCAGAGGCCTGTTGCTCACTGTGACATGGCCACCACAGACCTGCTGCACACTGTAACATGGTACCCACAGTGACATGGCCACCACTGATCCGCTGACCACTGTGACATAGACCCCACAGTGACATCGCGACCAGTGGCCTGTTGCTCACTGTGACATGGCCATCACTGACCTGCTGCACACCGTGACATGGCCCCACAGTGACGTGGCCACTACTGACCTGCTGCCCACTGTGACATGGCCCCAGTAGAGACATGGCCACCACTGACCTGCTGCCCACTGTGACATGGCCCCCATAGTGACATGGCCACCACTGACCTGCTGCCCACTGTGACATGGACTCATAGTGACATGGCCACAACTGACCTGCTACCCACTGTGACATAGCCCCCATAGTGACATGGGCACCACTGACATGCTGCCCACTGTGACACGTCCCCCATAGAGACGTGGCCACAACTGACCTGCTGCCCACTGTGACATGACTTCACAGTGTCATGGCCACCACTGACCTGCTGCCCACTGTGACATGGCCCCCATAGTGACATGGCCACCACTGACCTGCTGCCCACTGTGACATAGCCCACACAGTGACATGGCAACCAGTGGCCTGTTACTCACTGTGACATGGCCATCACTGACCTGCTGCACACTGTGACATGGCCCCACTGTGACGTGGCCACTACTGACCTGCTGCACACTGTGACATGGCCCCCATAGTGACATGACCACCACTGACCTGCTGCCAACTGTGACATGGCCCCCATAGTGACATGGCCACCACTGACCTGCTGCCCACTGTGACATAGCCCCCACAGTGACATGGCCACCACTGACCTGCTGCCCAATGTGACATAGCCCCCATAGTGACATGGCCACCACTGACCTGCTGCCCACTGTGACATGGCCCCCATAGTGACATGGACATTACTGACCTGCTGCCCACTCTGACATAGCCCCCACAGTGACATGGCAACCAGTGGCCCGTTACTCACTGTGACATGGACATCACTGAACTGCTGCACACTGTGACATGGCCCCACAGGGACGTGGCCACTCCTGACCTGCTGCCCACTGTGACATGGCCGCCATAGTGACATTGCCACCACTGACCTGCTGCACATTGTGACATGACCTCACAGTGACATGGCCACCACTGACCCGCTGACACCTGTGACATGGCCCCTACAGTGACATGGCCACAACTGACCTGCTGCCCACTGTGACATGGCCCCCATAGTGACATGGCCCCCATAGTGACATGGCCGGCACTGACCTGCTGCCCACTGTGACATGGCCCCCATAGTGACATGGCCACCACTGACCTGCTGCCCACTGTGACATAGCCCCCACAGTGACATGGCAACCACTGGCCTGTTGCTCACTGTGACATGGCCATCACTGACCTGCTGCACACTGTGACATGACCTCACAGTGACTTGGGCACCACTGACCTGCTGCCCACTGTGACATGGCCCCCATAGTGACATGGCCACCACTGACCTGCTGCCCACTGTGACATAGCCCCCACAGTGACATGGCAACCAGTGGCCTGTTGCTCCCTGTGACATGGCCATCACTGACCTGCTGCACACTGTGAAATGGTCCCACAGTGACGTGGCCACTACTAACCTGATGCCCACTGTGACATGGCCCCTTAGTGACATGGCCACCACTGACCTGCTGCCCACTGTGACATTGCCCCCACAGTGACATGGCAACCAGTGGCCTGTTGCTCACTGTGACATGGCCATCACTGACCTGCTGCCCACTGTGACATGGCCCCCATAGTGACATGGCCGGCACTGACCTGCTGCCCACTGTGACATGGCCCCCATAGTGACATGGCCACCACTGACCTGCTGCCCACTGTGACATAGCCCCCACAGTGACATGGCAACCACTGGCCTGTTGCTCACTGTGACATGGCCATCACTGACCTGCTGCCCACTGTGACATGGCCCCAACAGTAACGTGGCCACTACTGACCTGCTGCCCACTGTGACATGGCCCCCATAGTGACATGGCCACCACTGACCTGCAGCCCACTGTGACATGGCCCCCATAGTGACATGGCCACCACTGAACTGCTTCCCACTGTGACATAGCCCCCACAGTGACATGGCAACCATTGGCCTCTTGCTCACTGTGACATGGCCACCACCGACCTGCTGCACACTGTGACATGACCTCACAGTGACATGGCCACCACTGACCTGCTGCCCAATGTGACATAGCCCCCATAGTGACATGGCCACCATTGACCTGCTGCCCACTGTGACATGGCCCCCATAGTGACATGGCCACCACTGACCTGCTGCCCACAGTGACATAGCCCCCACAGTGACATGGCAACCAGTGGCCTGTTGCTCACTGTGACATGGCCACCACTGTCCTGCTGCACACTGTGACATGACCTCACAGTGACATGGCCACCACTGACCTGCTGCCCACTGTGACATAGGCCCCACAGTGACATGGCAACCAGTGGCCTGTTTCTCACTGTGATATGGCCATCACTGACCTGCTGCAGACTGTGACATGGCCCCACAGTGACGTGACCACTACTGACCTGCTGCCCACTGTGACATGGCCCCCATAGTGACATGGCCACCACTGACATGCTGCCCACAGTGACATAGCCCCCACAGTGACATGGCAACCAGTGGCCTGTTACTCACTGTGACATGGCCACCACTGACCTGCTGCACACTGTGACATGTCCTCACAGTGACATGGCCACCACTGACCTGCTGCCCAAAGTGACATAGCCCCCATAGTGACATGGCCACCACTGACCTGCTGCCCAATGTGACATAGCCCCCATAGTGACAGGGCCACCACTGACCTGCTGCCCAATGTGACATAGCCCCCATAGTGACATGGCCACCATTGACCTCCTGCCCACTGTGACATGGCCCCAACAGTGACAAGGCCACTACTGACCCGCTGACCACTGTGACATAGCACCACAGTGACTTGGGCAAAACTGACCTGCTGCCCACTGTGACATAGCCCCCACAGTGACATGGCAACCAGTGGCCTGTTGCTCACTGTGACATGGCCACCACTGACCTGCTGCACACTGTGACATGGCCCCACAGTGACGTGGCCAATACTGACCTGCTGCCCACTGTAACATGGCCCCCATAGTGACATGGCCAGCACTGACCTGCTGCCCACTGTGACATGGCCCCAACAGTGACATGGCCACCACTGACCCGCTGACCACTGTGACATAGACCCACAGTGACTTGGGCACCACTGACCTGCTGCCCACTGTGAAATGGCCCCCATAGTGACATGGCCACCACTGACCTGCTCCCCACTGTGACATAGCCCCACAGTGACTTGGGCACCACTGACCTGCTGCCCACTGTGACATGGCCCCCATAGTGACATGGCCACCACTGACCTGCTGCCCACTGTGACATAGCCCCCACAGTGACATGGCAACCAGTGGCCTGTTGCTCACTGTGACATGGCCATCACTGACCTGCTGCCCACTGTGACATGTCCCCACAGTGACGTGGCCACTACTGACCTGCTGCCCACTGTGACATGGCCCCCATAGTGACATGGCCACTACTGACCTGCTGCCCACTGTGACATAGCCCCCACAGTGACATGGCAACCAGTGGCCTGTTGCTCACTGTGACATGACCTCACAGTGACATGGCCACCACTGACCTGCTGCCCAATGTGACATAGCCCCCATTGTGACATGGCCACCACTGACCTGTTGCCCACTGTGACATGGCATCCATAGTGACATGGCCAGCACTGACCTGCTGCCCACTGTGACATAGCCCCCACAGTGACATGGCAACCAGTGGCCTGTTGCTCACTGTGACATGGCCACCACTGACCTGCTGCACACTGTGACATGGCCCCAACAGGGACATGGCCACTACTGACCCACTGACCACTGTAACATAGCCCCACAGTGACTTGGGTACCACTGACCTGCTGCCCACTGTGACATGGCCCCCATAGTGACATGGCCACCACTGACCTGCTGCCCACTGTGACATAGCCCCCACAGTGACATGGCAACCAGTGGCCTGTTGCTCACTGTGACATGGCCACCACAGACCTGCTGCACACAGTGACATGACCTCACAGTGACATGGCCACCACTGACCTGCTGCCCACTGTGACATGGACCCCATAGTGACATGGCCACCACTGACCTGCTGCCCACTGTGACATGGACCCCATAGTGACTAGGGCACCACTGACCTGCTGCCCACTGTGACATGGCCCCCATAGTGACATGGCAACCAGTGGCCTGTTGCTCACTGTGACATGGCCATCACTGATCTGCTACACACTGTGACATGGCCCCACAGTGACGTGGCCACTACTGACATGCTGCCCACTGTGACATGGCCCCCACAGTGACATGGCTACCACTGCCCTGCTGCCCACTGTGACATGGCCCCATAGTGACATGGCAACCAGTGGCATGCTGCCCACTGTGACATAGCACCCACAGTGACATGGCAACCAGTGGCCTGCTGCCCACTGTGACATGGCCAGCACTGACCTGCTGCCCACTGTGACATGGCCCCCATAGTGACATGGCCACCACTGACCTGCTGCCCACTGTGACATGACCAGCACTGACCTGCTGCCCACTGTGACATGGCCCCCATAGTGACGTGGCCACTACTGACCTGCTGCCCACTGTGACATGGCCCCCATAGTGACATGGCCACCACTGACCTGCTGCCCACTTTGACATAGCCCCCACAGTGACATGGCAACCAGTGGCCCGTTGCTCACTGTGACATGGCCACCACTGACCAGCTGCACACTGTGACATGACCTCACTGTGACATGGCCATCACTGACCTGCTGCACACTGTGACATGGCCCCACATTGACGTGGCCACTACTGACCTGCTGCCCACTGTGACATGGCCCCCATAGTGACATGGCCAGCACTGACCTGCTACCCACTGTGACATAGCCCCCACAGTGACATGGCCACCACTGACCTGCTCCCCACTGTGACATGGCCCCAACAGTGACATGGCCACTACTGACCCGCTGACCACTGTGACATAGCACCACAGTGACTTGGGCACAACTGACCTGCTGCCCACTGCGACATGGCCCCCATAGTGACATGGCACCAGTGACCTGCTGCCCACTGTGACATGGCCACCATAGTGACATGGCCAGCACTGACCTGCTGCCCACTGTGACATGGCCCCCATAGTGACATGGCCACCACTGACCTGCTGCCCACTGTGACATAGCCCCCACAGTGACATGGCAACCAGTGGAATGTTGCTCACTGTGACATGGCCACCACTGACCTGCTGCACACTGTGACATGGCCCCCATAGTGACATGGCCACCACTGACCTGCTGCCCACTGTGACATAGCCCCCACAGTGACATGGCAACCAGTGGCCTGTTGCTCACTGTGACATGGCCACCACTGACCTGCTGCACACTGTGACATGACCTCACAGTGACGTGGCCACCATTGACCTGCTGCCCACTGTGACATGGCCCCCATAGTGACATGGCCACCACTGACCTGCTGCCCACTGTGACATAGCCCCCACAGCGACATGGCAACCAGTGGACTGTTACTCAGTGTGACATGGCCATCACTGACGCGCTGCACACTGTGACATGGCCCCACAGTGACGTGGCCACTACTGACCTGCTGCCCACTGTGACATGGCCCCCATAGTGACATGGCCACCATTGACCTGCTGCCCACTGTGACATGGCCCCCATAGTGACATGGCCACCACTGACCTGCTGCCCACTGTGACATGGCCCCCATAGTGACATGGCCACCATTGACATGCTGTCCACTGTGACATGGCCCCCATAGTGACATGGCCACCATTGACCTGCTGCCCACTGTGACATGGCCCCCATAGTGACATGGCCACCACTGACCTACTGCACACTGTGACATGACCTCACAGTGACATGGCCACCACTGACCTGCTGGCCAATGTGACATAGCCCCCACAGTGACATGGCAACCAGTGGCCTGTTGCTCACTGTGACATGGCCACCACTGACCTGCTGCCCACTGTGACATGACCAGCACTGACCTGCTGCCCACTGTGACATGGCCCCCATAGTGACGTGGCCACTAGTGACCTGCTGCCCACTGTGACATGGCCCCCATAGTGACATGGCCACCACTGACCTGCTGCCCACTGTGACATAGCCCCCACAGTGACATGGCAACCAGTGGCCTGTTGCTCACTGTAACATGGCCACCACTGACCTGCTGCACACTGTGACATGACCTCACAGTGACATGGCCACCACTGACCTGCTGCCCAATGTGACATGGCCCCCGTAGTCACATGGCCAGCACTGACCTGCAGCCTACTGTGACATAGCCCCCACAGTGACATGGCAACCAGTAGCCTGTTACTCACTGTGACATGGCCATCACTGACCTGCTGCCCACTGTGACATGGCCCCCATAGTGACATGGCCACCACTGACCTGCTGCCCACTGTGACATGGCCTCACAGTGACATGGCCACCACTGACCTGCTGCCCACTGTGACATGGCCCCAACAGTGACATGGCCACCACTGACCCGCTGACCACTGTGACATAGCCCCACAGTGACTTGGGCACCACTGACCTCCTGCCCACTGTGACATGGCCCCCATAGTGACATGGCCACCACTGACCTGCTGCCCACTGTGACATAGCCCCCACAGTGACATGGCAACCAGTGGCCTGTTGCTCACTGTGACATGGCCACCACTGACCTGCTACACACTGTGACATGGCCCCCATATAGACGTGGCCACTACTGACCTGCTGCCCACTGTGACATGCCCCCCACAGTGACATGTCCACAACTGACCTGCTGCCCACTGTGACATAGCCCCCACAGTGACATGGCAACCAGTGGCCTGTTACTCACTGTGACATGACCATCACTGACCTGCTGTACACTGTGACATTGCCCCACAGTGACGTGGCCACTACTGAGCTGCTGCCCACTGTGAAATGGCCCCAATAGTGACATGGCCACCACTAACCTGCTGCCCACTGTGACATGGCCCCCATAGTGACATGGCCACCACTGACCTGCTGCCCACTGTGACATAGCCCCCACAGTGACATGGCAACCAGTTGCCTGTTTCTCACTGTGACATGGCCACCACTGACCTGCTGCACACTGTGACATGACCTCACAGTGACATGGACACCACTGACCTGCTGCCCAAATGTGACATAGCCCCCATAGTGACATGGCCACCACTGATCTGCTGCACACTGTGACATGGCCCCACAGTGACGTTCCCACTAATGACCTGCTGCACACTGTGACATGGCCCCCATAGTGACATGGCCACCACTGAACTGCTGCCCACTGTGACATGGCCCCCATAGTGACATGGCCACCACTGACCTGCTGCCCACTGTGACATAGCTCCCACAGTGACATGGCAACCAGTGGCCTATTGCTCACTGCGACATGGCCACCACTGACCTGCTGCACACTGTGACATGGCCCCACAGTGACGTGGCCACTAGTGACCTGCTACCCACTGTGACATCGCCCCAATAGTGATATGGCCACCATTGACATGCTGCCCACTGTGACATGGCTCCCATAGAGACTTGGCCACAACTGACCTGCTGCCCACTGTTACTTAGCCCCCACAGTGACATGGCAACCAGTGGCCTGTTGCTCACTGTGACATGGCCACCACTGACCTGCTGCACACTGTGACATGACATCACCGTGACATGGCCACCACTGACCTGCTGCCCAATGTGACATAGCCCCACAGTGACATGGCCACCACTGACATGCTACCCACTGTGACATGGCCCCCATAGTGACATGGGCACCACGGACCTGCTGACCACTGTGACATAGCCCCACAGTGACATGGCCACCACTGAGATGCTGCCCACTGTGACATGGCCCCCATAGTGACATGGGCACCACTGACATGCTGCCCACTGTGACATGGACCCATAGTGACATGGCCACAACTGACCTGCTACCCACTGTGACATGGCCCCCATAGTGACCTGGCCACCACTGACCTGCTGCCCACTGTGACATGGCCCCCATAGTGACATGGCCACCACTAACCTGCTGCCCACTGTGACATAGCCCCCACAGTGATATGGCAACCAGTGGCCTGTTGCTCACTGTGACATGGCCACCACTGACCTGCTGCACACTGTGACATGACCTCACAGTGACATGGCCACCACTGACCTGCTGCCCACTGTGACATGGACCCATAGTGACATGGCCACCACTGACCTGCTGCCCACTGTGACATGGTCCCCACAGTGACATGGCCACCACTGATCCGCTGACGACTGTGACATAGCCCCACAGTGACATGGCCACCACTGACCTGCTACGCACTGTGACATGGCCCCCATAGTGACCTGGCCACCAGTGACATGCTGCCCACAGTGACATGGCCCCCATAGTGACATGGGCACCACTGACATGCTGCCCACTGTGACATGGACCCATAGTGACATGGCCACAACTGACCTGCTACCCACTGTCACATGGCCCCCATAGTGACCTGGCCACCACTGACCTGCTGCCCACTGTGACATAGCCCCCACAGTGATATGGCAACCAGTGGCCTGTTTCTCACTGTGACATGGCCACCACTGACCTGCTGCACACTGTGACATGACCTCACAGTGACATGGCCACCACTGACCTGCTGCCCAATGTGACATAGCCCCCATAGTGACATGGCCACCACTGACCTGCTGCGCACTGTGACATGGCCCCCATAATGACATGGCCAGCACTGACCTGCTGCACACTGTGACATGGCCCCACAGTGACGTGGCCACTACTGACCTGCTGCCCACTGTGACATGGCCCCCATAGTGACAAGGCCACCACTGACCTGCTTCCCACTGTGACATAGCCCCCACAGTGACATGGCAACCAGTGGCCTGATGCTCACTGTGACATGGCCATCACTGACCTGCTGCACACTCTGACATAGACCCAACAGTGACATGGCAACCAGTGGCCTGCTGCACACTGTGACATGACCTCACAGTGACATGGCCACTACTGACCTGCTGCCCACTGTGACATGGCCCCCACAGTGTCATGGCCAGCACTGACCTGCTGCCCACTGTGACATAGCCCCCACAGTGACATGGCAACCAGTGGCCTGTTGCTCACTGTGACATGCCCATCACTGACATGCTGCACACTGAGACATGGCCCCACAGTGACATTACCACTACTGACCTGCTGCACATTGTGACATGGCCCCCATATTGACATGGCCACTACTGATCTGCTGCCCACTGTGACATGGACCCATAGTGACATGGCCACAACTGATCTGCTGCCCACTCTGACATGGTCCCCACAGTGACATGGCTACCACTGATCCGCTGACCACTGTGACATGGCCCCCATAGTGACATGGCCACCACTGACCTGCTGCCCACTGTGACATAGTCCCCATAGTGACATGGCAACTAGTCGCCTGCTACACACTGTTACATGACCTCACAGTGACATGACCACCACTGACCTGCTGCCCAATGTGACATGACCCCCATAGAGACATGGACACCACTGACCTGCTGCCGACTGTGACATGTCCCCAACAGTGACATGGCCACCACTGACCTGCTGACCACTTTGATGTTGCCCCCATAGTGACATGGCCACCACTGACCTGCTGCCCACTGTGACATAGCCCCCACAGTGACATGGCAACCAGTGGCCTGTTGCTCACTGTGACATGGCCACCACTGACCTGCTGCACACTGTGACATGACCTCACAGTGACATGGCCACCACTGACCTGCTGCCCACTGTGACATGGCCCCCACAATGACATGGCCACCACTGACCTGCTGCACACTGTGACATGACCTCACAGTGACATGGCCACCACTGACCTGCTGCCCAATGTGACATGGCCCCCACAGTGACATGGCAACCAGTGGCCTGTTGCTCACTGTGACATGGCCACCACTGACCATCTGCACACTGTGACATGACCTCACAGTGACATTGCCACCACTGACATGCTCCCCACTGTGACATGTCACATACAGTAACATCATCACTACTGACATGCTGCCCACTGTCACATGGCCCCACAGTGACGTGGCCACCACTGACCTGCTGCCCGCTGTGATTGGTCACCACAGTGACATGGCCACCAGTGGACTGTTGCTCATTGTGACATGGCCACCACTGACCTGCTGCCCACTGTGACATGACCTCACAGTGACATGGCCACCACTGACCCGCTGACACCTGTGACATGGCCCCCACAGTGACATGGCCACCACTGACCCGCTGACCACTCTGACATGGCCCCCACAGTGACATGGCCACCACTGACCTGCTGCCCACTGTGACATGGCCCCCATAGTGACATGGCCAGCACTGACCTGCTGCCCACTGTGACATAGCCCCCACAGTGACATGGCAACCAGTGGCCTGTTACTCAATGTGACATGGCCATCACTGACCTGCTGCCCACTGTGACATGGCCCCCATAGTGACATGGCCACCACTGACCTGCTGCACACTGTGACATGGCCCCCATAGTGACATGGCCACCACTGACCCGCTTACCACTGTGACATGGCCCCCACAGAGACATGCCCACAACTGACCTGCTGCCCACTGTGACATGGCCCCCATAGTGACATGGCTCCCACAGTGACATGGCCACCACTGACCCGCTGACCACTGTGACATGGCACCCACAGTGACATGGCCACCACTGACCTGCTGCCCAATGTGACATAGCCCCCACAGTGACATGGCAACCAGTGGCCTGTTTCTCACTGTGACATGGCCACCACTGACCCGCTGACCACTGTGACATGGCACCCACAGTGACATGGCCAGCACTGACCTGCTGCCCAATGTGACATAGCCTCCATAGTGAAAAGGCCACCACTGACCTGCTGCCCACTGTGACATGGCCCCCATAGTGACATGGCCACCACTGACCTGCTGCCCACTGTGACATAGCCCCCACAGTGACATAGCAAGCAGTGGCCTGTTGCTCACTGTGACATGGCCATCACTGACCTGCTGCACACTGTGACATGGCCCCACAGTGACGTGGCCACTACTGACCTGCTGCCCACTGTGACATGGCCCCCATAGTGACATGGCCACCACTGACCTGCTGCCCACTGTGACATAGCCCCCACAGTGACATGGCAAGCAGTGGCCTGTTGCTCACTGTGACATGGCCATCACTGACCTGCTGCACAATGTGACATGGCCCCACAGTGACGTGGCCACTACTGACCTGCTGCCCACTGTGACATGGCCCCCATAGTGACATGGCCACCACTGACCTGCTGCACACTGTGACATGGCCCACATAGTGACATGGCCACCACTGACCTGCTGCACACTGTGACATGACCTCACAGTGACATGGCCACCACTGACCTGCTGCCCAATGTGACATAGCCCCCATAGTGACATGGCCACCAGTGACCTGCTGCCCACTGTGACATGGCCACTATAGTGACACGGCCAGCACTGACCTGCTGCCCACTGTGACATAGCCCCCACAGTGACATGGCAACCAGTGGCCTGTTACTCACTGTGACATGGCCACCACTGACCTGCTGCACACTGTGACATGACCTCACAGTGACATGGCCACCACTGACCTGCTGCACACTGTGACATAGCCCCCACAGTGACATGGCAACCAGTGGCCTGTTACTCACTGTGACATGGCCATCACTGACCTGCTGCACACTGTGACATGGCCCCACAGTGACGTGGCCACTACTGACCTGCTGCCCACTGTGACATGACCTCACAGTGACATGGCCACCACTGACCTGCTGCCCATTGTGACTGTCCACCACAGTGACATGGCCACCACTGACCTGCTCCCCACTGTGACATGTCCCAAACAGTAACATGATCACCACTGACCTGCTGCCCACTGTGACATAGCCCCCACAGTGACATGGCAATCAGTGCCCTCTTGCTCACTGTGACATGGCCACCACTGACCTGCTGTACACTGTGACATGACCTCACAGTGACATGGACACCACTGACCTGCTGCCCAATGTGACATAGCCCCCATAGTGACATGGCCACCATTGACCTGATGCCCACTGTGACATGGCCCCCATAGTGACATGGCCACCATTGACCTGCTGCCCACTGTGACATAGCCCCCACAGTGACATGGCAACCACTGGCCTGTTGCTCACTGTGAAATGGCCATCCCTGACCTGCTGCACACTGTGACATGGCCCCACAGTGACGTGGCCACTACTGACCTGCTGCCCACTGTGACATGGCCCCCATAGTGACATGGCCACTGTGATAGACAGTAAACTGTTTGTTCATCAAATTCCACTGAAGATACTGGGAGCTCGTGACATGTTATTCCATAAACTATGTTGGCCTAAGCTTAATCTTAACTATTACACTGTGTAACGACTAACTGACTGTAAGTGCTTATCTAAGTTGAAATGCTGAAGCAAGGACTTCTACTAGGCAAAAGACTGAAAAGAGGGAGAAAGGGAAGAAGGACAAAGGGGAGAAAGACAAAGGGGAGAAGAAGAAAAAAAAAAAAAAAAAAAAAAAAAAAGGGTAGTGTCTATATTCTGTAAGATATAAACAAAGACTTTGTGAGCCACTCTCAGGAAAGTAAAGCTGGTGACGTGAGGAAGACCCGGATGGAGCGACCCCCTAGCTGCAAAGTGCGCAGACGCAGGATACACCTCTCAGAGAGACCCGATAACGGAAGGCGGAGGATATAAAAAAGACGGACCCTCGGGAAGGGAGTGCGCGCCGTTGGTGGAGCAGGGACTCCCCGGCCGCCCAGCGCTGTTTTGCTTATTGCCGCTTGCTAAAATAAATAATTGAAATCTAATTTGTCCTAACTTGCATCATTTTGGCAAGATAGTCTATAACAAAATTGGTGCCGTGACTCGGATAGAGGCAATCTGGTGGGAAGCCCCATACGGGGAGGCGCGCCCCGCTGAGTTCAGCGGCCCCGGCTGAGTGCTATCACATCACGCCCTCTACCGACGAACTCCAAAACTCGGCAACAAGCAAAAAAAAAAATACCGGTAACCCCGTAATCTTTGTGCACGAAGCCCCGGACGAAGACGCAGGGTTGCGTGAGTATAGGCCGGTTACCGTTCGGTTGGGGTTGGGTTTCCCGGAGCGTGGTGTGTGAGACGCCCAGCAGGGCGAAGCGAGTGCGGACCCCTCGGTAGTGCAGTTCCCATATCCCGCGAGGGACTGGGTCACGAAAAGGGGGAAGCGAATTGTGTGAGTGTGTGAAGGCGCTCCGGAAGATGGGACAGAAGAAAAGCAAGCCTTCTGATCCCATGGGTGATTTGGGACCCGAGGTGAGGTACCCCCAAATACCACCAGATAGCCCTTTAGGCTTGATGTTAAACCATTGGGAAGATTACCCCTCTAGGCGGGGTAAGGACAAAGCAAAAATGATTTATTATTGTATGGAAGTTTGGGGAGGGAAACAAATCAGAGGCGATCATCTCTATTGGCCTGTTTTTGGGTCCTTTGAAGAATGGGTCTGCCAAGCCCTAAACATTTATGTCAACTCAAGGGAACCCTTTAATTTAGAGGAGAGTGAATATGCACAGGTATGGATAGCATCAGATACCCGAATAAATCTATATCCTCTAAAAGAAAAAGTTAAGAAAAAGAAGGTACGTGATGAGGACGAACCTCCCACCTCTCCTCCTCCTTACATACCTCCACCCCCACCTCCGGCGCCTTCACCTCCTCCGACTGCGCCGGAGGACCCAGAGAATTCAGACTCCCCACCTGAATCCCCGAAAGAACCGAGACGAATAACCCGTAGTCAAACTAGAATGGGGTGGGGTGATAGTGGCTTGTACCCCCTAAGGGAGGTTGCAATGGGAGGACCCCAGCCTGGCATGGGATATGTAACTGTCCCTCTTAATTCAGGGGACGTCAGAGAATTTAAAAAAGAGATGGGGAATCTATTGGAGGATCCCTTAGGTGTGGCGGAGCGGGTGGATCAGTTTTTAGGACCAAACATCTATACCTGGGATGAAATACAAGCCATAATGGCTATACTATTCACTGTTGAAGAAAGGGATATGATCAGGAGAGCAGGAATGAGAATTTGGGATCAACAGCATCAGCAAGGTCCGGCAGCAGATGTAAAATGGCCTCTAAATCGACCTAATTGGAATAATCAAAATGAAATCGATAGAGGTCATATGCAAGACCTGAGGACGATTGTAATCCAGGGTATAAGAGAATCAGTCCCTAGAGGACAAAATATAAATAAAGCCTTTAGTGAACATCAGAAAAAGGATGAAACTCCTACTGAGTGGTTAGAGAGACTGAGGAAAAATCTTCAGCTTTACTCAGGACTAGACCCTAATACCCCAGTGGGACAGGCATTGTTAAAGACACAATTTGTGGCAAAAGCATGGATAGATATTAGAAAGAAGCTAGAAAAAATAGAAGATTGGCAGGATCGGGGGTTGGATGAATTACTGAGAGAAGCACAGAAAGTCTATGTCCGAAGGGAGGACGAGACTCAAAAGAAACATACCAGAATGATGGTAGCTGCGATAAGGGAAGGACAGAGAGTGAACAGTGCTGGGAGAAAACAAGAAGGTCAAAGAACAGGCTATAGATCAAAGGAACCGGAGAGAGAGAGAGAAAAAGGGAGTATTGTCTGCTTTTATTGCGGAAGAAAAGGTCACACAAAGAAGAGCTGCAGAAGGAGAATGATGGATGAGAGAATGTTTAAAGAAGATTAGGGGTGTCAGGGGCTCTATTTGCTGGGGACCCGAGAATGAACTGAGCCCTTGATAAAGTTAAAAGTAGGTCCTCAGCAACAGGAGGTAGAATTTTTAGTAGATTCAGGAGCGGAGAGATCTACTGTTCAATCATTGCCCCAAGGATGTAAGATTTCATCAGAAAAAGTACAAGTAGTTGGGGCGAAAGGAGAACCATTCGGAGTACTGGTAATTAAAGATGTACTCCTTGAAACAGATTCTAAAGTGGGGGTGGGATCCTTATTGTTAGTACCTGAGGCAGATTATAACCTACTGGGGAGAGATCTAATGATTGAATTAGGAATTAGTTTGGAAGTAACAGAACACAAACTTGAAATCAAACTATGCCCCCTACGGGTTGAAGATGAGACTAAAATCAACCCTGAAGTGTGGTACACTCCGGATACGGTGGGAAAATTGAATGTTGAACCTTTTATGGTAACCATCCGGGATCCTGAAGTACCGGTGAGGATTAAGCAATATCCCATACCTCTGGAGGGAAGGCAAGGATTAAAACCAGAAATTCAGAGATTAATAAAGCAGGGATTATTGGAACCCTGCATGTCCCCTTTTAATACTCCCATTTTACCTGTCAAGAAGGCAGATGGTGGGTATAGATTAGTCCATGACCTAAGGGAAATTAACAAAAGGACTGTAACTAGATTCCCTGTAGTAGCTAACCCACACACTCTCTTAAGTCAATTAGGCCCGAATGACCGGTGGTACAGTGTAATAGACTTGAAGGACGCTTTCTGGGCATGTCCCTTAAAAGAGGAGTGTAGAAACTATTTTGCTTTTGAGTGGGAGGACCCAGACACCCACAGGAAAACTCAACTCCGGTGGACAGTCCTACCCCAAGGTTTCACTGAATCCCCAAACCTGTTTGGGCAAGCTTTAGAACAAATTTTGCAGGATTACCAGATAGGAGATACCCTTACCCTAGTCCAGTATGTAGATGATCTTTTAATAGCAGGGGAGGATGAGGAAAGGGTTCGGGAAGAAAGCATCAAGTTGTTAAATTTCCTGAGCTTAAAGGGACTGAAAGTGTCAAAATCCAAATTGCAATTTGTTGAAAAGGAAGTTAAATACCTAGGGCATCGATTAAGTCAAGGAACTAAGAAATTGGATCCAGAAAGGGTGAAAGGGATACTTTCCCTACCAAGTCCAAAAACTAAAAAACAAGTCCGGCAGCTATTAGGGCTATTTGGATATTGTAAGCAGTGGATCGAAGGGTATAGTGGAAAGGTAAAGTTTTTATACACCAAAATAACTAAAAATGGATTATTAAAATGGACTCAGGAAGATGATCAACGGTTAAAAGAACTAAAAACTGAATTAGTAAATGCTCCTGTTCTGAGCTTGCCCGACCTAAAAAGACCATTTTTCTTATTTGTCAACACAGAGGAAGGAACTGCATTTGGAGTATTAGCCCAGGAATGGGCAGGAAAAAAGAAACCAGTAGCATATATCTCAAAATTACTGGACCCCGTAAGTCGGGGATGGCCTACGTGCCTACAAGTTGTGGTGGCAGCTGCTTTGTTAGTTGAGGAAGCGCATAAAATAACTTTTGGTAGTGAATTAAGGGTACTATCACCCCATAATATTAGAGGTGTGTTACAGCAAAAAGCAGAAAAATGGATAACCGATGCTAGACTAGTAAAATATGAGGCAATCCTCATTACGTCCCCCCACCTGACCCTTGAAACAACATCGTTACAAAATCCAGCCCAATTTTTGTATGGAGAACCTAGTCAAGATCTTTTTCATGATTGCCTCCGTAACATCGAGGAGCAGACTAAGATAAGACCAGATTTGGAAGAGGAGGAATTAGGGAAAGGAGAAAAATTATTTGTAGATGGATCCTCTCGAGTGGTAGAAGGGAAAAGAAAATCAGGGTATGCCATAATTGATGGAAAAACTTTTAAGGTGATAGAATCAGGACCCTTGAGTCCCAGCTGGTCAGCACAGGCATGTGAATTATATGCAGTATTAAAGGCTTTACAATTACTAAATGGAAAAGTGGGAACTATATACACCGATTCTAGATATGCCTTCGGAATAGTACATACCTTTGGGAAAATATGGGAAGAAAGAGGTTTAATCAATTCTCGGGGGAAGGACCTAGTACATCAGGAGTTAATATCACAAATTTTGCAAGCTATACGAGGGCCCAGCGAAATTGCGGTAGTACACGTAAAAGGACACCAGAGGGGGCTAAATCCTTTAGTACGGGGGAATAACCTTGCTGATCAAGAGGCAAAGAGAGCAGCGCTATCAGCACTGGACTTGGATGATCCGATAGAGGACAGAAAGCGGTGTGTTAATTGTGGAGATAATTACCTCCCCTGTTATGGTTGCTGGAAAGAATACGGAGTAGACGGTATAGAATGTGTATGTGAAAGACCAGGGTTTAAGTGGTGCTTTTTCCATGGAAAATCCTATGAACTTTTAAGTTTTACTGTTCAAGAACAAGCAAAATTAAATCAAATGGGGATTAAGCAGAAAGCTAATGGAAAATGGGAACTCCCAGACGGCCGAGAAGTTCTCCCAAAACCCATAGCTACCAAGATAATGCAGCAATTCCATAAAAACACTCATTGGGGAACTCAGGCATTAGTGGATCAATTTGCAACTAAATACATGTGCATTGGGATATATGATATAGCCAAACGAGTGATAGGAGAATGTCTCGTTTGTCAAAAAGTAAATAAACATCAAATAAGAAAACGAGTATATGGGGGGCGAGAATTGGCTCATAGACCTTTTGCAAGAATACAAATAGACTTTACTGAATTACCAAAGGTGGGGAGGTATAAATACCTATTAGTAATTATAGATCATTTAACTCAATTCGTAGAAGCCTTTCCCACAGCCCGAGCCACAGCTCACACAGTAACAAGGATATTACTTGAAGAAATTATACCTCGGTATGGAGCAATAGAAGCAATAGACTCAGATAGAGGGCCACACTTTGTATCCAGAGTAGCCAAAGAGACTTTGGCTGCCCTGGGTACACAGTGGCAATACCATACTCCGTGGCACCCGCAGAGCTCAGGGAAAGTTGAACGTATGAACGGAGAAATAAAAAAACAACTTACCAAACTAATGTTAGAAACTAAAATGTCATGGGTAAAGTGTCTCCCTTTAGCCTTGTTAAATATCAGAACTCAGCCCCGAACTGATGTAGGCATTTCTCCCTTTGAAATGCTGTATGGGATGCCTTATGATTTAGAAATGCCACCGGATCACCCCCAACTTGAAGAATTAAAGATAAAGTCCTACCTGATACAGCTAATGGCAAGGAGAAAACAACTACAGACTCGGGGGATGGTAGTACAAAGGCCTCCATTGGATGTGGCCATGCATCAGATCCAACCAGGAGATAAAGTACTAATCAAATCATGGAAAGAATCTTCTTTGACCCCCCGTTGGGAAGGACCCTATGTTGCTCTTATCACTACAGAAACTGCTGTTCGGACTGCTGAGAAGGGGTGGACACACGCAAGCCGAGTAAAGGGACCTATACAGGATCCGGCCTGGAAAGTGACCAGCCCTCCTGGGGATCTACGAGTCACCCTTCGGAGAACCTGAAAGAACTCTCTACACATTGTGAGATAAGAACCTACGAAGGACTCAATGAGTGAGACCCTGATATTTTTGTCCAATTGAAACTTATATTTGTTTTCCTTTTATATACATAAAGTGTAAAGTGTAATGTATGTAAAGAAGGCTGGGGGATTCATAATACACATGAAATAAATCTTCGGTCTAGTTGTAATCAGTGTTATTAACAAGAACGGAGATTAACTAATCAGGCCCTAAAACTGGAGATTCTAAAACTTGGTAGAAAATATTTACTAAAGGGATAAATCCTGAAAGAGAGTGCACTCACTCTAATTGGCCTACTCAATAGCACTCTCAGATCCTAAGGGTGATCTGTAGAAAGCACATCCCCTGGGTCCCCTGTCGTGAACCCGAGGTCAAAGATAAAAACTGGGAGACCTATGTGTCCCGGAGTAGAGGCAAACGTACCCCTGAAGAATACGGCTGCTGCCGAGAAGATGGAACACCCTGCTGCTCTAAGCAACAGAGTAGGCAGAGGAGGCAGAGACGTACCAAAGTGGGGAAAACCTTACTGCCCTACTCTGAAGAAAAAAGGACCTCTGAGGGAGAAGGGCCAGACGAGAGTGTCAGACACCCCGATACAAAAGAGATTAAGAAAAAATATGCAAATCTATAGAATCCCGTCAGCCTTCTATTGGAGCTATTGGATAGTCTGGCTAGGTGTATTAGCTACAATGAATACACTACCAGGATGGGCTAGAACGACTAACCAATCCCACCAACCTTTTGAACATACCCTAACTAATCAAATTATATGGCCTTGGACAGATGCTTATTATGGACATACAGGAAGTATGGATGCAGATTTGTATGGGACAGAGTTAGCAACTGCCATACTAAGCAATAACCTAACACTCCAAACATATAAATGGGAGAATTCATCCCATACCTGGACAGCTAAAAAAGGAGATGAGATACAGATAGGCTGCAGAGTATTCAATGTAAATGTGATAATAAGTCGGCACCCTTTAATTCAAACCGTCCGTCAGCCCCCTTTTACTCAAATCGTTATCAGAGACAAAACGGAATCTAAAATAGCTCAAACCCGTTGTGAGTCGGAAGCCTGTTGGTATGCATTTACTGCAACCCAACCGGTGTCCATAGTTTGTTTGGGAGGGACCAGGTCAGGAGATCAAGCTATATCTTTCCGATTTCCATTGAATATACAGGAGGAAACTACAACAACCACAACCCACGCTCCCAAAGAGACTACTCAGACTACTCATACTGTTCCAACACAACCAACAGTCGTGCTTAGCCCAAGAATTTTTAAAATTGGACCATATGCAATTAGAAATACAGGTAAACAACAAATGCTGTTTAACCCGGCGTGGTCTCTCAAACAAGTTGAATTGTTAATGCAAAATAATGTTTCAAATATTCAGCCAGCATGTTCACCTTTCCTAAAGACTTCTTACGAGGGATGGACAACCTGGCTGCAAAAACAAACTCCTCACACAAAAAGAACGCAGAGAGACTTAACCGGTGCTTTGGGAACAGGATTGGGAGTTTTAAATAGTATTGATTCGGAGGTGATAATGAACAAATTGGCTACCTCAATTAGTGATTTAACTAATATACAAAGGCCTTTGCGATCTTCCTTATTGGCTTTGGGGGCTAACCAGTGGCTGTTGTCGAATATATTACCAAAAGGGGAAAAGGTAAATATAAAGGATCATGAATTGATTACAGATGCACTCAGTGTGCTTCAAAATAACCTCTCTTTAGCTCTCAGCTGCATCCAGGCTCAAATATGGATGCAGTCGATAGCTGCCTCAATTATAAGAGAAGGTGAAGAAGGTATTCTTCCTACTGAAATTCGGAGAATAATTTGGGACAGTGCTACTAATTTTGAAAAGAAACTCCAATCCTGGTGGAACCTGGTAAACTTTACCTATGACCCCATCACAAACACAGCTACTACCTTTATACTCACTATTTACAATGCCACCATATACCAAATTTATCCTATCATTGCATTAGGGCTGAATCACAACGGAACCATACTCTATCCTTCTGAGCATAGAGTATGGGCCCGAAAGGTAAACGAAAAATGGCAAACTGTCAATCTAGAGTCCTGCATTGTACGGGAACAACAAGGATTCATTTGTGAAGGCAATGCAATTGAGGCACAAGATATTTGTTTAGATACCGAACAAAATATTTGTCACTTTGAGGTCCATCCCAATGAAAATCCTAAAACAGTACTTATATATATTGGCGAAGGTTGTGTATGTTTGAGGACGGTTTGTGAATTCTTAACCGTAGACAAGATCATAATAGAGACAAAAAATTATTCAAATCTCTGTGTTTGCAACTTCACAAAGGTAATCGGATGTGACTTTTCCTATTTAACCCCGGTCACGTCTTACCAACTCCTGCAATCCAATTATACATTAATACATAATCTACAACCTACACCCATTGGAATGAATCTCACTTTGGTTAAGCAGTTACTTCAACACAAAGACTTAGTTAGAATTTTAGAGAAAGTTAGAGAAAACGGACAGAAAACTCTAATAACTGTTCATCACAATGTGGAAGAAATACACCAAGTCTTGGAAAGAGCAAAAAAGAATGCAGAACATAACTGGTGGGACACCCTTTTTGGATGGTCACCTACTGCTACAGGCATCTTGAACAAGTTGTGTCACCCCATTGTGGTTCTCTTGATATTAATCTTAATCAGTTTGACTTTGTCAATAATATTATATGTCATAACTTGGAGAATGATGCAACGGGTAACATATCTGATATCTGTCACCCGTCCAATACTCATTAAAGCAAAAAACAATCAATTAGATGATGACTTTAAATTGAAAAAAACTCTCCTGTTAAGTCAACAAGAATTGCAACGATTTGATGAACAAAATGATAAAAAGAAAAAGGGGGGATTGTGATAGACAGTAAACTGTTTGTTCATCAAATTCCACTGAAGATACTGGGAGCTCGTGACATGTTATTCCATAAACTATGTTGGCCTAAGCTTAATCTTAACTATTACACTGTGTAACGACTAACTGACTGTAAGTGCTTATCTAAGTTGAAATGCTGAAGCAAGGACTTCTACTAGGCAAAAGACTGAAAAGAGGGAGAAAGGGAAGAAGGACAAAGGGGAGAAAGACAAAGGGGAGAAGAAGAAAAAAAAAAAAAAAAAAAAAAAAAAAAAAAAAAGGGTAGTGTCTATATTCTGTAAGATATAAACAAAGACTTTGTGAGCCACTCTCAGGAAAGTAAAGCTGGTGACGTGAGGAAGACCCGGATGGAGCGACCCCCTAGCTGCAAAGTGCGCAGACGCAGGATACACCTCTCAGAGAGACCCGATAACGGAAGGCGGAGGATATAAAAAAGACGGACCCTCGGGAAGGGAGTGCGCGCCGTTGGTGGAGCAGGGACTCCCCGGCCGCCCAGCGCTGTTTTGCTTATTGCCGCTTGCTAAAATAAATAATTGAAATCTAATTTGTCCTAACTTGCATCATTTTGGCAAGATATTCTATAACAGCCACCACTGACCTGCTGCCCACTGTGACATGGCCCCCATAGTGACATGGCCAGCACTGACCTGCTGCCCACTGTGACATAGCCCCCACAGTGACATGGCAACCAGTGGCCTGTTGCTCACTGTGACATGGCCATCACTGATCTGCTGCACACTGTGACATGACCTCATAGTGACATGGCCACCACTGACCTGCTGCCCACTGTAACATGGCCCCAACAGTGACATGGCCACCACTGACCCGCTGACCACTGTGACATAGCCCCACAGTGACTTGGGCACCACTGACCTGCTGCCCACTGTGAAATGGCCCCCATAGTGACATGGCCACCACTGACCTGCTGCCCACTGTGATATAGCCCCCACAGTGACATGGCAATAAGTGGCCTGTTGCTCACTGTAACATGGCCACCACTGACCTGCTGCACACTGTGACATGACCTCACAGTGACATGGCCACCACTGACCTGCTGCCCAATGTGACATAGCCCGCATAGTGACATGGCCACCACTGACCTGCTGCCCACTGTGACATGGCCCCCATAGTGACATGGCCACCACTGATCTGCTGCCCACTGTGACATAGACACCACAGTGACATGGCAACCAGTGGCCTATTGCTCACTGTGACAAGGCCACCACTGACATGCTGCACACTGTGACATGACCTAACAGTGACATGGCCACCACTGACCTGCTGCCCAATGTGACATAGCACCCATAGTGACATGGCCACCACTGACCCGCTGACCACTGTGACATAGCCCCACAGTGACATGGCCACCACTGACATGCTGCACACTGTGACATGACCTCACAGTGACATTGCCACCACTGACCTGCTGCCCAATGTGATATAGCCCCCATAGTGACATGGCCACCACTGACCTGCTGCCCACTGTGACATGGACCCATAGTGACATGGCCACAACTGACCTGCTGCCTTCTGTGACTTCGCCCCCACAGTGACATGGCAACCACTGTCCTGTTACTCACTGTGACATGGCCACCACTGACCTGCTGCCCACTGTGACATGGACCCATAGTGACATGGCCACAACTGACCTGCTGCCCACTGTGAATTCGCTCCCACAGTGACATGGCAACCAGTGGCCTGTTTCTCACTGTGACATGGCCATCACTGAATTGCTGCGCACTGTGACATGGCCCCCATAGTGACATGGCCACCACTGACCTGCTTCACACTGTGACATGGCCCCCATAGTGACATGGACATTACTGACATGCTGCCCACTGTGACATGGCCCCCATAGTGACATGGCCACCACTGACCTGCTGCCCACTGTGACATAGCCCCACAGTGACGTGGCCTCTACTGACCTGCTGCCCACTGTGACATGACCTCACAGTGACATGGCCACCACTGACCTACTGCCCAATGTGACATAGCCCCCATAGTGACATGGCCACCACTGACCTGCTGCCCACTGTGACATGGACCCATAGTGACATGGCCACCACTGACCTGCTGCCCACTGTGACATGGCCCCCATAGTGACATGGCCACCACTGACCTGCTGCCCACTGTGACATAGACGCCACAGTGACATGGCAACCAGTGGCCTATTGCTCACAGTGACATGGCCACCACTGATCCGCTGACCACTGTGACATAGCCCCACAGTGACCTAGCCACCACTGACCTGCTGCCCACTGTGACATAGACACCACAGTGACATGGCAACCAGTGGCCTATTGCTCACAGTGACATGGCCACCACTGATCCGCTGACCACTGTGACATAGCCCCACAGTGACCTAGCCACCACTGACCTGCTGCCCACTGTGACATGGACCCATAGTGACATTGCCACAACTAACCTGCTGCCCAGTGTGACTTGTTCCCCACTGTGACATGGCCACCACTGACCTGCTGCCCACTGTGACATGGCCCCCATAGTGACATGGCCACCACTGACCTGCTGCCCACTGTGACATAGCCCCCACAGTGACATGGCAACCAGTGGCCTGTTGCTCACTGTGACATGGCCATCACTGACCTGCTGCACACTGTGACATGGCCCCACAGTGACGTGGCCACTACTGACCTGCTGCCCACTGTGACATGGCCCCCATAGTGACATGGCCACCACTGACCTGCTGCCCACTGTGACATAGCCCCCACAGTGACATGGCAACCAGTGGCCTGTTGCTCACTGTGACATGGCCACCACTGACCCGCTGACCACTGTGACATAGCACCACAGTGACTTGGGCACTACTGACCTGCTGCCCACTGTGACATAGCCCCCACAGTGACATGGCAACCAGTAGCCTGTTGCTCACTGTGACATGGCCACCACTGACCTGCTGCACACTGTGACATGACCTCACAGTGACATGGCCACCACTGACCTGCTGCCCAATGTGACATAGCCCCCACAGTGACGTGGCCACTACTGACCTGCTGCACACTGTGACATGGCCCCACAGTGACATGGCCACTACTGACCCGCTGACCACTGTGACATAGCCCCACAGTGACTTGGGCACCACTGACCTGCTGCCCACTGTGACATAGCCCCCACAGTGACATGGCAACCAGTGGCCTGTTGCTCACTGTGACATGGCCACCACTGACCTGCTGCACACTGTGACATGGCCCCCATAGTGACATGGCCACCAGTGACCTGTTGCCCACTGTGACATGGCCCCCATAGTGACATGGCCACTACTGACCCCCTGACCACTGTGACAGAGCCCCACAGTGACTTGGGCACCACTCACCTGCTGCCCACTCTGACATGACCCCCATAGTGACATGGCCACCACTGACCTGCTGCCCACTGTGACATGGCCCCCATAGTGACATGGCCACCACTGACCTGCTGCCCACTGTGACATAGCCCCACAGTGACTTGGGCACCACTGACCTGCTGCCCACTGTGACATAGCCCCCACAGTGACACGGCAACCAGTGGCCTGTTACTCACTGTGACATGGCCATCACTGACCTGCTGCACACTGTGACATGGCCCCACAGAGACGTGGCCACTACTGACCTACTGCCCACTGTGACATGGCCCCCATAGTGACATGGCCACCACTGACCTGCTGCCCACTGTGACATGGCCCCCATAGTGACATGGCCACCACTGACCTGCTGACCACTGTGACATGGCCCCACAGTGACGTGGCCAATACAGACCTGCTGCTCACTGTGACATGGCCCCCATAGTGACATGGCCACCACTGACCTGCTGCCCACTGTGACATGACCCCCATAGTGACATGGCCACCACTGACCTGCTGCCCACTGTGACATGGCCCCCATAGTGACATGGCCACCACTGACCTGCTGCCCACTGTGACATAGCCCCACAGTGACTTGGGCACCACTGACCTGCTGCCCACTGTGACATAGCCCCCACAGTGACACGGCAACCAGTGGCCTGTTACTCACTGTGACATGGCCATCACTGACCTGCTGCACACTGTGACATGGCCCCACAGTGACGTGGCCACTACTGACCTGCTGCCCACTGTGACATGGCCCCCATAGTGACATGGCCACCACTGACCTGCTGCCCACTGTGACATGGCCCCCATAGTGACATGGCCACCATTGACCTGCTGCCCACTGTGACATAGCCCCCACAGTGACATGGCAACCAGTGGCCTGTTGCTCACTGTGACATGGCCACCACTGTCCTGCTGCACACTGAGACATGACCTCACAGTGACATGGCCACCACTGACCTGCTGCCCACTGTGACATGGCCCCCATAGTGACATGGCCACCACTGACCTGCTGCCCACTGTGACATAGCCCCCACAGTGACATGGCAACCAGTGGCCTGTTGCTCACTGTGACATGGCCATCACTGACCTGCTGCACACTGTGACATGGCCCCACAGTGACGTGGCCACTACTGACATGCTGCCCACTGTGACATGGCCCCCATAGTGACATGGCCACCACTGACCTGCTGCCCACTGTGACATGGCCCCCATAGTGACACGGCCAGCACTGACCTGCTGCCCACTGTGACATAGTCCCCACAGTGACATGGCAACCAGTGGCATGTTTCTCACTGTGACATGGCCATCACTGACCTGCTGCACACTGTGACATGGTCCCACAGTGACGTGGCCACTACTGACCTGCTGCCCGCTGTGACATGGCCCCCATAGTGACATGACCACCACTGACCTGTTGCCCACTGTGACATGGCCCCCATAGTGACATGGCCACCACTGACCTGCTGCCCACTGTGACATAGCCCCCACAGTGACATGGCACCAGTGACCTGCGGCCCACTGTGACATAGACCCCACAGTGACATGGCACCCAGTGGCCTGTTACTCAGTGTGACATGGCCATCACTGACCTGCTGCCCACTGTGACATAGACCCAACAGTGACATGGCAACCAGTGGACTGTTGCTCACTGTGACATGGCCCCACAGTGACGTGGCCTCTACTGAACTGCTGCCCACTGGGACATGACCCCCATAGTGACATGGCCACCACTGACCTGCTCCCCACTATGACATAGCCCCTCAGTCACTTGGGCACCACTGACCTGCTGCCCACTGTGACATGGCCCCCATAGTGACATGGCCAACACTAACCCGCTTACCACTGTGACATGGCCCCCACAGTGTCATGGCCACAACTGACCTACTGCCCACTGTGACATGGCCCCCATAGTGACATGGCCACCACTGACCTGCTGCCCACTGTGACATAGCCCCGACAGTGACATGGCAACCAGTGGCCTGTTGCTCACTGTGACATGGCCCCCATAGTGACATGGCCACCACTGACCTGCTGCCCACTGTGACATGGCCCCCATAGTGACATGGCCACCACTGACCTGCTGCCCACTGTGACATAGGCCCCACAGTGACATGGCAACCAGTGGCCTGTTGCTCACTGTGACATGGTCACCACTGTCCTGCTGCACACTGTGACATGACCTCACAGTGACATGGCCACCACTGACCTGCTGCCCAATGTGACACAGCCCCCATAGTGACATGGCCACCATTGAACTCGTGCCCACTGTGACATGGCCCCCATAGTGACATGGCCACCACTGACCTGCTGCCCACTGTGACATAGCCCCCACAGTGACATGGCAACCAGTGGCCTGTTGCTCACTGTGACATGGCCACCACTGACCTGCTGCCCACTGTGACATGGCCCCCATAGTGACATGGCCACTACTGACCCATTGACCACTGTGACATAGCCCCACAGTGAGTTAGGCACCACTGACCTGCTGCCCACTGTGACATAGACACCAGAGTGACATGGCAACCAGTGGCCTGTTGCTCACTGTGACATGGCCACCACTGTCCTGCTGCACACTGTGACATGACCTCACAGTGACATGGCCACCACTGACCTGCTGCCCGCTGTGACTTAGCCCACACAGTGACATGGCAACCAGTGGCCTGTTGCTCACTGTGACATGGCCATCACTGACCTGCTGCCCACTGTGACATGGCCCCCATATGACATGGCCACCACTTTCCTGCTGCCCACTGTGACATAGCCCCCACAGTGACTTGGGCACCACTGATCTGCTGCCCACTGTGACATGGCCCCCACAGTGACATGGCCACCACTGACCTGCTGCCCACTGTGACATAGCCCCCACAGTGACTTGGGCACCACTGATCTGCTGCCCACTGTGACATGGCCCCCACAGTGACATGGCCACCACTGACCTGCTGCCCACTGTGACATAGCCCCCACAGTGACATGGCAACCAGTGGCCTGTTACTCACTGTGACATGGCGATCACTGACCTGCTGCACACTGTGACATGGCCCCACAGTGACGTGGCCACTACTAACCTGCTGCCCACTGTGACATGGCTGCCATAGTGACATGGCCACCACTGACCTGCTGCCCACTGTGACATGGCCCCCATAGTGACATGGCCACCATTGACCTGCTGCCCACTGTGACATAACCCCCACAGTGACATGGCAACCAGTGGCCTGTTGCTCACTGTGACATGGCCACCACTGTCCTGCTGCACACTGTGACATGGCCCCACAGTGACGTGGCCACTACTGACCTGCTGCCCACTGTGACATGGCCCCCATAATGACATGGCCACCACTGACCAGCTGCCCACTGTGACATGGCCCCCATAGTGACATGGCCACCACTGACCTGCTGCCCAATGTGACATAGCCCCCATAGTGACATAGCCACCATTGAACTGCTGCACACTGTGACATGGCCCCATAGTGACATGGCCACCACTGACCTGCTGCCCACTGTGACATGGCCCCCATAGTGACATGGCCATCACTGACCTGCTGCCCACTGTGACATGGCCCCCATAGTGACATGGCCACCACTGACCTGCTGCCCACTGTGACATAGCCCCACAGTGACTTGGGCACCACTGACCTGCTGCCCACTGTGACACGGCCCCCATAGTGACATGGCCACCACTGACCTGCTGCCCACTGTAACATAGGCCCCACAGTGACATGGCAACCAGTGGCCTGTTGCTCACTGTGACATGGCCCCACAGTGACGTGGCCACTACTGACCTGCTGCCCACTGTGACATGGTCCCCATAGTGACATGGCCACCACTGACATGTTGCCCACTGTGACATGGCCCCCACAGTGACATGGCCGCCACTGACCTGCTGCCCACTGTGACATAGCCCCCATATTGACATGGCAACCAGTGGCCTGTTACTCACACTGACAATGCCACCACTAACCTGCTGCACACTGTGACATGACCTCACAGTGACATGGCCACCACTGACCTGCTGCCCAATGTGACATAGCCCCCATAGTGACATGGCCACCATTGACCTGCTGCCCACTGTGACATGGCCCCATAGTGACATGGCCAGCACTGACCTGCTGCACACTGTGACATAGCCCCCACAGTGACATGGCAACCACTGGCCTGTTGCTCACTGTGACATGGCCACCACTGACCTGCTGCACACTGTGACATAGCCCCCATAGTGACATGGCCATCACTGACCTGCTGCACACTGTGACATGGCCCCACAGTGACGTGGCCACTACTGACCCGCTGACCACTGTGACATGGCCACCACTGACCTGCTGCAAACTGTGACATGACCTCACAGTGACATGGCCGCCACTGACCTGCTGCCCAATGTGACATAGCCCCCATAGTGACATGGCCACCATTGACCTGCTGCCCACTGTGACATGGCCCCCATAGTGACATGGCCAGCACTGACCTGCTGCACACTGTGACATGGCCCCACAGTGACGTGGCCACTACTGACCTGCTGCCCACTGTGACATGGCCCCACAGTGACGTGGCCACTACTGACCTGCTGCCCACTGTGACATGGCCCCCATAGTGACATGGCCACCACTGACCAGCTGCCCACTGTGACATGGCCCCCATAGTGACATGGCCACCATTGACCTGCTGCCCACTGTGACATAGACCCCACAGTGACATGGCAACCAGTGGCCTGTTGCTCACTGTGACATGGCCACCACTGTCCTGCTGCACACTGTGACATGGCCCCACAGTGACGTGGCCACTACTGACCAGCTGCCCACTGTGACATGGCCCCCATAGTGACATGGCCACCATTGACCTGCTGCCCACTGTGACATAACCCCCACAGTGACATGGCAACCAGTGGCCTGTTGCTCACTGTGACATGGCCACCACTGTCCTGCTGCACACTGTGACATGGCCCCACAGTGACGTGGCCACTACTGACCTGCTGCCCACTGTGACATGGCCCCCATAATGACATGGCCACCACTGACCAGCTGCCCACTGTGACATGGCCCCCATAGTGACATGGCCACCACTGACCTGCTGCCCAATGTGACATAGCCCCCATAGTGACATGGCCACCATTGAACTGCTGCACACTGTGACATGGCCCCCATAGTGACATGGCCACCACTGACCTGCTGCCCACTGTGACATAGCCCCCACAGTGACATGGCAACCAGTGGCCTGTTGCTAACTGTGACATGGCCACCACTGACCTGCTGCACACTGTGACATGAACTCACAGTGACATGGCCACCACTGACCTGCTGCCCAATATGACATAGCCCCCATAGTGACATGGCCATCACTGACCTGCTGCCCACTGTGACATGGCCCCCATAGTGACATGGCCACCACTGACCTGCTGCCCACTGTGACATAGCCCCACAGTGACTTGGGCACCACTGACCTGCTGCCCACTGTGACACGGCCCCCATAGTGACATGGCCACCACTGACCTGCTGCCCACTGTAACATAGGCCCCACAGTGACATGGCAACCAGTGGCCTGTTGCTCACTGTGACATGGCCATCACTGACCTGCTGCACACTGTGACATGGCCCCACAGTGACGTGGCCACTACTGACCTGCTGCCCACTGTGACATGGCCCCATAGTGACATGGCCAGCACTGACCTGCTGCACACTGTGACATAGCCCCCACAGTGACATGGCAACCACTGGCCTGTTGCTCACTGTGACATGGCCACCACTGACCTGCTGCACACTGTGACATGACCTCACAGTGACATGGCCACCACTGACCTGCTGCCCAATGTGACATAGCCCCCATAGTGACATGGCCATCACTGACCTGCTGCACACTGTGACATGGCCCCACAGTGACGTGGCCACTACTGACCCGCTGACCACTGTGACATGGCCACCACTGACCTGCTGCAAACTGTGACATGACCTCACAGTGACATGGCCGCCACTGACCTGCTGCAAACTGTGACATGACCTCACAGTGACATGGCAACCAATGACCTGCTGCCCACTGTGACATGGCCCCAACAGTGACATGGCCACTACTGACCCGCTGACCACTGTGACATAGCCCCACAGTGACTTGGGCACCACTGACCTGCTGCCCACTGTGACATGGCCCCCATAATGACATGGCCACCACTGACCTGCTGCCCACTGTGACATGGCCGCCATAGTGACATGGCCACCACTGACCTGCTGCCCACTGTGACATGGCCCCCATAGTGACATGGCCACCACTGACCTGCTGCCCAATGTGACATAGCCCCCACAGTGACATGGTAACCAGTGGCCTGTTGCTCACTGTGACAATGCCACCACTGACCTGCTGCACACTGTGACATGGCCCCCATAGTGACATGGCCACCACTGACCTGCTGCCCACTGTGACATAGCCCCATAGTGACATGGCCACCACTGACCTGCTGCCCACTGTGACATAGCCCCCACAGTGACATGGCAACCAGTGGCCTGTTGCTAACTGTGACATGGCCACCACTGACCTGCTGCACACTGTGACATGAACTCACAGTGACATGGCCACCACTGACCTGCTGCCCAATGTGACATAGCCCCCATAGTGACATGGCCATCACTGACCTGCTGCCCACTGTGACATGGCCCCCATAGTGACATGGCCACCACTGACCTGCTGCCCACTGTGACATAGTCCCACAGTGACTTGGGCACCACTGACCTGCTGCCCACTGTGACACGGCCCCCATAGTGACATGGCCATCACTGACCTGCTGCACACTGTGACATGGCCCCACAGTGACGTGGCCATCACTGACCTGCTGCCCACTGTGACATGGCCCCCATAGTGACATGGCCACCACTGACCTGCTGCCCACTGTGACATAGTCCCACAGTGACTTGGGCACCACTGACCTGCTGCCCACTGTGACACGGCCCCCATAGTGACATGGCCATCACTGACCTGCTGCACACTGTGACATGGCCCCACAGTGACGTGGCCACTACTGACCTGCTGCCCACTGTGACATGGCCCCCATAGTGACATGGCCGCCACTGACCTGCTGCCCACTGTGACATAGCCCCCATATTGACATGGCAACCAGTGGCCTGTTGCTCACTGTGACAATGCCACCACTGACCTGCTGCACACTGTGACATGACCTCACAGTGACATGGCCACCACTGACCTGCTGCCCAATGTGACATAGCCCCCATAGTGACATGGCCACCATTGACCTGCTGCCCACTGTGACATGGCCCCCATAGTGACATGGCCATCACTGACCTGCTGCACACTGTGACATGGCCCCACAGTGACGTGGCCACTACTGACCTGCTGCCCACTGTGACATGGCCCCCATAGTGACATGGCCACCACTGACCTGCTGCCCACTGTGAAATGGCCCCAACACTGACATGGCCACTACTGACCCGCTGACCACTGTGACATAGCCCCACAGTGACTTGGGCACCACTGACCTGCTGCCCACTGTGACATGGCCCCCATAGTGACATGGCCACCACTGACCTGCTGCCCACTGCGACATGGCCGCCATAGTGACATGGCCACCACTGACCTGCTGCCCACTGTGACATGGCCCCCATAGTGACATGGCCACCACTGACCTGCTGCCCACTGTGACATAGCCCCCACAGTGACATGGTAACCAGTGGCCTGTTGCTCACTGTGACAATGCCACCACTGACCTGCTGCACACTGTGACATGACCTCACAGTGACATGGCCACCACTGACCTGCTGCCCAATGTGACATATCCCCCACAGAGACATGGCAACCAGTGGCCTGTTTCTCACTGTGACATGGCCATCACTGACCTGCTGCACACTGTGACATGGACCCACAGTGACGTGGCCACTACTGACCTGCTGCCCACTGTGACGTGGCCCCCATAGTGACATGGCCACCACTGACCTGCTGCCCACTGTGACATAGGCCCCACAGTGACATGGCAACCAGTGGCCTGTTGCTAACTGTGACATGGCCACCACTGACCTGCTGCCCAGTGTGACATAGCCCCCATAGTGACATGGCCATCACTGACCTGCTGCCCACTGTGACACGGCCCCCATAGTGACATGGCCACCACTGACCTGCTGCCCACTGTGACATAGGCCCCACAGTGACATGGCAACCAGTGGCCTGTTTCTCACTGTGACATGGCCATCACTGACGTGCTGCACACTGTGACATGGACCCACAGTGACGTGGCCACTACTGACCTGCTGCCCACTGTGACATGGCCCCCATAGTGACATGGCCACCACTGACATGTTGCCCACTGTGACATGGCCCCCACAGTGACATGGCCGCCACTGACCTGCTGCCCACTGTGACATAGGCCCCACAGTGACATGGCAACCAGTGGCCTGTTGCTCACTGTGACAATGCCACCACTAACCTGCTGCACACTGTGACATGACCTCACAGTGACATGGCCACCACTGACCTGCTGCCCAATGTGACATAGCCCCCATAGTGACATGGCCACCATTGACCTGCTGCCCACTGTGACATGGCCCCCATAGTGACATGGCCAGCACTGACCTGCTGCACACTGTGACATAGCCCCCACAGTGACATGGCAACCAGTGGCCTGTTGCTCACTGTGACATGGCCATCACTGACCTGCTGCCCACTGTGACATGGCCCCCATAGTGACATGGCCACCACTGACCTGCTGCCCAATGTGACATAGCCCCCACAGTGACATGGCAACCAGTGGCCTGTTGCTCACTGTGACATGGCCATCACTGACCTGCTGCACACTGTGACATGGCCCCACAGTGACGTGGCCACTACTGACCTGCTGCCCACTGTGACATGGTCGCCATAGTGACATGGCCACCACCGACCTGCTGCCCACTGTGACATGGCCCCCATAGTGACATGGCCATCACTGACCTGCTGCACACTGTGACATGGCCCCACAGTGACGTGGCCACTACTGACCCGCTGACCACTGTGACATGGCCCCCATAGTGACATGGCCACCACTGACCTGCTGCCCACTGTGACATAGCCCCCACAGTGACATGGCAACCAGTGGCCTGTTGCTCACAGTGACATGGCCACCACTGACCTGCTGCCCAATGTGACATGGCCCCCATAGTGACATGGCCAGCACTGACCTGCTGCCCACTGTGACATGGCCCCCATAGTGACATGGCCACCACTGACCTGCTGCCCACTGTGACATAGCCCCCATAGTGACATGGCCACCATTGACCTGCTGCCCACTGTGACATTGCCCCCACAGTGACATGGCAACCAGTGGCCTGTTGCTCACTGTGACATGGCCATCACTGACCTGCTGCCCACTGTGACATGGCCCCCATAGTGACATGGCAACCAATGACCTGCTGCCCACTGTGACACGGCCCCCATAGTGACATGGCCACCACTGACCTGCTGCCCACTGTGACATAGGCCCCACAGTGACATGGCAACCAGTGGCCTGTTGCTCACTGTGACATGGCCATCCCTGACCTGCTGCACACTGTGACATGGCCCCACAGTGACGTGGCCACTACTGACCTGCTGCCCACTGTGACATGGCCCCCATAGTGACATGGCCACCACTGACCTGCTGCACACTGTGACATGTCCCATACAGTAACATCATCACTACTGACATGCTGCCCACTGTCACATGGCCCCACAGTGACGTGGCCACCACTGACCTGCTGCCCACTGTGACTGGCCACCACAGGAACATGGCCACCAGTGGACTGTTGCTCATTGTGACATGGCCACAACTGATCTGCTGCCCACTGTGACATGACCTCACAGTGACATGGCCACCACTGACCCGCTGACACCTGTGACATGGCCCCTACAGTGACATGGCCACCACTGACCCGCTGACCACTGTGACATGGCCCCCACAGTGACATGGCCACCACTGACCTGCTGCCCACTGTGACATGGACCCCATAGTGACATGGCCACCAGTGACCTGCTGCCCAATGTGACATAGCCTCCATAGTGACATGGCCACCACTGACCTGCTGCCCACTGTGACATGGCCCCCATAGTGACATGGCCACCACTGACCTGCTGCCCACTGTGACATGGCCCCCATAGTGACATTGACACAACTGTCCTGCTGCACACTGTGACATGACCTCACAGTGACATGGCCACCACTGACCTGCTGCGCAATGTGACATAGCCCCCATAGTGACATGGCCACCACTGACCTGCTGCCCACTGTGACATAGCCCCCACAGTGACGTGGCAACCAGTGGCCTGTTGCTCACTGTGACATGGCCATCACTGACCTGCTGCACACTGTGACATGGCCCCCATAGTGACATGGCCACCACTGACCTGCTGCACACTGTGACATGGCCCCCATAGTGACATGGCCACAACTGACCTGCTGTCCACTGATACTTCGCCCCCACAGTGACATGGCAACCAGTGGCCTGCTACTCACTGTGACATGGCCATCACTGACCTGCTGCACACTGTGATATGGCCCCACAGTTCCGTGGCCACTACTGACCTGCTGCCCACTGTGACATGGCCCCCATAGTGACATGGCCACCACTGACCTGCTGCTCAATGTGACATAGCCTCCATAGTGACATGGCCACCACTGACCTGCTGCCCACTGTGACATGGCCCCCATAGTGACATGGCCACCACTGACCTGCTGCCCACTGTGACATGGCCCCCATAGTGACATGGCCAGCACTGACCTGCTGCCCACTGTGATATAGCCCCCACAGTGACATGGCAACCAGTGGCCTGTTGCTCACTGTGACATGGCCATCACTGACCTGCTGCCCACTGTGACATGGCCCCCATAGTGACATTGGCACCACTGACCTGCTGCACACTGTGACATAGCCCCCATAGTGACATGGCCACCATTGACCTGCTGCCCACTGTGACATGGCCCCCATAGTGACATGGCCACCACTGACCTGCTGCCCACTGTGACATGGCCCCCATAGTGACATGGCCAGCACTGACCTGCTGCCCACTGTGACATAGCCCCCACAGTGACATGGCAACCAGTGGCCTGTTGCTCACTGTGACATGGCCATCACTGACCTGCTGCACACTGTGACATGGCCCCACAGTGCCGTGGCCACTACTGACCTGCTGCCCACTGTGACATAGCCCCCACAGTGACATGGCAACCAGTGGCATGTTGCTCACTGTGACATAGCCACCACTGACCTGCTCCCCACTGTGACATGTCCCAAACAGTAACATGATCACCACTGACCTACTGCCCACTGTGACATAGCCCCCACAGTGACATGGCAACCAGTGGCCTATTGCTCACTGTGACATGGCCACCACTGACCTGCTGTACACTGTGACATGACCTCACAGTGACATGGACACCACTGACCTGCTGCCCAATGTGACATAACCCCATAGTGACATGGCCACCATTGACCTGATGCCCACTATGACATGGCCCCCATAGTGACATGGCCACCATTGACCTGCTGCCCACTGTGACATGGCCCCCATAGTGACATGGCCACCACTGACCTGCTCCGCACTGTGACATAGCCCCTCAGTGACTTGGGCACCACTGACCTGCTGCCCACTGTGACATGGCCCCAACAGTGACATGGCAACCAGTGGCCTGTTGCTCACTGTGACATGACCTCACAGTGACATGGCCACCACTGACCTGCTGCCCACTGTGAGATGGCCCCCATAGTGACGTGGCCACCACTGACCTGCTGCCCACTGTGACATAGCCCCCTCAGTGACATGGCAACCAGTGGCCTGTTGCTCACTGTGACATGGCCACCACTGACCTGCTGCACACTGTGACATGGCCCCCATAGTGACATGGCCACCACTGACCTGCTGCCCACTCTGACATGGCCCCAACAGTGACATGGCCACCACTGACCCGCTGACCACTGTGACATAGCCCCACAGTGACTTGGGCACCACTGACCTGCTGCCCACTGTGACATGGCCCCCATAGTGACATGGCCACCACTGACCTGCTGCCCACTGTGACATAGCCCCCACAGTGACATGGCAACCAGTGGCCTGTTGCTCACTGTGACATGGCCACCACTAACCTGCTGCACACTGTGACATGGCCCCCATAGTGTGCACACTGTGACATGGTCCCCATAGTGACATGGCCACCACTGACCTGCTGCCCACTGTGACATAGCCCCCATATTGACATGGCAACCAGTGGCCTGTTGCTCACTGTGACAATGCCACCACTGTCCTGCTGCACACTGTGACATGACCTCACCGTGACATGGCCACAACTGACATGCTGCCCACTGTGACATGGCCCCACAGTGACATGCCACCACTGACCTGCTGCCCACTGTGACATGGCCCAACAGTGACGTGGCCACCACTGACATGCTGCTCACTGTGACATGGCCCCAAGTAACATGGCCACCACTGACCCACTGCCCACTGTGACATAGCCCCCATAGTGACATGGCCACCTCTGGCCTGCTACCCACTGTGACATAGCCCTCATAGTGAAATCGCCACCTATGACCTGCTGCCCACTGTGACATGGCCCTCATAGTGACATGGCCAGCACTGACCTGCTTCCCACTGTGACATGGCCCCCATAGTGACATGGCCACCACTGACCTGCTGCCCACTGTGACATGGCCCCCATAGTGACATGGCCAGCACTGACCTGCTGCCCACTGTGACATAGCCCCCACAGTGACATGGCAACCACTGGCCTGTTGCTCACTGTGACATGGCCATCACTGACCTGCTGCACACTGTGACATGGCCCCATAGTGACATGGCCACCACTGACCTGCTGCCCACTGTGACATGGCCCCCATAGTGACATGGCCATCACTGACCTGCTGCCCACTGTGACATGGCCCCCATAGTGACATGGCCACCACTGACCTGCTGCCCACTGTGACATAGCCCCACAGTGACTTGGGCACCACTGACCTGCTGCCCACTGTGACACGGCCCCCATAGTGACATGGCCACCACTGACCTGCTGCCCACTGTAACATAGGCCCCACAGTGACATGGCAACCAGTGGCCTGTTGCTCACTGTGACATGGCCATCACTGACCTGCTGCACACTGTGACATGGCCCCACAGTGACGTGGCCACTACTGACCTGCTGCCCACTGTGACATGGTCCCCATAGTGACATGGCCGCCACTGACCTGCTGCCCACTGTGACATAGCCCCCATATTGACATGGCAACCAGTGGCCTGTTGCTCACAGTGACAATGCCACCACTAACCTGCTGCACACTGTGACATGACCTCACAGTGACATGGCCACCATTGACCTGCTGCCCACTGTGACATGGCCCCATAGTGACATGGCCAGCACTGACCTGCTGCACACTGTGACATAGCCCCCACAGTGACATGGCAACCACTGGCCTGTTGCTCACTGTGACATGGCCACCACTGACCTGCTGCACACTGTGACATGACCTCACAGTGACATGGCCACCACTGACCTGCTGCCCAATGTGACATAGCCCCCATAGTGACATGGCCATCACTGACCTGCTGCACACTGTGACATGGCCCCACAGTGACGTGGCCACTACTGACCCGCTGACCACTGTGACATGGCCACCACTGACCTGCTGCAAACTGTGACATGACCTCACAGTGACATGGCCGCCACTGACCTGCTGCCCAATGTGACATAGCCCCCATAGTGACATGGCCACCATTGACCTGCTGCCCACTGTGACATGGCCCCCATAGTGACATGGCCAGCACTGACCTGCTGCACACTGTGACATGGCCCCACAGTGACGTGGCCACTACTGACCTGCTGCCCACTGTGACATGGCCCCCATAGTGACATGGCAACCAATGACCTGCTGCCCACTGTGACATGGCCCCAACAGTGACATGGCCACTACTGACCCGCTGACCACTGTGACATAGCCCCACAGTGACTTGGGCACCACTGACCTGCTGCCCACTGTGACATGGCCCCCATAATGACATGGCCACCACTGACCTGCTGCCCACTGTGACATGGCCGCCATAGTGACATGGCCACCACTGACCTGCTGCCCACTGTGACATGGCCCCCATAGTGACATGGCCACCACTGACCTGCTGCCCGCTGTGACTTAGCCCACACAGTGACATGGTAACCAGTGGCCTGTTGCTCACTGTGACAATGCCACCACTGACCTGCTGCACACTGTGACATGGCCCCCATAGTGACATGGCCACCACTGACCTGCTGCCCACTGTGACATAGCCCCATAGTGACATGGCCACCACTGACCTGCTGCCCACTGTGACATAGCCCCCACAGTGACATGGCAACCAGTGGCCTGTTGCTAACTGTGACATGGCCACCACTGACCTGCTGCACACTGTGACATGAACTCACAGTGACATGGCCACCACTGACCTGCTGCCCAATGTGACATAGCCCCCATAGTGACATGGCCATCACTGACCTGCTGCCCACTGTGACATGGCCCCCATAGTGACATGGCCACCACTGACCTGCTGCCCACTGTGACATAGTCCCACAGTGACTTGGGCACCACTGACCTGCTGCCCACTGTGACACGGCCCCCATAGTGACATGGCCATCACTGACCTGCTGCACACTGTGACATGGCCCCACAGTGACGTGGCCACTACTGACCTGCTGCCCACTGTGACATGGCCCCCATAGTGACATGGCCACCACTGACATGTTGCCCACTGTGACATGGCCCCCACAGTGACATGGCCGCCACTGACCTGCTGCCCACTGTGACATAGCCCCCATATTGACATGGCAACCAGTGGCCTGTTGCTCACTGTGACAATGCCACCACTGACCTGCTGCACACTGTGACATGACCTCACAGTGACATGGCCACCACTGACCTGCTGCCCAATGTGACATAGCCCCCATAGTGACATGGCCACCATTGACCTGCTGCCCACTGTGACATGGCCCCCATAGTGACATGGCCATCACTGACCTGCTGCACACTGTGACATGGCCCCACAGTGACGTGGCCACTACTGACCTGCTGCCCACTGTGACATGGCCCCCATAGTGACATGGCCACCACTGACCTGCTGCCCACTGTGAAATGGCCCCAACAGTGACATGGCCACTACTGACCCGCTGACCACTGTGACATAGCCCCACAGTGACTTGGGCACCACTGACCTGCTGCCCACTGTGACATGGCCCCCATAGTGACATGGCCACCACTGACCTGCTGCCCACTGCGACATGGCCGCCATAGTGACATGGCCACCACTGACCTGCTGCCCACTGTGACATGGCCCCCATAGTGACATGGCCACCACTGACCTGCTGCCCACTGTGACATAGCCCCCACAGTGACATGGTAACCAGTGGCCTGTTGCTCACTGTGACAATGCCACCACTGACCTGCTGCACACTGTGACATGACCTCACAGTGACATGGCCACCACTGACCTGCTGCCCAATGTGACATATCCCCCACAGAGACATGGCAACCAGTGGCCTGTTTCTCACTGTGACATGGCCATCACTGACCTGCTGCACACTGTGACATGGACCCACAGTGACGTGGCCACTACTGACCTGCTGCCCACTGTGACGTGGCCCCCATAGTGACATGGCCACCACTGACCTGCTGCCCACTGTGACATAGGCCCCACAGTGACATGGCAACCAGTGGCCTGTTGCTAACTGTGACATGGCCACCACTGACCTGCTGCCCAGTGTGACATAGCCCCCATAGTGACATGGCCATCACTGACCTGCTGCCCACTGTGACACGGCCCCCATAGTGACATGGCCACCACTGACCTGCTGCCCACTGTGACATAGGCCCCACAGTGACATGGCAACCAGTGGCCTGCTACTCACTGTGACATGGCCATCACTGACCTGCTGCACACTGTGATATGGCCCCACAGTTCCGTGGCCACTACTGACCTGCTGCCCACTGTGACATGGCCCCCATAGTGACATGGCCACCACTGACCTGCTGCTCAATGTGACATAGCCTCCATAGTGACATGGCCACCACTGACCTGCTGCCCACTGTGACATGGCCCCCATAGTGACATGGCCACCACTGACCTGCTGCCCACTGTGACATGGCCCCCATAGTGACATTGGCACCACTGACCTGCTGCACACTGTGACATAGCCCCCATAGTGACATGGCCACCATTGACCTGCTGCCCACTGTGACATGGCCCCCATAGTGACATGGCCACCACTGACCTGCTGCCCACTGTGACATGGCCCCCATAGTGACATGGCCAGCACTGACCTGCTGCCCACTGTGACATAGCCCCCACAGTGACATGGCAACCAGTGGCCTGTTGCTCACTGTGACATGGCCATCACTGACCTGCTGCACACTGTGACATGGCCCCACAGTGCCGTGGCCACTACTGACCTGCTGCCCACTGTGACATAGCCCCCACAGTGACATGGCAACCAGTGGCATGTTGCTCACTGTGACATAGCCACCACTGACCTGCTCCCCACTGTGACATGTCGCAAACAGTAACATGATCACCACTGACCTACTGCCCACTGTGACATAGCCCCCACAGTGACATGGCAACCAGTGGCCTGTTGCTCACTGTGACATGGCCATCACTGACCTGCTGCACACTGTGACATGGCCCCACAGTGACGTGGCCACTACTGACCTGCTGCCCACTGTGACATGGTCCCCATAGTGACATGGCCGCCACTGACCTGCTGCCCACTGTGACATAGCCCCCATATTGACATGGCAACCAGTGGCCTGTTGCTCACAGTGACAATGCCACCACTAACCTGCTGCACACTGTGACATGACCTCACAGTGACATGGCCACCACTGACCTGCTGCCCAATGTGACATAGCCCCCATAGTGACATGGCCACCATTGACCTGCTGCCCACTGTGACATGGCCCCATAGTGACATGGCCAGCACTGACCTGCTGCACACTGTGACATAGCCCCCACAGTGACATGGCAACCACTGGCCTGTTGCTCACTGTGACATGGCCACCACTGACCTGCTGCACACTGTGACATGACCTCACAGTGACATGGCCACCACTGACCTGCTGCCCAATGTGACATAGCCCCCATAGTGACATGGCCATCACTGACCTGCTGCACACTGTGACATGGCCCCACAGTGACGTGGCCACTACTGACCCGCTGACCACTGTGACATGGCCACCACTGACCTGCTGCAAACTGTGACATGACCTCACAGTGACATGGCCGCCACTGACCTGCTGCCCAATGTGACATAGCCCCCATAGTGACATGGCCACCATTGACCTGCTGCCCACTGTGACATGGCCCCCATAGTGACATGGCCAGCACTGACCTGCTGCACACTGTGACATGGCCCCACAGTGACGTGGCCACTACTGACCTGCTGCCCACTGTGACATGGCCCCCATAGTGACATGGCAACCAATGACCTGCTGCCCACTGTGACATGGCCCCAACAGTGACATGGCCACTACTGACCCGCTGACCACTGTGACATAGCCCCACAGTGACTTGGGCACCACTGACCTGCTGCCCACTGTGACATGGCCCCCATAATGACATGGCCACCACTGACCTGCTGCCCACTGTGACATGGCCGCCATAGTGACATGGCCACCACTGACCTGCTGCCCACTGTGACATGGCCCCCATAGTGACATGGCCACCACTGACCTGCTGCCCAATGTGACATAGCCCCCACAGTGACATGGTAACCAGTGGCCTGTTGCTCACTGTGACAATGCCACCACTGACCTGCTGCACACTGTGACATGGCCCCCATAGTGACATGGCCACCACTGACCTGCTGCCCACTGTGACATAGCCCCATAGTGACATGGCCACCACTGACCTGCTGCCCACTGTGACATAGCCCCCACAGTGACATGGCAACCAGTGGCCTGTTGCTAACTGTGACATGGCCACCACTGACCTGCTGCACACTGTGACATGAACTCACAGTGACATGGCCACCACTGACCTGCTGCCCAATGTGACATAGCCCCCATAGTGACATGGCCATCACTGACCTGCTGCCCACTGTGACATGGCCCCCATAGTGACATGGCCACCACTGACCTGCTGCCCACTGTGACATAGTCCCACAGTGACTTGGGCACCACTGACCTGCTGCCCACTGTGACACGGCCCCCATAGTGACATGGCCATCACTGACCTGCTGCACACTGTGACATGGCCCCACAGTGACGTGGCCACTACTGACCTGCTGCCCACTGTGACATGGCCCCCATAGTGACATGGCCACCACTGACATGTTGCCCACTGTGACATGGCCCCCACAGTGACATGGCCGCCACTGACCTGCTGCCCACTGTGACATAGCCCCCATATTGACATGGCAACCAGTGGCCTGTTGCTCACTGTGACAATGCCACCACTGACCTGCTGCACACTGTGACATGACCTCACAGTGACATGGCCACAACTGACCTGCTGCCCAATGTGACATAGCCCCCATAGTGACATGGCCACCATTGACCTGCTGCCCACTGTGACATGGCCCCCATAGTGACATGGCCATCACTGACCTGCTGCACACTGTGACATGGCCCCACAGTGACGTGGCCACTACTGACCTGCTGCCCACTGTGACATGGCCCCCATAGTGACATGGCCACCACTGACCTGCTGCCCACTGTGAAATGGCCCCAACAGTGACATGGCCACTACTGACCCGCTGACCACTGTGACATAGCCCCACAGTGACTTGGGCACCACTGACCTGCTGCCCACTGTGACATGGCCCCCATAGTGACATGGCCACCACTGACCTGCTGCCCACTGCGACATGGCCGCCATAGTGACATGGCCACCACTGACCTGCTGCCCACTGTGACATGGCCCCCATAGTGACATGGCCACCACTGACCTGCTGCCCACTGTGACATAGCCCCCACAGTGACATGGTAACCAGTGGCCTGTTGCTCACTGTGACAATGCCACCACTGACCTGCTGCACACTGTGACATGACCTCACAGTGACATGGCCACCACTGACCTGCTGCCCAATGTGACATATCCCCCACAGAGACATGGCAACCAGTGGCCTGTTTCTCACTGTGACATGGCCATCACTGACCTGCTGCACACTGTGACATGGACCCACAGTGACGTGGCCACTACTGACCTGCTGCCCACTGTGACGTGGCCCCCATAGTGACATGGCCACCACTGACCTGCTGCCCACTGTGACATAGGCCCCACAGTGACATGGCAACCAGTGGCCTGTTGCTAACTGTGACATGGCCACCACTGACCTGCTGCCCACTGTGACACGGCCCCCATAGTGACATGGCCACCACTGACCTGCTGCCCACTGTGACATAGGCCCCACAGTGACATGGCAACCAGTGGCCTGTTTCTCACTGTGACATGGCCATCACTGACGTGCTGCACACTGTGACATGGACCCACAGTGACGTGGCCACTACTGACCTGCTGCCCACTGTGACATGGCCCCCATAGTGACATGGCCACCACTGACATGTTGCCCACTGTGACATGGCCCCCACAGTGACATGGCCGCCACTGACCTGCTGCCCACTGTGACATAGGCCCCACAGTGACATGGCAACCAGTGGCCTGTTGCTCACTGTGACAATGCCACCACTAACCTGCTGCACACTGTGACATGACCTCACAGTGACATGGCCACCACTGACCTGCTGCCCAATGTGACATAGCCCCCATAGTGACATGGCCACCATTGACCTGCTGCCCACTGTGACATGGCCCCCATAGTGACATGGCCAGCACTGACCTGCTGCACACTGTGACATAGCGCCCACAGTGACATGGCAACCAGTGGCCTGTTGCTCACTGTGACATGGCCATCACTGACCTGCTGCCCACTGTGACATGGCCCCCATAGTGACATGGCCACCACTGACCTGCTGCCCAATGTGACATAGCCCCCACAGTGACATGGCAACCAGTGGCCTGTTGCTCACTGTGACATGGCCATCACTGACCTGCTGCACACTGTGACATGGCCCCACAGTGACGTGGCCACTACTGACCTGCTGCCCACTGTGACATGGTCGCCATAGTGACATGGCCACCACCGACCTGCTGCCCACTGTGACATGGCCCCCATAGTGACATGGCCATCACTGACCTGCTGCACACTGTGACATGGCCCCACAGTGACGTGGCCACTACTGACCCGCTGACCACTGTGACATGGCCCCCATAGTGACATGGCCACCACTGACCTGCTGCCCACTGTGACATAGCCCCCACAGTGACATGGCAACCAGTGGCCTGTTGCTCACAGTGACATGGCCACCACTGACCTGCTGCCCAATGTGACATGGCCCCCATAGTGACATGGCCAGCACTGACCTGCTGCCCACTGTGACATGGCCCCCATAGTGACATGGCCACCACTGACCTGCTGCCCACTGTGACATAGCCCCCATAGTGACATGGCCACCATTGACCTGCTGCCCACTGTGACATTGCCCCCACAGTGACATGGCAACCAGTGGCCTGTTGCTCACTGTGACATGGCCATCACTGACCTGCTGCCCACTGTGACATGGCCCCCATAGTGACATGGCAACCAATGACCTGCTGCCCACTGTGACACGGCCCCCATAGTGACATGGCCACCACTGACCTGCTGCCCACTGTGACATAGGCCCCACAGTGACATGGCAACCAGTGGCCTGTTGCTCACTGTGACATGGCCATCACTGACCATCTGCACACTGTGACATGGCCCCACAGTGACGTGGCCACTACTGACCTGCTGCCCACTGTGACATGGCCCCCATAGTGACATGGCCACCACTGACCTGCTGCACACTGTGACATGTCCCATACAGTAACATCATCACTACTGACATGCTGCCCACTGTCACATGGCCCCACAGTGACGTGGCCACCACTGACCTGTTGCCCACTGTGACTGGCCACCACAGGAACATGACCACCAGTGGACTGTTGCTCATTGTGACATGGCCACAACTGATCTGCTGCCCACTGTGACATGGCCTCACAGTGACATGGCCACCACTGACCCGCTGACACCTGTGACATGGCCCCTACAGTGACATGGCCACCACTGACCCGCTGACCACTGTGACATGGCCCCCACAGTGACATGGCCACCACTGACCTGCTGCCCACTGTGACATGGACCCCATAGTGACATGGCCACCAGTGACCTGCTGCCCAATGTGACATAGCCTCCATAGTGACATGGCCACCACTGACCTGCTGCCCACTGTGACATGGCCCCCATAGTGACATGGCCACCACTGACCTGCTGCCCACTGTGACATGGCCCCCATAGTGACATTGACACAACTGTCCTGCTGCACACTGTGACATGACCTCACAGTGACATGGCCACCACTGACCTGCTGCGCAATGTGACATAGCCCCCATAGTGACATGGCCACCACTGACCTGCTGCCCACTGTGACATAGCCCCCACAGTGACATGGCAACCAGTGGCCTGTTGCTCACTGTGACATGGCCATCACTGACCTGCTGCACACTGTGACATGGCCCCCATAGTGACATGGCCACCACTGACCTGCTGCCCACTGTGACATGGCCCCAACAGTGACATGGCCACCACTGACCCGCTGACCACTGTGACATAGCCCCACAGTGACTTGGGCACCAGTGACCTGCTGCCCACTGTGACATGCCCCCCATAGTGACATGGCCACCACTGACCTGCTGCACACTGTGACATGACCTCACAGTGACATGGCCACCACAGACCTGCTGCCCACTGTGACATGGCCCCCATAGTGACATGGCCACCACTGACCTGCTGCCCACTGTGACATGGCCCCCATAGTGACATGGCCACTACTGAACTGCTGTCCACTGTGACATGGCCTCCACAGTGACATGGCAACCAGTGGCCTGTTACTCACTGTGACATGGCCATCACTGACCTGCTGCACACTGTGACATGGCCCCACAGTGACGTGGCCACTACTGACCTGCTGCCCACTGTGACATGGCCCCCATAGTGACATGGCCACCACTGACCTGCTGCACACTGTGACATGTCCCATACAGTAACATCATCACTACTGACATGCTGCCCACTGTCACATGGCCCCACAGTGACGTGGCCACCACTGACCTGCTGCCCACTGTGACTGGCCACCACAGGAACATGGCCACCAGTGGACTGTTGCTCATTGTGACATGGCCACAACTGATCTGCTGCCCACTGTGACATGGCCTCACAGTGACATGGCCACCACTGACCCGCTGACACCTGTGACATGGCCCCTACAGTGACATGGCCACCACTGACCCGCTGACCACTGTGACATGGCCCCCACAGTGACATGGCCACCACTGACCTGCTGCCCACTGTGACATGGACCCCATAGTGACATGGCCACCAGTGACCTGCTGCCCAATGTGACATAGCCCCCACAGTGACATGGCAACCAGTGGCCTGTTGCTCACAGTGACATGGCCACCACTGACCTGCTGCCCAATGTGACATGGCCCCCATAGTGACATGGCCAGCACTGACCTGCTGCCCACTGTGACATGGCCCCCATAGTGACATGGCCACCACTGACCTGCTGCCCACTGTGACATAGCCCCCATAGTGACATGGCCACCATTGACCTGCTGCCCACTGTGACATTGCCCCCACAGTGACATGGCAACCAGTGGCCTGTTGCTCACTGTGACATGGCCATCACTGACCTGCTGCCCACTGTGACATGGCCCCCATAGTGACATGGCAACCAATGACCTGCTGCCCACTGTGACACGGCCCCCATAGTGACATGGCCACCACTGACCTGCTGCCCACTGTGACATAGGCCCCACAGTGACATGGCAACCAGTGGCCTGTTGCTCACTGTGACATGGCCATCACTGACCATCTGCACACTGTGACATGGCCCCACAGTGACGTGGCCACTACTGACCTGCTGCCCACTGTGACATGGCCCCCATAGTGACATGGCCACCACTGACCTGCTGCACACTGTGACATGTCCCATACAGTAACATCATCACTACTGACATGCTGCCCACTGTCACATGGCCCCACAGTGACGTGGCCACCACTGACCTGCTGCCCACTGTGACTGGCCACCACAGGAACATGACCACCAGTGGACTGTTGCTCATTGTGACATGGCCACAACTGATCTGCTGCCCACTGTGACATGGCCTCACAGTGACATGGCCACCACTGACCCGCTGACACCTGTGACATGGCCCCTACAGTGACATGGCCACCACTGACCCGCTGACCACTGTGACATGGCCCCCACAGTGACATGGCCACCACTGACCTGCTGCCCACTGTGACATGGACCCCATAGTGACATGGCCACCAGTGACCTGCTGCCCAATGTGACATAGCCTCCATAGTGACATGGCCACCACTGACCTGCTGCCCACTGTGACATGGCCCCCATAGTGACATGGCCACCACTGACCTGCTGCCCACTGTGACATGGCCCCCATAGTGACATTGACACAACTGTCCTGCTGCACACTGTGACATGACCTCACAGTGACATGGCCACCACTGACCTGCTGCGCAATGTGACATAGCCCCCATAGTGACATGGCCACCACTGACCTGCTGCCCACTGTGACATAGCCCCCACAGTGACATGGCAACCAGTGGCCTGTTGCTCACTGTGACATGGCCATCACTGACCTGCTGCACACTGTGACATGGCCCCCATAGTGACATGGCCACCACTGACCTGCTGCCCACTGTGACATGGCCCCAACAGTGACATGGCCACCACTGACCCGCTGACCACTGTGACATAGCCCCACAGTGACTTGGGCACCAGTGACCTGCTGCCCACTGTGACATGCCCCCCATAGTGACATGGCCACCACTGACCTGCTGCACACTGTGACATGACCTCACAGTGACATGGCCACCACAGACCTGCTGCCCACTGTGACATGGCCCCCATAGTGACATGGCCACCACTGACCTGCTGCCCACTGTGACATGGCCCCCATAGTGACATGGCCACTACTGAACTGCTGTCCACTGTGACATGGCCTCCACAGTGACATGGCAACCAGTGGCCTGTTACTCACTGTGACATGGCCATCACTGACCTGCTGCACACTGTGACATGGCCCCACAGTGACGTGGCCACTACTGACCTGCTGCCCACTGTGACATGGCCCCCATAGTGACATGGCCACCACTGACCTGCTGCACACTGTGACATGTCCCATACAGTAACATCATCACTACTGACATGCTGCCCACTGTCACATGGCCCCACAGTGACGTGGCCACCACTGACCTGCTGCCCACTGTGACTGGCCACCACAGGAACATGGCCACCAGTGGACTGTTGCTCATTGTGACATGGCCACAACTGATCTGCTGCCCACTGTGACATGGCCTCACAGTGACATGGCCACCACTGACCCGCTGACACCTGTGACATGGCCCCTACAGTGACATGGCCACCACTGACCCGCTGACCACTGTGACATGGCCCCCACAGTGACATGGCCACCACTGACCTGCTGCCCACTGTGACATGGACCCCATAGTGACATGGCCACCAGTGACCTGCTGCCCAATGTGACATAGCCTCCATAGTGACATGGCCACCACTGACCTGCTGCCCACTGTGACATGGCCCCCATAGTGACGTGGCCACTACTGACCTGCTGCCCACTGTGACATGGCCCCCATAGTGACATGGCCACCACTGACATGTTGCCCACTGTGACATGGCCCCCACAGTGACATGGCCGCCACTGACCTGCTGCCCACTGTGACATAGGCCCCACAGTGACATGGCAACCAGTGGCCTGTTGCTCACTGTGACAATGCCACCACTAACCTGCTGCACACTGTGACATGACCTCACAGTGACATGGCCACCACTGACCTGCTGCCCAATGTGACATAGCCCCCATAGTGACATGGCCACCATTGACCTGCTGCCCACTGTGACATGGCCCCCATAGTGACATGGCCAGCACTGACCTGCTGCACACTGTGACATAGCGCCCACAGTGACATGGCAACCAGTGGCCTGTTGCTCACTGTGACATGGCCATCACTGACCTGCTGCCCACTGTGACATGGCCCCCATAGTGACATGGCCACCACTGACCTGCTGCCCAATGTGACATAGCCCCCACAGTGACATGGCAACCAGTGGCCTGTTGCTCACTGTGACATGGCCATCACTGACCTGCTGCACACTGTGACATGGCCCCACAGTGACGTGGCCACTACTGACCTGCTGCCCACTGTGACATGGTCGCCATAGTGACATGGCCACCACCGACCTGCTGCCCACTGTGACATGGCCCCCATAGTGACATGGCCATCACTGACCTGCTGCACACTGTGACATGGCCCCACAGTGACGTGGCCACTACTGACCCGCTGACCACTGTGACATGGCCCCCATAGTGACATGGCCAGCACTGACCTGCTACCCACTGTGACATGGCCCCCATAGTGACATGGCCACCACTGACCTGCTGCCCACTGTGACATAGCCCCCATAGTGACATGGCCACCATTGACCTGCTGCCCACTGTGACATTGCCCCCACAGTGACATGGCAACCAGTGGCCTGTTGCTCACTGTGACATGGCCATCACTGACCTGCTGCCCACTGTGACATGGCCCCCATAGTGACATGGCAACCAATGACCTGCTGCCCACTGTGACACGGCCCCCATAGTGACATGGCCACCACTGACCTGCTGCCCACTGTGACATAGGCCCCACAGTGACATGGCAACCAGTGGCCTGTTGCTCACTGTGACATGGCCATCACTGACCATCTGCACACTGTGACATGGCCCCACAGTGACGTGGCCACTACTGACCTGCTGCCCACTGTGACATGGCCCCCATAGTGACATGGCCACCACTGACCTGCTGCACACTGTGACATGTCCCATACAGTAACATCATCACTACTGACATGCTGCCCACTGTCACATGGCCCCACAGTGACGTGGCCACCACTGACCTGCTGCCCACTGTGACTGGCCACCACAGGAACATGACCACCAGTGGACTGTTGCTCATTGTGACATGGCCACAACTGATCTGCTGCCCACTGTGACATGGCCTCACAGTGACATGGCCACCACTGACCCGCTGACACCTGTGACATGGCCCCTACAGTGACATGGCCACCACTGACCCGCTGACCACTGTGACATGGCCCCCACAGTGACATGGCCACCACTGACCTGCTGCCCACTGTGACATGGACCCCATAGTGACATGGCCACCAGTGACCTGCTGCCCAATGTGACATAGCCTCCATAGTGACATGGCCACCACTGACCTGCTGCCCACTGTGACATGGCCCCCATAGTGACATGGCCACCACTGACCTGCTGCCCACTGTGACATGGCCCCCATAGTGACATTGACACAACTGTCCTGCTGCACACTGTGACATGACCTCACAGTGACATGGCCACCACTGACCTGCTGCGCAATGTGACATAGCCCCCATAGTGACATGGCCACCACTGACCTGCTGCCCACTGTGACATAGCCCCCACAGTGACATGGCAACCAGTGGCCTGTTGCTCACTGTGACATGGCCATCACTGACCTGCTGCACACTGTGACATGGCCCCCATAGTGACATGGCCACCACTGACCTGCTGCCCACTGTGACATGGCCCCAACAGTGACATGGCCACCACTGACCCGCTGACCACTGTGACATAGCCCCACAGTGACTTGGGCACCAGTGACCTGCTGCCCACTGTGACATGCCCCCCATAGTGACATGGCCACCACTGACCTGCTGCACACTGTGACATGACCTCACAGTGACATGGCCACCACAGACCTGCTGCCCACTGTGACATGGCCCCCATAGTGACATGGCCACCACTGACCTGCTGCCCACTGTGACATGGCCCCCATAGTGACATGGCCACTACTGAACTGCTGTCCACTGTGACATGGCCTCCACAGTGACATGGCAACCAGTGGCCTGTTACTCACTGTGACATGGCCATCACTGACCTGCTGCACACTGTGACATGGCCCCACAGTGACGTGGCCACTACTGACCTGCTGCCCACTGTGACATGGCCCCCATAGTGACATGGCCACCACTGACCTGCTGCACACTGTGACATGTCCCATACAGTAACATCATCACTACTGACATGCTGCCCACTGTCACATGGCCCCACAGTGACGTGGCCACCACTGACCTGCTGCCCACTGTGACTGGCCACCACAGGAACATGGCCACCAGTGGACTGTTGCTCATTGTGACATGGCCACAACTGATCTGCTGCCCACTGTGACATGGCCTCACAGTGACATGGCCACCACTGACCCGCTGACACCTGTGACATGGCCCCTACAGTGACATGGCCACCACTGACCCGCTGACCACTGTGACATGGCCCCCACAGTGACATGGCCACCACTGACCTGCTGCCCACTGTGACATGGACCCCATAGTGACATGGCCACCAGTGACCTGCTGCCCAATGTGACATAGCCTCCATAGTGACATGGCCACCACTGACCTGCTGCCCACTGTGACATGGCCCCCATAGTGACATGGCCACCACTGACCTGCTGCCCACTGTGACATGGCCCCCATAGTGACATTGACACAACTGTCCTGCTGCACACTGTGACATGACCTCACAGTGACATGGCCACCACTGACCTGCTGCGCAATGTGACATAGCCCCCATAGTGACATGGCCACCACTGACCTGCTGCCCACTGTGACATAGCCCCCACAGTGACATGGCAACCAGTGGCCTGTTGCTCACTGTGACATGGCCATCACTGACCTGCTGCACACTGTGACATGTCCCCAACAGTGACATGGCCACCACTGACCCGCTGACCACTGTGACATAGCCCCACAGTGACTTGGGCACCAGTGACCTGCTGCCCACTGTGACATGCCCCCCATAGTGACATGGCCACCACTGACCTGCTGCACACTGTGACATGACCTCACAGTGACATGGCCACCACAGACCTGCTGCCCACTGTGACATGGCCCCCATAGTGACATGGCCACCACTGACCTGCTGCCCACTGTGACATAGCCCCCACAGTGAAATGGCAACCTGTGGCCTGTTGCTCACTGTGACATGGCCATCACTGACCTGCTGCACACTGTGACATGGCCCCCATAGTGACATGGCCACTACTGAACTGCTGTCCACTGTGACATGGCCTCCACAGTGACATGGCAACCAGTGGCCTGTTACTCACTGTGACATGGCCATCACTGACCTGCTGCACACTGTGACATGGCCCCCATAGTGACATGGCCACCCCTGACCTGCTGCACACTGTGACATGGCCCCCATAGTGACATGGCCACAACTGACCTGCTGTCCACTGTGACTTCGCCCCCACAGTGACATGGCAACCAGTGGCCTGCTACTCACTGTGACATGGCCATCACTGACCTGCTGCACACTGTGATATGGCCCCACAGTTACGTGGCCACTACTGACCTGCTGCCCACTGTGACATGGCCCCCATAGTGACATGGCCACCACTGACCTGCTCCGCACTGTGACATAGCCCCTCAGTGACTTGGGCACCACTGATCTGCTGCCCACTGTGACATGGCCCCAACAGTGACATGGCAACCAGTGGCCTGTTGCTCACTGTGACATGACCTCACAGTGACATGGCCACCACTGACCTGCTGCCCACTGTGAGATGGCCCCCATAGTGACGTGGCCACCACTGACCTGCTGCCCACTGTGACATAGCCCCCTCAGTGACATGGCAACCAGTGGCCTGTTGCTCACTGTGACATGGCCACCACTGACCTGCTGCACACTGTGACATGGCCCCCATAGTGACATGGCCACCACTGACCTGCTGCCCACTCTGACATGGCCCCAACAGTGACATGGCCACCACTGACCCGCTGACCACTGTGACATAGCCCCACAGTGACTTGGGCACCACTGACCTGCTGCCCACTGTGACATGGCCCCCATAGTGACATGGCCACCACTGACCTGCTGCCCACTGTGACATAGCCCCCACAGTGACATGGCAACCAGTGGCCTGTTGCTCACTGTGACATGGCCACCACTAACCTGCTGCACACTGTGACATGGCCCCCATAGTGTGCACACTGTGACATGGTCCCCATAGTGACATGGCCACCACTGACCTGCTGCCCACTGTGACATAGCCCCCATATTGACATGGCAACCAGTGGCCTGTTGCTCACTGTGACAATGCCACCACTGTCCTGCTGCACACTGTGACATGACCTCACAGTGACATGGCCACCACTGACCTGCTGCCCAATGTGACATAGCCCCCATAGTGACATGGCCACCATTGACCTGCTGCCCACTGTGACATGGCCCCCATAGTGACATGGCCAGCACTGACCTGCTGCACACTGTGACATAGCCCCCACAGTGACATGGCAACCAGTGGCCTGTTGCTCACTGTGACATGGCCATCACTGACCTGCTGCCCACTGTGACATGGCCCCCATAGTGACATGGCCACCACTGACCTGCTGCCCACTGTGACATAGCCCCCACAGTGAAATGGCAACCTGTGGCCTGTTGCTCACTGTGACATGGCCATCACTGACCTGCTGCACACTGTGAAATGGCCCCCATAGTGACATGGCCACTACTGAACTGCTGTCCACTGTGACATGGCCCCCACAGTGACATGGCAACCAGTGGCCTGTTACTCACTGTGACATGGCCATCACTGACCTGCTGCCCACTGTGACATGGCCCCCATAGTGACATGGCCACAACTGACCTGCTGCCCACTGTGACTTCGCCCCCACAGTGACATGGCAACCAGTGGCCTGTTACTCACTGTGACATGGCCATCACTGACCTGCTGCACACTGTGACACAGCCCCGCAGTGCCGTGGCCACTACTGACCTGCTGCTCACTGTGACATGGCCCCCATAGTGACATGGCCACCACTGACCTGCTGCCCACTGTGACATAGCCCCCACAGTGACATGGCAACCAGTGGCCTGTTACTCACTGTGACATGGCCATCACTGACCTGCTGCACACTGTGATATGGCCCCACAGTGCCGTGGCCACTACTGACCTGCTGCCCACTGTGACATAGCCCCCACAGTGACATGGCCACCACTGACCTGCTACCCACTGTGATATAGCCCCCATAGTGACATGGCCACCACTGACCTGCTGCCCAATGTGATATAGCCCCCATAGTGACATGGCCACCACTGACCTGCTGCCCACTGTGACATGGCCCCCATAGTGACATGGCCACCACTGACCTGCTGACCAGTGTGATATTGCCCCCACAGTGACATGGCAACCAGTGGCCTGTTGCTCACTGTGACATGGCCATCACTGACCTGCTGCACTCTGTGACATGGCCCCACAGTGACGTGGCCACCACTGACCTGCTGTTCACTGTGACATGGCCCCCATAGTGACATGGCCACCACTGACCTGCTGCCCACTGTGACATAGACCCCACAGTGACATGGCAACCAGTGGCCTGTTTCTCACTGTGACATGGCCACCACTGACTTGCTGCACACTGAGACATGACCTCACAGTGACATGGCCACCACTGACCTGCTGCCCAATGTGATATAGCCCCCAAAGTGACATGGCAAACAATGGCCTGTTGCTCCCTGTGACATGGCCATCACTGACCTGCTGCCCACTGTGACATGGCCCCCACAGTGACATGGCAACCAGTGGCCTCTTGCTCACTGTGACATGGCCATCACTGACCTGCTGCACACTGTGACATGGCCCCCATAGTGACATGGCCACAACCGACATGCTGCCCACTGTGACATGGCCCACAGTGACGTGGCAACTACTGACCTGCTGCCCACTGTGACATGGCCCCCATAGTGACATGGCCACCACTGACCTGCTGCCCACTGTGATATAGACACCACAGTGACATGGCAACCAGTGGCCTGTTGCTCACAGTGACATGGCCACCACTGACCGTCTGCACACTGTGACATGACCTCACAGTGACATGGCCACCACTGACCTGCTGCCCAATGTGACATAGCCCCCATAGTGACAGGGCCACCACTGACTTGCTGCCCACTGTGACATGGCCCCCATAGTGACATGGCCACCACTGACCTGCTGCCCGCTGTGACTTAGCCCACACAGTGACATGGCAACCAGTGGCCTGTTGCTCACTGTGACATGGCCACCACTGACCTGCTGCCCACTGTGACATTGCCCCCATAGTGACATGGCCACAACCGACATGCTGCCCACTGTGACATAGCTCCCACAGTGACATGGCAACCAGTGGCCTGTTGCTCACTGTGACATGGCCACCAGGGACCTGCTGCACACTGTGACATGACCTCACAGTGACAATGCCACCGCTGACCTGCTGCCCAATGTGACATAGCCCCCATAGTGACATGGCCACCACTGACCTGTTGCCCACTGTGACATGGCCCCCATAGTGACATGGCCACCACTGACCTGCTGCCCACTGTGACATAGCCCCCACAGTGACATGGCAACCAGTGGCCTGTTGCTCACTGTGACATGGCCACCACTGACCTGCTGCACACTGTGACATGACCTCACAGTGACATGGCCACCACTGACCTGCTGCCCAATGTGACATAGCCCCCATAGTGACATGGTCACCATTGACCTCCTGCCCACTGTGACATGGCCCCCATAGTGAGATGGCCAGCACTGACCTGCTGCCCACTGTGACATAGACCCAACAGTGACATGGCAACTAGTGGCCTGTTGCTCACTGTGACATGCCCATCACTGACCTGCTGCACACTGTGACATGGCCCCACAGTGACGTGGCCACTACTGACCTGCTGCCCACTGTGACATGGCCCCCATAGTGACATGGCCAGCACTGACCTGCTGCCCACTGTGACATGGCCCCCATAGTGACATGGCCACCACTGACCTGCTGCCCACTGTGACATGGCCCCCATAGTGACATGGCCACCACTGACCTGCTGCCCAATGTGACATGGCCCCAACAGTGACATGGCCACCACTGACCCGCTGACCACTGTGACATAGACCCACAGTGACTTGGGCACCACTGACCTGCTGCCCACTGTGACATGGCCCCCATAGTGACATGGCCAGAACTGACCTGCTGCCCACTAAGACATGGCCCCCATAGTGACATGGCCACCATTGACCTGCTCCCCACTGTGACATAGCCCCACAGTGACTTGGGCACCACTGACCTGCTGCCCACTGTGACATGGCCCCCATAGTGACATGGCCACCACGGACCTGCTCCCCACTGTGACATGGCCCCAACAGTGACATGGCCATCACTGACCTGCTGTAGACTGTGACATGTCCCCACAGTGACGTGGCCACTACTGACATGCTGCCCACTGTGACATGGCCCCCATAGTGACACGGTCAGTACTGACCTGCTGCCCACTGTGACATGGCCCCCACAGTGACATGGCAACCAGTGGCCTGTTGCTCACTGTGACATGACCTCACAGTGACATGGCCACCACTGACCTGTTGCCCACTGTGACATGGCCCCCATAGTGACATGGCCACCACTGACCTGCTCCCCACTGTGACATGGCCCCAACAGTGACATGGCCAACACTGACCTGCTGCCCACTGTGACATAGCACCACAGTGACTTGGGCACAACTGACCTGCTGCCCACTGCGACATGGCCCCCATAGTGACATGGCCACCACTGACCTGCTGCCCACTGTGACATAGCCCCAGAGTGACGTGGCCACTACTGAACTGCTGCCCACTGTGACATGGCCCCCATAGTGACATGGCCACCACTGACCTGCTCCCCACTGTGACATAGCCCCTCAGTGACTTGGGCACCACTGACCTGCTGCCCACTGTGACATAGCCCCCACAGTGACATGGCAACCAGTGGCCTGTTGCTCACTGTGACATGACCTCACAGTGACATGGCCACCACTGACCTGCTGCACAATGTGACATGTCCCCACAGTGACGTGGCCACTACTGACCTGCTGCCCACTGTGACATGCCCCCATAGTGACATGGCCACCACTGACCTGCTGCCCACTGTGAGATGGCCCCCATAGTGACATGGCCACCACTGACCTGCTGCCCACTGTGACATGGCCCCCGTAGTGACATGGACAGCACTGACCTGCAGCCTACTGTGACATGGCCACCATAGTGACATGGCAACCAGTAGCCTGTTACTCACTGTGACATGGCCATCACTGACCTGCTGCACACTGTGACATGGACCCACATTGACGTGGCCACTACTGACCTGCTACCCACTGTGACATAGCCCCCACAGTGACATTGCAACCAGTGGCCTGTTGCTCACTGTGACATGGCCACCACTGACATGCTGCCCACTGTGACATAGCCCCCATAGTGACATAGCCACCATTGACCTGCTGCCCACTGTGACACGGCCCCCATAGTGACATGGCCACCACTGACCTGCTGCCCACTGTGACATAGCCCCCACAGTGACATGGCAACCAGTGGACTGTTGCTAACTGTGACATGGCCATCACTGACCTGCTGCACACTGTGACATGGCCCCACAGTGACGTGGCCACTACTGACCTGCTGCCCACTGTGACATGGCCCCCATAGTGACATGGCCACCACTGACCTGCTGCCCAGTGTGACATAGCCCCCACAGTGACATGGCAACCAGTGGCCTGTTACTCACTGTGACATGGCCATCACTGACCTGCTGCACACTGTGACATGGACCCACATTGACGTGGCCACTACTGACCTGCTACCCACTGTGACATAGCCCCCACAGTGACATTGCAACCAGTGGCCTGTTGCTCACTGTGACATGGCCATCACTGACCTGCTGCCCACTGTGACATGGCCCCCATAGTGACATGGCCACTACTGACCTGCTGCCCACTGTGACATGGCCCCAATAGTGACATGGCCACTACTGACCTGCTGCTCACTGTGACATGGCCCCCATAGTGACATGGCCAGCACTGACCTGCTGCGCACTGTGACATAGCCCCCACAGTGACATGGCAACCAGTGGCCTGTTGCTCACTGTGACATGGCGATCACTGACGTGCTGCACACTATGACATGGCCCCACAGTGACGTGGCCACTACTGACCTGCTGCACACTGTGACATGGCCCCCATAGTGACATGGCCACCACTGACATGCTGCCCACTGTGACATGGCCCCCACAGTGACATGGCCACCCCTGACCTGCTGCCCACTGTGACATAGCCCCCACAGTGACATGGCAACCAGTGGCCTGTTGCTCACTGTGACATGGCCATCACTGACCTGCTGCCCACTGTGACATGGCCCCCACAGTGACATGGCCACCCCTGACCTGCTGCCCACTGTGACATAGCCCCCACAGTGACATGGCAACCAGTGGCCTGTTACTCACTGTGACATGGCGATCACTGACCTGCTGCACACTGTGACATGGCCCCACAGTGACGTTGCCACTACTGACCTGCTGACCACTGTGACATGGCCCCCATAGTGACATGGCCACCACTGACCTGCTGCCCACTGTGACATGGCCCCCATAGTGACATGGCCACCACTGACCTGCTGCCCACTGTGATATAGCCCCCACAGTGACATGGCAACCAGTGGCCTGTTGCTCACTGTGACATGACCTCACAGTGACATGGCCACCACTGACCTGCTGCCCAATGTGACATAGCCCCCATAGTGACAGGGCCACCACTGACCTGCTGCCCACTGTGACATGGCCACCATAGTGACACGGCCAGCACTGACCTGCTGCCCACTGTGACATAGTCCCCACAGTGACATGGCAACCAGTGGCCTGTTGCTCACTGTGACATGGCCATCACTGACCTGCTGCACACTGTGACATGGCCCCACAGTGACGTGGCCACTACTGACCTGCTGCCCACTGTGACATGGCCCCCATAGTGACATGACCACCACTGACCTGTTGCCCACTGTGACATAGCCCCCACAGTGACATGGCAACCAGTGGCCTGTTGCTCACTGTGACATGGCCACCACTGACCTGCTGCACACTGTGACATGACCTCACAGTGACATGGCCACCACTGACCTGCTGCCCAATGTGACATAGCCCCCATTATGACATGGTCACCATTGACCTCCTGCCCACTGTGACATGGCCCCAACAGTGACATGGCCATCACTGACCTGCTGCAGACTGTGACATGTCCCCACAGTGACGTGGCCACTACTGACATGCTGCCCACTGTGACATGGCCCCCATAGTGACATGGCCAGTACTGACCTGCTGCCCACTGTGACATGGCCCCCACAGTGACATGGCAACCAGTGGCCTGTTGCTCACTGTGACATGACCTCACAGTGACATGGCCACCACTGACCTGCTGCCCAATGTGACATAGCCCCCATAGTGACATGGCCACCACTGACCTGTTGCCCACTGTGACATGGCCCCCATAGTGACATGGCCACCACTGACCTGCTGCCCAATGTGACATAGCCCCCATAGTGACATGGCCACCACTGACCTGCTCCCCACTGTGACATGGCCCCAACAGTGACATGGCCACCACTGACCTGCTGCCCACTGTGACATAGCACCACAGTGACTTGGGCACAACTGACCTGCTGCCCACTGCGACATGGCCCCCATAGTGACATGGCCACCACTGACCTGCTGCCCACTGTGACATAGCCCCAGAGTGACGTGGCCACTACTGAACTGCTGCCCACTGTGACATGGCCCCCATAGTGACATGGCCACCACTGACCTGCTCCCCACTGTGACATAGCCCCTCAGTGACTTGGGCACCACTGACCTGCTGCCCACTGTGACATAGCCCCCACAGTGACATGGCAACCAGTGGCCTGTTGCTCACTGTGACATGACCTCACAGTGACATGGCCACCACTGACCTGCTGCCCAATGTGACATAGCCCCCATAGTGACATGGCCACCACTGACCTGATGCCCACTGTGACATGGCCACCATAGTGACACGGCCAGCACTGACCTGCTGCCCACTGTGACATAGCCCCCACAGTGACATGGCAACCAGTGGCCTGTTACTCAGTGTGACATGGCCATCACTGACCTGCTGCACAATGTGACATGTCCCCACAGTGACGTGGCCACTACTGACCTGCTGCCCACTGTGACATGGCCCCCGTAGTGACATGGACAGCACTGACCTGCAGCCTACTGTGACATGGCCACCATAGTGACATGGCAACCAGTAGCCTGTTACTCACTGTGACATGGCCATCACTGACCTGCTGCACACTGTGACATGGACCCACATTGACGTGGCCACTACTGACCTGCTACCCACTGTGACATAGCCCCCACAGTGACATGAGAACCAGTGGCCTGTTGCTCACTGTGACATGGCCACCACTGACATGCTGCCCACTGTGACATAGCCCCCATAGTGACATAGCCACCATTGACCTGCTGCCCACTGTGACACGGCCCCCATAGTGACATGGCCACCACTGACCTGCTGCCCACTGTGACATAGCCCCCACAGTGACATGGCAACCAGTGGACTGTTGCTAACTGTGACATGGCCATCACTGACCTGCTGCACACTGTGACATGGCCCCACAGTGACGTGGCCACTACTGACCTGCTGCCCACTGTGACATGGCCCCCATAGTGACATGGCCACCACTGACCTGCTGCCCAGTGTGACATAGCCCCCACAGTGACATGGCAACCAGTGGCCTGTTACTCAGTGTGACATGGCCATCACTGACCTGCTGCACACTGTGACATGGCCCCACAGTGACGTGGCCACTACTGACCTGCTGCCCACTGTGACATGGCACCCATAGTGACATGGCCAGCACTGACCTGCTGCCCACTGTGACATAGACACCACAGTGACATGGCAACCAGTGGCCTGTTGCTCACTGTGACATGGCCACCACTGACCTGCTGCACACTGTGACATGACCTCACAGTGACATGGCCACCACTGACCTGCTGCCCACTGTGACATGGCCACCATAGTGACACGGCCAGCACTGACCTGCTGCCCAATGTGACATAACCCCCACAGTGACATGGCAACCAGTGGCCTTTTACTCACTGTGGCATGGCCATCACTGACCTGCTGCACACTGTGACATGGCCCCACAGTGACGTGGCCACTACTGACCTGCTGCCCACTGTGACATGGCCCCCATAGTGAACATGGCCACCACTGACCTGCTGCCCACTGTGACATGGCCCCCATAGTGACATGGCCACCACCGACCTGCTGCCCACTGTGACATAGCCCCCACAGTGACATGGCAACCAGTGGCCTGTTGCTTACTGTGACATGGCCACCACAGACCTGCTGCACACTGTGACATGACCTCACAGTGACATGGCCACCACTAACCTGCTGCTCAATGTGACATAGCCCCCATAGTGACATGGCCACCATTGACCTGCTGCCCACTGTGACATGGCCAGCACTGACCTGCTGCCCACTGTGACATGGCTCCCATAGTGACATGGCCACCATTGACCTGCTGCCCACTGTGACATGGCCCAATAGTGACATGGCCACCACTGACCTGCTGCCCACTGTGACATAGCCCCCACATTGACATGGCAACCAGTGGCCTGTTGCACACTGTGACATGGCCACCACTGACCTGCTGCCCACTGTGACATGGCCCCCATAGTGACATGGCCACCAGTGACCTGCTGCCCACTGTGACATAGACCCCACAGTGACATGGCAACCAGTGGCCTGTTTCTCACTGTGACATGGTCACCACTGACTTGCTGCACACTGAGACATGACCTCACAGTGACATGGCCACCACTGACCTGCTGCCCAATGTGATATAGCCCCCATAGTGACATGGCCACCACTGACCTACTGCCCACTGTGACATGGACTCATAGTGACTTGGCCACCACTGATCCGCTGACCACTGTGACATAGCCCCCATAGTGACATGGCCACCACTGACCTGCTGCCCACTGTGACATGGCCCCGTAGTGACATGGCCACCACTGACCTGCTGCCCACTGTGACATAGCCCCCAAAGTGACATGGCAAACAATGGCCTGTTGCTCCCTGTGACATGGCCATCACTGACCTGCTGCCCACTGTGACATGGCCCCCACAGTGACATGGCAACCAGTGGCCTCTTGCTCACTGTGACATGGCCATCACTGACCTGCTGCACACTGTGACATGCCCCCCATAGTGACATGGCCACCACTGACCTGCTTCCCACTGTGACATAGACACCACAGTGACATGGCAACCAGTGGCCTGTTGCTCACAGTGACATGGCCACCACTGACCTTCTGCACACTGTGACATGACCTCACAGTGACATAGCCACCACTGACCTGCTGCCCAATGTGACATACCCCCATAGTGACAGGGCCACCACTGACTTGCTGCCCACTGTGACATGGCCCCATAGTGACATGGCCACCACTGACCTGCTGCCCACTGTGACATGGCCCCCACAGTGACATGGCAACCAGTGGCCTGTTGCTCACTGTGACATGGCCACCACTGACCTGCTGCCCACTGTGACATTTCCCCCATAGTGACATGGCCAGCACTGACCTGCTGCCCACTGTGACATAGCCCCCACATTGACATGGCAACCAGTGGCCTGTTGCTCACTGTGACATGGCCACCACTGACCTGCTGCACACTGTGACATGGTCCCCACAGTGACATGGCCAACACTGATCCGCTGACCACTGTGACATGGCCCCATAG